>NW_027526385.1:98590331-98797613 GCF_048455015.1 Haemaphysalis longicornis
TATCTTTCTCTTTCTGCCGTTTGTGCGTTTGTGAGCGAGCGATGATAAAAGGAGCGACCGGAAAACGAAAGTTAAAGAGCCGGCCGATCTAACGCGACCAAGATGGCGGCGCCCGGTAGCGTCGTTCCGGAGATACAGCGCTGCGAAAATTGCCGTGTTTTCGTCATTTTGAGGAAATATTTTGCCACCTCAGCCGATATAAATATTTTTCTTTGGCACTTAGCGATCATTTGCGGCGGGGAAACTTTGTGAACGCATAGAATATAAAACGTGCAATCTGAAAATGTGACTTCTGAAAAAACGATTTCTTGGTCACTTTTCGAAATCTGATCCCCGCGTCCCCCCTTAAGCATTTTCGTAACGTTGATTCAGTGTTTTCTGTTATGGCTGTTGAGCCGGTTTGATGGAAGTGGTAGGCAGACATTCATGCTTTCTTTTTGCTATAACTGTCCGCTGCATCTGCTGACAGCTAGTGGCAACCCAAGCTGCCCATTGTTTTCCAGTTCAGGATTCAGGATTAGGGCTCAGAGGTTCAGGCAGCACATTTTGACGGTGGCTGCAATGTTTTGCTACAGAAAAAAACCGACCATGTGCAGTGTGATTGTGGAAGTTAGCCTTTTTTCTAAACTAAGCTGCTTTGTCGTCTTGGCTGACGAGGGCCCGAATGGGGGATTGGAATGAGGCAGGATTGGTGAGTAGCATTGGGTAAGAAAAGGCAGCTTTCTTTTCTTCTTAACCAGGTTTGCTGCTTTGCCAACCGTGGCTGCCTTTGTAGCGTTTGCAAACCTTGTACTGCCAGTTATTCTGCTACCACTACTCAACAGGACTCAATGCAGAGTTGATGGAGTTGCCTTTATGGCATAAATATTCTCATTCGCTCATCTGACGCATTCCAAAAACAAATGTTGGAGTGATGCGTGCTTGCACATGTGCATGCGGGGCGGGGGGGGGGGGTGCGTCGATCTCTTCAGCACTTTTGTGGTGGTGCTTCTTCGAAAACGCATCTTTTTAGCTGTCAGATCAGTCAAGATGTAGTCTGATTTGATGTCTGTGGTAAATGGTCTCTTCGGTTTACCAGTCTGGAGTAGTTTTCGATATTTAGCGGAGGAATTTACGTGCAAAAGAAATATGGAGCTGCTCTTTGGCAGTTCTTTGGCAGTCCAAAGTGACAAATGGAGAAGACCTTAAGTTATGGGGATTGATAGTGTCCTGGTGAAAATTCGCGCTTCTTTACACAGATATAGCATGATCTAATTGCGGTTACTGTAGTTCGAGAGAATTTGCATTTATGTCTAAAGTGCTGTAGTTGTCATTACTGTGTAAGACGATTGTTATTTCTAGGTGCCAGTTTTCGTGTTTGTTTTTCTACTTCTACGCAATTTTGATTACAGTTTATAGCTACAAGTACCACTGTGGGCAGAGACTTAATTATTAATTGGCCATTTTCGACATTCAAAGCACAAAGTGTGTTCAAGCAAGGTACCAAGCTCACTTTGTAAGATGCGTCGGAGAAATCCCAGAATGTCTCGGGGACTAAAGTAAACGGGGAATGACATGCTGCAGGCCCCGCAGTCGCTGGACCCCGAGAGCAAGGAGTACCAGCAGAAGGAGTGGCGATTCCTGCGGAACGCACAGAGGCGGGCGGCTGCACAGACAGAGCGGCGGAAACTAGGTTGGTCGGGCTTGGCTCTCATTTGCTCAGGGGGAGCTTGAGCAGTTTAGGACACTGCCGCCAGACGAGGGCTAGAGAAAGAGGGCACCACAGTGCTGTGGTGTCAGCCCTTTTTTGCCCTTGTCTATTGGTGCTGTTCTCTTTTCCCCCTCATTTTTTTGTTTTTGTATTTTTGTGGAATGCATTCAAAAGGAAAATGGTTCCGGAGATGCTTTCCTCAACAGTTTTAAGCTGGTTGCAGGCTTTCTCGTGTTTTTTGGCGTGGCCTCCCTGGTACATGTCATTGTTTTTTAGCATGACCTCCCTGTATATGTGTCACCGAGGGGCTCTGAACATGGTTCTTTTTTTTTGGCGCTTTTTTATGTGCTATAAGGAGGGCTCTTGGATTATCGGTCTTGGACTCGCTGCAGGCTCCTCCAGGAGCAATCTAGCATTCGTTTTTCCCATGTTTGCAGGATCTTCAGGCTAATTGCAGGCTATCAAAGGTGAGCCTAAAACTGTAAATCAAAGAGCACCCGTATTTTGGTTTGATGAATTTGGCAAGCTTCATGACTTGCAGTACTTGTATTGCAAAAGCCTGAATGCTTTTAACGAGTTTACAGGCTCTA
This sequence comes from Haemaphysalis longicornis, assembly GCF_048455015.1. Taxonomy (NCBI): domain Eukaryota; kingdom Metazoa; phylum Arthropoda; class Arachnida; order Ixodida; family Ixodidae; genus Haemaphysalis; species Haemaphysalis longicornis. The sequence goes on from NW_027526385.1 coordinate 98,592,612, forward strand.
ATAAATGCTGCCATTAGCAGCTTGTGAGCAGAATTAAGCAGGGGTGAGACAGCTGCGCATATTGCGCCTTTTTGATACAATTCCATTTTCCTGCGCCAAGCTGCTCCAAAAGTGTGAAAATTGCGAAAATTGCGCCAGACTGCTCCAGAAGAGTCTGAAAGGCACGGATTTTGATGCTCATGTCAGTTCCGGCGGGGACGAAAGCCTCCCGCATCCCGGTGACCGCTTTTATTGTCGGTCAACAAAAATGGCAAAAATAGAAAGACTGAAATGAAGCAAACGATAGCTTCTAAAACACAATTGGCTTTCTGTCCGGGTTCGCTGAAACGGCCTTCCCGATTAGGCATCGCTGTGGCCGCTGTGGCTACAAACATGGCCGCCGCCTGATCTGCCTACTACTGCCTACTTCACGCGCTCACTGCGCATCGCCGATATTTTCCCTGGTTTATTTTACGCTATCAGCTGGGTTCCAGTCTATTCATTCTATCAATTGTGGCTCTGAACAGTGACGTTAACGCGGGGATATGGTTTGAGATTGGTGCGAGATTACGAGAAGTTGCGCGGTTCGTAAAAAAGTTTTGAAATGTGGGGCCTACAACCTCGGCGTGGTTTGTACTTGAGTGCGAAACGTGGTGCGTGCGTCTATAATCGGGTTCGTGAATTGAACTTTTTGGCTCGTTGTGGTGTTCTAAAATGCTGAGGTGTTGCTGTGCTTCGAAGCGCGATCGCGAGCCTCGGCCCGGGAGGGAACGGTCGGCACGAAAGTTGCGGGCTGCGCTGCGGCGCCGCAACCTGTCCAGGCAGCGCCCAATAGCTGCAGGACTGCATGGTTGCCATTCCACGCGACTAATAACACTTGATGTATGCGAAGTGAAATTTAATGCCCAAATCTAGGTGGCTAAACAGTAACGCTACTCAAATGATCACCGGGTGGACGTGCGCCCCACGGACTGCAACGGGTAGGCTGGTTGGGCTATGCGACCGTTATCTCGAAGTTGCTCAACTGTTGCCGTGACTACACTCGTTCATACAACGCAGCCTGGGATTACAAAAATAATAATTTTAGCATTAAAATGGCAAGAAAACACGCCACAATTGCAGAGCCCTTAAATTTGATAATGTTAACGGCAGTTTTGTTGTCAGTGTTGCGTACATCCACAACACAATATCACTAGTTAGGAAAAAGGTAGTGCAGTTAGAACTTTGTACAGTTAGAACTTTGTAATACTTTAAAAAAATTCTTTTGCGTCAGGCTGTTCCAGTGTTCTGGGTATTCAAAACTGATTGGAATGTGTACTTGACCCTTCAAATTGCTGAAATTATGATTTTTTAAGCTCACAAGACGGTGTATTAAATGTCCCTACGTGCTCCAAATCAAGATTCTTCTGCTCCAAAATCGAAATTTTGCTGCTCCGAAAACTGCTCCCAAATCTCTTTGGGCTGTCTCACCCCTGATTAAGGAGTGTGTGCCGGTTTTAGTGGGAACACAAAGGTTGTGCCATGTTCTCTTTTTTTATTGTATTATTATTATTTTTTTTTTGAGGGAGGATGAGGGTGCGGGCATTTCTAGTTAGGATGAGGGAGTTTATGATTTTATCTGTCGGCAGTCCACTGGAAGTTTTGTTGGAAGTGCACTCTTCTAACCCTGTGCATACATACCTATGAACAGGACCATCTTTGTATTTGTGGTGGCCAGTTCATGGGGCGAACGAGCTTGCTTACGTGCCATTTTAATTATGTCACTCGAAAATCATGAGATTGGGGTCAGTTTGGCTGCATCTCACGAAGCCAAGAGATCCCATTTGCGGGGGAAGTTTCTTGTGGGAAGTTGTTTGGGCTTTAGTAAGCAGCACTGGGACCACCGGTTGTGGCATAACATGCACTGGGGGGCACCCTGTTTTTGTTGAGAGTGTGCTGCGAGTGTATGTAACTCTCTCTCTCCCTCCCCTCCCCTGTGTTCCCTCCCCCTTGTGCAGCGAGTGCACGCCTGGAGGAGCAGCTGTTCTCCCCGCGGTGCCCCAGCGTGCCCATCTGCCTGGCCTTCCACCCGTACGAGGCCGAGCTCTGCGTCGCTCACAGGGACTCCTACAGGTGGGGGCTCACCTGGGAAAGGAACTGGCAGGACAATAACAATAACAGGGGGTGGATCTGATGAATGGAGGGGACAATTCAAGAGGCTGAAAAGGCAAACCATCTGGCCTTTGTCACCAGGCTGTGGTTCTGGCTTCCATGCCTTGTTTTGTGGGGGTGGCCTTCTTAGCTAGCAGCGTGGTCACGTGCGAGCTAGCTTCCATGCAAGAAGTGTGCCGCGCCTCACGCTTGTGATACCATGTAACTTGTGAACGAGTGCACCAGAGGACAGACCGTCGTTGGTCTCCCGTCAACATCCACTCCCACGGTGGAACCGCCTATTGTACCGAGCAGACTTGGGACGTGCTTGGCAGTAGCAGTGAAAAAGGAGGAGTCAGGCTCCTGAATTGGCAATGAAACAGTTTTCATTTTGCACCTGGGCAAAGTGCAAGGAAAGTACAGTTAATCAAGGCAAAAGTTAAGTGACTTATTTGTGCACATCGGCTACACTAACCAAGCTACAAATTGTGGCGTGGGTCGCACTCGGACGACCCTCCACATGTGGCTGCCGTCGCTGTGCTGTCACAATGGGAGGCGGGCGAGAGACGAGGCCAGCTGACAGAAACGCTCAAGGAGGTTTATTATCGAAACCATCCTAGTGCTCCTTTCTTCCGGGGGTCTCTCGTTGGTTTGGCGACCAAAGCTGCTTGTCTCCGCCGCAAATGGGTCAACAGTGTTGGTCGAGGCTGTAAGAGAAGAACCCAGCCACCTTTGCTCCTGTCGCTGTCGGCGTCTTTGAGTCCAGTCGTCCACACCACGAGTTTGTCACTCTTCTCCTCTTTTGGAGGTTGACGTTGCGTAGCTCTCCCCTTCCACCCCATTAGGTGGCCAGGTTTCTGCATGACCTGTGACGTGACCATGAACACGAACCTGGTTGCTGAGCAAGGGGCCAGCACCTCCTCGCCGGCCGCTCATCTGTTTCCACAACTCCCCCTCTCCACAGAATAAAAGAGAATCAACGGGTCTAAACAGCACTGTTCACCACTGTGAATTCAAACAGGGAATAAGTTCGCGCTGTGCACAACTAACAAAGACAAATATGAGGGTCTCTGCAAAGTCCCATTGCAAAAGTTGTTGATAGTCACCCAGCACTTTAGATGGTAATCATGCTGAGGCTTTCAAATGATGTAACGTTTTAGTTTTCAATAAGCACTGCCTTTCTATCAAGCTGTCTTGGTTGAAATATCTTGGCTAAGTAAGGGCCATCGGAACGAGGGCTTACAAAAGTGCCCTCGTTCCTGTAAGCGCTTAGAACCTGCAAGTGCTTTTAAACTAGACAACTGGGGCTACCAGTTCACTTCTCATCTATCACATCGAAGATCTTCCGGTGGTCTTGAGACCTTTTAAATGCCCAGAACGAGATGGTGGAAACGTTTGCTACTCCGAAGGGCAAAACAAGGTTTGAGACGCCCACCACAAAATCAGCTGACCAATTTCGAGGACACAAGAGGATGTCAGAGAATAGTGAGACCTCGTGGGTCCTACTGAAGGGCTCCGTTGAGCCATGGGTACGGCTTGGCACCCTGGGAAAGTTACAGCACAGTTCTTTCGAAGATAGCAAACCAACCAGCACCACGTACATTCCAGCATACTTCCCGGACCGCATCACGAAGCTCGCTATTGAACCGTCATAGTCTGCAGAAATAGGCTATGGAGAGAATTCCTTGTACACTAAGAGCACCAGTCTGAGCATACCTAGAATGGACAAATGATATGACAACACGATAATATGAACCAGAACATACAAAATCAAAGAATATGGGTAGTAGAGATAAAATAATGGCTCACTAGTGGTATATTTGGAAACACAGACATTTTCAATCTTTGTTACTGTAATAAAGCCACGCGACGAGAAAGTGGTACGGGCGAGGGAAAGCAGGCAAAAATGTGGGGGTTCGGTCATTGCTGCGGGGTATTGCATACGTGTTTTCATGTTTGTTGGCTTGATGTGAGCATCAAATTGCATTCCACCAGCTACGTAGACATTGATTTCTCGCAGGTGGTGCGCTGGCACTCTGCTGCCACGTGGAGCCAGTGGGGCTGTCGAAGGCTCCCGCCCGTCAGCACCCACCTGCTTGAGTCTGTTGAGCAAGTGGTAGGGCTTACCGCAGACACATCAAACAGCGTCAAATGGGGGTTCAGAAATAAAGGTTGGGATGAAGCGGCGTAAAAGGTGGGGAAAATGCTGGTTTATCCCCGCCAGCGTCTGTCGTATGAAACGGACTGCATGCACCCGAGGGTTGTATGATTGGGGTTTTTAATGTATTGTTTCTATGGGGAGTTTGCTGGGACTGCAGTAATCCGTCATAAGAAGTGGGTCGTCGTGAAACCGGGGGATGTGTCATCGGGGTTCCACTGTATGTTGTGGAGATTGCACCTGCATCTTCTCGGCGGGGAGGATGTAGAAAAAGAAGATTAAGTAAAATAGTAGCTGTGTGGAACGGTGGCTTCCTGTGTCGCTTCCCTTCACCTGACCGGTTTTAACACTGCCTTGTGCTCTTTATCACAGAATGTGGCATTGTTTCTAGCTCCAGCGAGAAATTTGTCAGTCTATGCGTAGGTGACGTCTTTCCACTTCAACGTTATGCTGTGGGATATGCACTCCACGATCATGCAGTGGCTATGGCTAAGAATCTGCTTCATTTCTGTGCAAGTTCCTGACGAATTCTGCTCATGCCCCTAGTTTAATTGTTCTTGAATAGACGCACTTTGTTAAGCGTGTCACATTCATTGTTCGGACCTTCCGAACTCACAAGTTCACCCCGAACTTGGCCCTTGCAGTCTCTGGGACGACCATGGGACCAACCTGAGCACCCACCAGAACGACAATCCGGCGCAGACACGAATCACCGCCCTCACCTACCTCAACCCGCACGACGTCTCACTGCTGCTGCTGGGGTCAGGTATGACGCTGCTACCTTGGCTGTTTATATTGAATCCCCGAGTGCCCTGTTGGTGTGAAAAACCAACATTGTTGCGGTTCGCTACAAGAAACAGCCACCACTGTAAAGAGTAAGAACACATTTTAGTTTGTGTGGGAATTGAACTTTAATCCTGTGGAATTAGTGGGGTTCGTTGGGGCGACCTAGCCAGTTCTGCGGCGTAAGCCACCACCTTAGCTCCCGGCGTGTCAACCATATGGTTTCCCGCACCAATGGCAGCCCAGCGAGGTTCACTGATATGAGTCCACAATACACTATTTAGTCGTATTTATACACGTGTTTTTAGACATGTATTTAGTCGTTAGACACGTATACAGTATTTAGGCACGTGTTTTAGGCTTCAGTACCCCTCTAATTGGGTGGTGCTTTCGACAAGGTGAAGAACTGCTGCTAACGCCTCTTGCTTGTGCCTTTTGCGTTGTTGCTCTTACTCATGCGTGGAGTGAAATTTCTCTCTCGCAGATGATGGCGCTGTCCGTGTGTGGCGAAACTACAACAGCTCGTCGAAGCGCCAACTAGTCGCAGCCTTTCAGGCCCTCGGTGATGTGCCCATGACTGCCAGAGGTCAGTGGAGCTTCTTTGTTCTGGCCGTCGGGAAGTCAGTCAATTGACTGGAGCAGCCGACCGAGAGTCGGTCAACGAACAGTAGCTCTGAAGCCACTCTTGCATGCAATACAAATACGGTTAGACATCGCTAGTACAACAAAATAAGTTGTAACAAAGCAATGGAGCTAGAATGAAGTAATCTCAGTACAGTTAAACCTCGATGTAACGAAGTCGGTAAAATTCGTAATTTACTTCGTTACATTGAAATTTCGCTACATTGAAATTCGCGGTTATAATGAAGTGTTCATCCCGTGAAGCGTTTCCTGAAAAAGAAAACGTGGCGCGCATACACGGCCGGCGCACTGTTTCTGTTTCTATCGGTGCTTAACGTCTACGCGGGCATCAGCGTGAACCGCATGGAGTGTTTTTTTCCCGCAAAAACGCGCCCCGCAAGCCACAGGCGCCTTGACGCAGCCGCGGAGACCACCCGCGCGATGCGGGTAGCTCCAGCGACCGCTTCTAACCTCTCGCTGAAACGCAACTCGAGGGGCAAACGAGAGCGGCATGCGAGAAAAAAAGTGGATAACGTGGGCGAAATTTTCACTGTAAAAGGTCATACGCGCTGCTTACGAGAGCGCCCATTAAATATCCTCCGCAGCGGTAAGCCTTATCGTCTAGCCAGCCGGCATCCCCGAGCGCTTCGAAGCTCCCACCATAGGGTGCGCGCCTCCCCATTGGCAAAACCATGGCGAAACTGGTCAGGCTCCTCCCACTGCCGCTTGCAGCGCGAGTCACTTCCCGCCGCCGGTGTGAAAAAAAAAAAAATGCGCGTGCAAGGCTCATAAAGATTCACAAATGCTTGCTGGGACGATGAAACCCAACAAACATCAGCGAACTCTAAGTGCAAAGCGGCGGCATGCGGCGGCGGCGGCAACGCTGGTCAACGCCAAAGACTATTAGGCTTACCACCGCAGAGGATATATTTGATGGGTGCTTTCGTAAGCGGCGCGTGTCATGTTTTACAATGAAAATTTCGCCCACATTATCCGCTTTTTTTCTCGCATGTCCCTCTCATTTGCCCCTCGAGTTGCGTTTCAGCGAGCGGTTAGAAGCGGTCGCTGGAGCTACCCGCATCGCGCGGGTGGTCTCCGCGGCTGCGTCAGCGCGCCTGTGGCTTGCGGGGCGCGTTTTGCGTTTTTGCGGGGAGAAAACGCTCCGTGCGGTTCACGCTGATGCCGATTAAGCCGTAAACGATTAAGCTCCGACAGAAACAGTGCGTCAGCCGTGTATGCACGCCACACAGTTTGTAGGCAACGGGCTTACTCAAACACTCCGTGGCTGGCTGCATCCGCGGCATTGGGCCACCCGTGTCGCCATTCGCGTTTTATTGGGACCCCATTTCAACGCTTGCGTCTCCCAAAATCTACTTCTACAACTTAAATTTCGTGCCTAGTTCTCCATGAAACTTCGTTACATTGAAATTCCGGCAAACGGGACTTCGTTACACAGAGGGTGAAAATACATGGTGTGCATACACTTTAAGTTACAAAAAATTCCGTGGTTCGTTACATCGAGGGTTTCGTTGCATTGAAGTTCGTTACATCGAGGTTTAACTGTGTCCCTTTGCAATACAGATGTAGCATGTACAGTATAGTAACTATAACAAAGGACTTTCAGCTTCTCCTTAGACCTATGCATTTGTGATTTTTTTTTTTTGGCTTCAAAGTGAATAATTTTTTTCTTTCAAATAATTTTAATAGTTCCGAAAAAATAAAATATAATGGGCAGCATCTATAAATGCCTAAATGCAAGCTCAATTGGCCATTTATTTTTGTGCAACTCGTGAAACAGTCTGTGAACATCGATGAATCCGAATCATTTCTCAAGACACCACTCTAGAGAATTGCTTTGCATTTAGTGCACTGAGTGGTAGTCTCAAACAGGAAGGAGTTTTTAGCGAAAATTTGGTTTCGGTGCATTGTTGTCATCCAGAGCAGTGGGGAACATAGCCCACATATACGTAAGTTTTCATGAGGAAAACTAACAGCGCATCTCTCATTATTTATTAGCATTGAATACTTCAAAATTTTAGAATGTATAAACTCTGATTTAAGTGAACTTTGAATGATGTAGTATTTAATTGGATAATGAAAAAAATAGTGCATAGTCACATTCAAACATGCCTGTTTTATTATAGCAAGGCTTTATGGTTGTTGCACGGGGCCCAGTGCAAGGAATAAGCCAGTTACAGGTGCCGTCATAAGTAATTGAAACAAGGATTGTTAAATATTAGAAAATATTTGTCTTACTAGGTTTATACAAGCCATTATCGGTTTCCATGAAGCTTTTTCTATTAGGGCAGACTACTCCTTTAATTAAATGTGCACCAATGCAGAGAAGAAATTCCTGTAAATTTACAAGACCATGTTCCGATTACTTTTGACGGCACCTGTACACACAGCAGCGCACCAATGTAGGGTCCCAGCATAGCAATGTAGAAAGAAGTGACAGCAAGGACTTCAGTGTCGAAAATGTTTTCGAATTTGTCATCTGCAGACTATTTAAAACTGGCAAATCAAAGGAACTCGTGAAATGAAAATGTGCAGATTGCTTCACGTGTGCAAATACGCACACTGGATCTCCAAACCTTTCTATCTTCACTTTTTTATTTGAAATTTATCACAGATATTTAGATTCTGGGGGTGCATTTACTTGCCAGGAAAGGTGAGGGGCATTTGTGTTTTGCGCCGTACTCAAGATAGCACTCTGGTTGCAGGATCTGGGATGGTTCTGGATTGGGACCAGGCAACGACGACCCTGATCACGTCGGGCGACGTGAAGGTCATCCGTGTCTGGGACACCAACCAGGAAAAGAAAGTGCTGGTAAGCTTATGGGCACGTCAGATTTTCAGGCCTAACCCGTGTAAGATACAAGCTCCGATCTGGCACTCATTTGCTACGCTTCCCGTGTATAAAGTTCTTGCTTGGGTACTCCGACACGTTGCAGGACATGCCAACTGGTGCTGACTACCCCATCACGAGCTTGTCCATCGATCACGAGGGGTCGTTACTGGTTGCCGGTTGCGGTGACGGCACGATCAGGGTGTACGACCGACGGCTCCCTCCGACCGAGTGGTGCGTATGGCTGCCTTGACTGGGGATCCCGGTCATCCATCTGCCTGTGAGGGCTTGTTGCGGCTGGCTTTTTGACTGGCTTGCTTTTTAACTAGCTTGCTTTCGACTTGCTTTTTGACTAGCAGCCTAATAAACGCTCAAAAGCTGCATTACAGTTGAAGGGAGTTCTTGCAGACTGCAATAGTGCAACACAAATATTTAAAAAGAATCAACATGTCACTTTGTATTTTAGTTGGCTTGCACCCTTTTGTGTTTGGTTGGTTATAGTCGAAGGGAATTCTTGCAAACTGCAACAGTGCAACTCAGATATTTGAAGAGGAATCAGCACCTTTGCACCTTGCATACGTGTCACTTTGTATTTCAGTTGGCTTGCTCCCTTTTGTGTTTGGATAACGTGCTGCTACATAACATGCCTTCAACCATCTGACCTCTGTTCTGTTTCCTAAAAATAGTGGCAGGTGGGGTATCCAGCTGACGTACCTGCAGTGGGCAACGTGCTTGGAAATATTTTTTTCTCACATGATGGCTTCTGGTTCTGTTTACTGGGCTTGGGTTCTAGGCTGGTGTGCTGAACTGACATTGTTATCCTGTAGCCTACGTGAGGAGCTCGAATGTGTAAAGAGTCATTGTTTGTTGTTCTTTCTGGGTTCAAAGTTAGTGATTAGTTTGTAAGCCAAAGCAGGTGCTATTTTTTTGTTGGTAAAAGACGGTCTGCAACAGCCTTAAACACTATTATACTACAAGATGTATGGTTTGCAGCTTGTTTTTTGTGGCATGTTTGTGTAGTATCAAGCTTCCTCTAACCTTAGCCACTGCGATGCACAGGAGTCCAGCGCATGCACATCTGTAATGTGCTTTTGATGGCACATGCTTTGTTCTTAACATTGAATTTGCAGCTTTATGTCATTTAAATTCCTTCTTCTTTATGGGGTAGGGAGCGACTGTGTCAAAAAAAAAAAAAATGGCGCAGCTTGCACTAGAGGGGTGCGAGGCTGGAGAAACAGCAGAGCTGGCTCTCTATCTCCGTTCGTCGGAGACCCGGCTGTTGCAACTCGCGTGGATTTCTGAACTTGCCGCTGAGAGTTATCCATGACTGGCAGGCCCGAATCGTTTGTCCCGCAGCCTTTCACATCTCTCCCAAAGTGGACAACATTAGCTTGCGCTAGAACCCGAGGCAGCCAACTTCGCGAACTGTAGCATGATCTGTTCAGTGCTCCCCACTTCAGGCGTGAATGCACGTGAACTGGTGAGGAGAAGAGCATGTGAGATCATGCCATGAACACAATTGGCAGAGTGTTTTTGAAGGTCAAGCGGTGCCAGCGTGAGCGATGATGTCATAACTGTGCGAGGCTTGGCTCTGTCTACGAGGCCGGGCGGAGGTCGTGCTGGGTGCCCGGCGCCGGAAGATTTTTTTTTTTTTTCTTTCTTTCTTTTCTTTTTTTCGAACGGCAATGAACCAAACTCAAGGTTAATAAACAGCTCTGCTGCCAAATTGTCGTGCCCATTCACGTTTGTTCCTCATCCCCCGTTCATTTCCATTCATGCAGCCGCATCATGACGCTGCGGGAGCACAGCAGCTGGATCGTGAACGTGCACCTGAACGTGCGTGAGCGGCGCATCACGAGTGGCTGCGTGACGGGCGACGTGCGCTTCTGGGAGCTGGGACAGAGCTGCTCCACCCACACGGTCGCCACACACGCCGACATGACTGCTATGGCCATACACCCTGCCTTCGACGCCTTCGCATGGTACCGTTACTCCATCTCTCTTTCTCTATATTTGTATATACATGTGTGTGTGTGTGTGTGTGTGTGTGTGTGTGTGTGTGTGTGTGTGTGTAATCTAGGAAAAGAAGAAACTGCGCAAAGAGTCCATAGAAATAGTATGAGTGAATAGTCGGACACAATAACAGTTTACTTACGCATCGGCAAGGGCCTTGCCTTTATCAGAGTAAGGGTACAGATTTAGAACACATCTGTACTTTTACTCTGATGAAGGCAAGGTCCGTGCCAATTTGTAAGCGTATGTCCCTGTTATTGATCCTCCCATGTGTCCGACTTTTCACTCATACCATATATAGAAAATCTTACCTGTTTAGTATCCGTTTTTTCCTCCAGTTTAGTGGGTGCAAGAGACTTCACTCTAAGTGAAAAAATTCAAAGTCAAGCTCTTTTGTCAGTTGGCTTTTACTGGGCTCATATCATTGCTGCCCTTCTCATGTGGCGGGCATTCAGCAATGACTAAATTTGAACTTTTCTTGTTTGTGCGTTGGAGGTGGTATCGTGTCTAAGCGAGTGATGCGTGCCTGCTCCTTCGCTTCGCGCCGTGACAGAAGGGACTCGGTGGTTGACGGTGAACACGATGCTTTGCAGTGGTTCGGCCAGCCAGCAAATTGGCGTGTACAACCGAGAAGGGGACAACATCGGGTCGATCCCGCACAACGAGTGGTTTGTCAACCAGCGCATCGGCCCTGTCTCCTGCCTGGCCTTTCACCCCTACAGGGTACGCCTCACTCACCTTTCTCCACCTTATCACCCCTCGGGGGGTGATGCTGTCTGTCTGCACTCCAGTGCGCTTTGCATGGTCTCCGAGGTGATCTGTCCTACAATCTTCCGCGTGGTGGTGCACATTATCTATGCAGAGAGAATTGCAGTGAGGGAGACGAAGTTGCCAAAAGTTTGATGAAAAATGACCATTCATTCTTTACGAATAGTTTTACAAGGCCGGTGTACCATTGAAATCTGCAAGGTGGTGCTGTTGTATGATCTGCGCAGTGAAACAATCTTGTGGAAGTTTGCAGGCGTTTGCAAAAAGGCCCAGTTTCTCTCGCAGAATTTTGTCTCATTACCAATCCATCCACTCCGAGCCACCCCTTGTCGTCATTGGACATTACTTCTCACTGTCTTGAGCATACATTAGCCTTCATGTGTAAGAGATGAGAAACGGTGTCATCTTGAAATGGCGAAACATCTTGTTTCCTGTTGTTGAAGCTGTTTAAAAGAAAAATTTAGGCTCCTACAATGCTGGCAGCTGTGTGTCTGTGGCCACTCTCTGAGATGAAGCTGTGATGTTCTAGTTTGACAACAAAGCTTGCTAGTGTCTTGTTGCTCTGTTGCTGCATTCAAAAAACCATGTGAAATTAAGCTTGGCTGTAGCTTAAAGGGAAGCTGAAGCGCTTTCCAAAAAATTTGAGTTAGATTAACAGTTATATAGTTTCTTGCGCGCTGATTCCGAATATCACATTTAAATTTATCGTACATGAGTCCAAGTGGCAATTATCTTGCAAAAAGCGCGGCCCCGTTTGAAAGACGCGCGCTTTTCGTCTTTTGACGCCCCTGATTGGTTGCGCCCGTCATGACGTCAAAGGAGGACACCCTTCGGCCGCGCGGGTTGTCGGAAGCATTGCGAACGATCGCACGGTTGCCTTTGCGGCAATTTAGCTTGCAGTTTAATTTTCGCACATGACTAGAAGTTTGTTTTCTAATTTTCCGTGCTGTTGGTTCAATTATCTTGGAGCTTAAATTTGCTTTGCACGACAGAGAACCCCAAAGCAGTGACTGGGACGTCGACTAGTGGGTTCCATCAAAATATTTTTGAATTAGGCAACCAGCATAGGGGGATTTTATACCTTATGTTAATATTAGGTACTGCCTTAACTGTTTCTTATTATACACAAAACCATTTATGCCGAAGATTAATGGGCGTTTTATAAACAATCTACCAGCGAAAAGCACGTACGTGCACTGCGCGAAAAAATATCGTTCATGCGCTGTAAACGTATATGCGAGACACATCTTGCCGGTACACGCATAAACCAACAAGCAGACTCTGCTTCCGCATTTCCTTTGTTGGTTGTCGCCCACCCCAGCCCCGTTACTCATCCCCGTACACAGACCCACACGCGCGCGCCATTTCGGCAGCGGCGCTACTGGCGCTACGGCGGCGCCTCCGCGATTGCTAGCTGCACTTCGATGAGTGGCGTCTTACTGCTTCACATGCATTTATTCTAAAAACACTGCAGCATACTAGTGCCTGCTCAGCATTATTGGCTGTGGTAGGGCTTGATTTTCGCTTGTGCGTTGCGCATTCTGCTACAATATTACGGCCACCTCGTTATAATTAACAGACCAGTCGGACAAGGAAGTTACGTTGTAGTTACGTTACTTGAGGTAACAATCACCAAACGTTTGTGATAATGAATCGTTGGCCTGTTTCAGCATTTCTAGATTTAAGCATTTACCGCCCTAGTCGGACAGAGGCCGTATATTTACTTTTCACTCCTAATTTTTTTAGTATCATCATTATATATATCACCGACTATCACTGAAGCACACTTGAGGTTCAGTGACAACAAGTGCTTGCCAGGTTATAATATGCAGCCACATGGAATCTTGGGCAAAAAATTAGGCCCCCGCAGTCAACACAAATTATGGCACGGTGGTGGTTCGGAGTGTTTTTTTTTTTTAATTCCAGACAAACATATCACCTTATCGTGACATGTATACTTGCAAAATAAGTAATCTGGTTGTCTTGGTTCTTTTACTTTGTAGAAATACTGTTTACCTCTTAGCCGGGAGAGAACTTCTATCAGGATTGGCCCCTTGTTTTAGTTTCGCCAAAAAATTGTTTTTTTGAACACTGTCCTGAGCCCATAGGGAAAGAAAACCGACGCGTTTAACGAAATAAGTATTTCCTGAACAAATGTGACTTGGTTTCTGGAATGGAACGAAACATCCCCGGCCAAAGTACAACAGTATTCCCCATCCTTCCTAAATCTAGAATCTAATGTGAACATTCACGTCCGTCGCATAAAAAAAAAAAAAACGCATTGGAGCGGTTTACAAAGTATTTAACGTAGTGTAGCATATTCTCTGCCATCAAGCACAGCCACCTCGGCTGTCGCTTCCGTATATTATCAAGCATCCCGGCGTGGCATTATTCTGCTTAGGAATACGGCATGATAACGTATGCCTCGTTTGGCGTTCATGCATACTTTTTGAACACGAAAATTGTACATATGAGTGCTATCAACCACAAAAACAAGTATCATTCACAAGGAAACACGGCGAAAAGAGCGTGGCCGAGGCGGCCGATCCAGCCGGAAGTCCAGGTATGACGTTTTTCAGCCGGTTTTTTCCCGCGCTCTTCGGTCTTCCGGCATCGCGCGGCGAGATGGGGGCGGGGCATCGGGCTACTTTTGTTTGCTCATTGCGCCGCGTCTATTGCATGTATTGCGAAAATATTTCGTACACATGAACTATTTAATGTGTACTTGCTGCTCGTCAACTTTTCTTTTAATTCTAAAACCGCTTCACCTTCCCTTTAAGCATGGCTGTAGCGGGAATGTGTTTTTTTATGTCAGCATGGTTGCTGATGCTCTTTTGGCAGTTTGTTTGCTGATGCTCTTTTGTCAGTTTTGTAGAAGGCTGCGGAAACTTGATATCACGCTACAGTACGCGCAGAAATTGCAATAAGCATTCTATCCACCGCGGTGGCATAGTGGCTAAGGCATTGCGCTGCTAAGCACGAGGTCGCGGGTTCGATTTCCGGCCGCGGCGGCCGTTTTTCTGATGGAAGCGAAAAGCAAAAACGCCCGTGTGTACGAGATTTCAGCGCACGTTAAAGATCCCCAGGTGGTCGAAATTAATCCAAAGCCCTCCACTACGGCGTGCCTCATCACCTGCGTTGCGTCGGCGTGTTATTAAACCCTACAATCAATCAATCAGTAAGCATTCTAACAAAAAAAAAAGTCTCAACAGTAGCTGAAGATGTGAGCGCAAATGTTGTGACTCATAATTTAAAAATTGTGCACTTGCGGAGCGCCATCTACTCAACACGAAACAAACATGCTTGCGTATAGCGCCATGAAAACACTGTGGCGTGCTAATAAAGCACCAAATGTACTCCACACTCCTTCTCTGCTCTGTGCCCTTCTGCGACTTCACCATCACACTCCATGGTTTTGTTGTTCAGCAGTGTTTCGACCTTTTTTTGTACTCCTGGTGCGTGTCGTATGATTGGCCAGTACATAACCTACACAGCAAGTTTTAACCTAAAGGTGGTGGAGCTTGCGTTGAAGCACATGGAAACAGTGTGGCTGAGCGGCACTTCAGTGTCGACCCAGTGCGTGTACACTACTAGCGAAAACGAGGTTTGGGCGATGAAAAGGGATTGCCACGTGTTTTGTAAGCCCAAAGAAGGGAAGTTTCATAATCATAGTGCGAAAGATGGGACAGATAGAAGAATAACCACAGGACAGGCGCTGACTCTCAACTGAATTTGTTGAAAACCCGCCACAAACATTTATACCGAAGGCAAACAACGCCGCACGTGTCAAAGTAGCATACGAAAACAAACAAAACCAGATAAAAGGACAAAAGGGAACATGACTTATTTGTCGTTATCCATGAACTGGACCTCTTTATCAGTAAGCACCACTGAAGGGTGGCTCATGCACTTTTCACCCCTCTTGCTAATGTGATAGGCTTCAACTATCTCTCTGCTTTTCTAACTAACTGCTTTTCCCAGTTACACCAAGTATTTACACCAATTGCACCGAGGGAAGTTTCCCGTTGTGAGAAAAGAAGTTTTGGAGTGTCTTGACAGCATGGAAGACAATGCGCTGTGGGCCGATGGCAAATGTGAAGCGGCGAGTGACTTCAGTGAGGAGGACAGCTCCATGGAGAGTTGGGGAGCCACTAGCGTGTTGGGAATAAAAAAAGAAATCATTACGCGAGTAGATACGGGACAGTCTACGTCCGTTACAACGGACCCTCTTAATCAGGAAAGAAATGTCTTCTGTATAAGAAGTATCCACCAGTATCTGATTCCGAAGGGGGGGAGGGGGATATATAAGTGTAAAGTGAGAACTTTGAACAGTATTGCATATACATGTTACAGGCAATTTTCCCTTTCTACACACCTGCAGAATCGCTGCACAGTGTTAAAACGGGGGAGAAAGAATCACCGAACACTGTCTTTAAATATCAGCACTGGCACTTGTAAGAGGCCTAGCACATGTGGCCGAGTGCGTAGAGACGTACGCTAAGCTGAGCAAATAAAGCAACAATGTTACTAGGAGGAATTACAAACCAGCTATAATAATCAGTCAAGTCAAGCAGAATAAGCCAGGCTTTTTTTAAATCCTTCGTGAAGAAACATGTTTGCCTGAAACCGTTCATCAAACACTTGAGATCGCTGCCTGACATTCCCCCAAGGCAGCTTCAACATTTTTAATGATCTTAGCCTGGTCAGTAAAACGGCTGATACGAAATAGCCCGATGAAGGAGAGCTGTGAAATAGATAATTAGACCAGTAGGACTCCACTCAGCCAACGGAAGATTGCACACAATAGATGGGAACCGTCCCGCTGCGCGAGGCATTTCTTACCTTCTTCATTGAACGGAACAAGAATGATGTATGCATGGGAATGATAAATGCCGAAATTCGCTGAACCTGAGTTCTTTGTTACATAAAAAAACTGTGACGAGGGCAGGCTTGACCTCTGGGTGCGCCACTTAGCGTATTCGAAAGCGCTGTTCTTCAGTCTTACTGGAGTCATGTTTTTAAGTGCAGAGCACTTTAGGGGCTCACCTTGTCGTCGTAGCTCACTCGCTGGACCCAAGTAGAGCCCCACGGTTTCCGTCGTCGCGGTGTAACTCAGAGGCTTCGAAAGCCAAGTGGTTTATATAGACAGAAGCATTCGAAACTCGTAAACCGCTGGCGCTTGTCGTACATCTCCTTGTTGTCAAGCGCAAAGAAAACTGCAGGCACATTTGAGGCAAAGTACACGTACTTATCCGCCAGTGCCCGCGTTCATTTAGTTAGGAACGCTGGTTGGGTTGGTTTTTATGATAGCAAGCAAAAAAAAGTGGCAGTGCAACGCTGGGACGTGCGGGAGGAGAAACAAGCACAAAAAGAACAGAGCTCCCGCTGGCGCAGTTTCAGGCAGGGCTCACGTGGGAAATTTGAATTGCATTGGGTGGCAGCAGTGAGCGGATAACAGCGCCACAGCCCATTATGGCGAATCACTGCTCTGCACTTTGACAGCTTTCACATTGAGTGGAACGGCTTTAGTTTTTTGGCAGTGTCCTTGTTCTCGATGGCCGAACAGACCGTCTGCTTAGACAGGCCCATACTTCTGGCGATGGTGGCCTATAGTAGGAGAGCGAATACTCAAATATTTGAATACAAATCGAATAGTACCTGCGCAAACAATTCGATTCGCAAATCGAATATATACTATTCGATTTTTTAAATAGTCGAGTGGATTTTCCTAATGGGCCTGGCTCTTAGAAAGCGAGAGATATCGGTCCACGCACACGCACTGCTCGTGCACAGTCTGCTTGGCAAGTTTCATCCAAACTGCGCTTTCGACGAGCAGGCCTTGCAGAGGCGTTAAATTTTATTCTACTGTGCGGAGTAATTTGTGATTGCGCCGATAAGATCTTTCCTTCCTGCTGCTGCCATCAACTCTTGCTGCCATTTTGAGTAGGGCAACCAGATGCTTACGTGTTAGACCAGCTTCCGGTAAAGCAGTCACTGCCACTTTTGTAGTTTTCGTTAATGTAAAATCAAAAGCGGTTCTGGCTTTTTTTAATGCAGTTGGTAAATGTTTCTTGCATGTTTCTTTGTTGTTTTTTAGACCACGTGGGATAGCGCAGGCTCTTGTAGTGCGAGCTTTCTTTCTGCAACGTATCTTTCACACTTCACGCTCCCAATGTGCTTTCAGAGAAGAAGTGCCTCGTCGTGTTCCATGATTGTGGTTGTTCGGTTTTTCATGTCATATTTTTCCTGCGTGCAAAGTGCTTCTTCGGAGTTATGAGGTGCTGTCTAGGCGTTGCCTGTGATTGCAGTAGTGCAACTCCAGTCAACTCGTTCAACTTGTTCTCTTTTATTTTGGGGGGGGGGGTACCGCCTCATAGTGGTTCGGCGACTGAACTGCTGCGAGTAATAGCTGAAAAGTGTGTTCTTCTGGTTGAAAAAGAATGTCATGACTCCCGAACTTGCAAACTAGCTTCTGTTTTTTGCACAAAAACCTATGAAAAATCGAGGAGTGAAAAAAACAATTTATATTCTGTATTCGCACACCCCTATTATTTATGCTTGTTTATCAGACAGTGAAATCAGCTACACTGTCACTGATCGCAAAGAAAAAAAAAGAGAGAGAAAAATAACTACCGGCACTGGCTTGGCGTGGCTGCACCAATGACCCAATCTATGCCAACAATTTTACCAGACATAGTAGTTTCCTCGCCAAAATAAGAAAAAAAAAAAAAAGCATAACGGGTGCCGGCAACACTGAAGGAAGTCCACCATTAACATTCAGTCAAAACTTTATGAGCAGAGTTGATTCCATTTAAAATGCTTGGGGACCAAACAAACCAACAGAAGTGGTCTGCTGTAACTGGTAGTCCATCATTGGCAGATCCGCTGTAACAAGCGTAGACTGACCAGTCACTGACTTGTGCTGCTGAGTGAGGTTTTTTTTACCTGTGAAAGCTCGTTTTCAGCTACTTTCAGCCTGATTGATTGTTATTGTGGAAGGATGCATAAAACCAGTAATAGTTAACCTGCCTGCATTAAGGTGGCACTAATGCATGAACCAAAGGCTGTTTGGGCGACAGCATTGAGGATTTTATAGGCCTTTCTCATTCCAGCTGTATGTTTTTGTTTTTAGACATTTATTGAAATAGAGAACCTGGGGGTCTCTCACTAGTGTGTCAGACCTTCCTAGGTGTAGTAAGCAGTTATGGCTCACAGTGCATATAAGTGTGAGATTGCAGGGGAAAAAAATAGTTGGTTGGGATATAACTCTATCTACTATGGTTGATTGGGATATAATTCCACTGCTCAGTAGATTCATGTTGGTTGCACACGAAGCTGGACGCAACTCGCTAAGAACACTCGTCTCCTCTTGATTTTTAAACATTCTGACTCCGTGTTTGTTGTTTCCTTGCGGCTATGCAGGCTTTGCTTGCGTGCGGCAGCACGGACTCCATCGTCGGCGTGTACACGACAGTCCGGAAGCACTGACATTCAGCACCCACGGCGGCCGCATTCGCGGAGTGGGCGCTCCACTGACGCGTGCGGCGTGCCGTGCACTGCCACAACCCCGTGCCTTACAAGCAGACGACATCGACGTGTGCGGAGCAGACACCCGTATCTACTGTTTGGCTGCCACTGGCTCATTGTAGTTGTACACCCTGTCTGCAGACTGTCCTCCCTTTCGCCGACTCTGCGCAGTGCCGGTGAGGCCGCGGCCGTAACTGGCCAATCAGGAGGCACCGGTATAGGCCAATCGAAATGGCTGATGTTCTCGTACACCGTGTTCTTCTGTCATCTGCTTTCATGAGCAGGTAGCAGACGACACACCTTTAGAGTACTACGTTCTGCATATTTGAATGCCTGTGCACACTTTGTGGCTTCAACAGCGCTGCGCAAAGTCGTTGAAATGGGGGTGTAAAGTGATTGTTGTCTCGTGTGGCTCGTGGAAGCAGTTTGTGGAACCAGACTACAGGATGTCGGTGTTTTCGGACGTTGGAAGGGAAGCGAAGCTAATGTCGTCTGCTGGTAAAGGCAGAATGTACTATCTGCCTGCGAGCTTTATGGGCGTGACGCATGTGAACATACTGTTATTGACTTCTCGTGCGGACACGTGTGCGGGGCTATGCCGTACAAGTGACAACCTGTGGTTATCACCAAGAAAACTGGTCCGGCATAAGAATGCTGCTGGTTGCGTGGCGCAAGTAGCCGTTGAAGTGTACAAAAGCTTTTTGCTAGCTGGGGAGTGTCGTAGATTTGTGCGCTACCTTTTTCATCATCTGTTTGAAGTTCACAAGCCGTTGTTTGGTCCTTGCTGCTTGCAGTTTTTGGCTGGCCCGGATACCAATTTTTGTCTTGATTGAATCGCTTGTAGTTATTCCCGTAATGCCTATGGCTACCCAGCGCTGAAGATAAACATTGACTAATCCTAGCAGCCTAGTTAACTGCTAGGCTAGTGCTGTTCTTCAATGCTGACTGCCTTGTAACTGGGCTTCTCATTTTTCTTACATTGCTTGACTTGTCATCCAGCTTGTAGCATAGGTGAGGACATAAGTTTCGATTCTGATCTTGGATATAAATAACGGTGTGCAGTGGAGCAAGTCACTTGATACTACCGATTTTGTCTTGGCTTGGCTACAAACCTGCTTGGTGCTGTGCACTATTGCAGTGTCAGAGGCTGTAGACGAAGCTTTGTAGCTGGTCGGCTTTGCTGATCATCGTGGCACGTAGTGGATTGCCCTGTGGGAAGCTTGACAGAAAGACAAGAGTGTGAGAAGGTTGGCGATCGCATTCAGATGTCGGCAGAATGAACGAGAAAATTGCTCATGGCAGTGGTTGCTTGCAGGGTGAAGAGTGTCGCGGAGTGCGCTTACTGCTTCGTAGAACAGCCTAGTCAAAGTTTTAAACTTGTTCTGCCGACTGTTGGATTGTTTTGGCTGCGGCTTTTGTTTGGACCGAGAGCTGGCTCCGGAGCGAGTGAAGTGTCACAGAGATCAGTGTCAGGATTTAGTCGATTCGTTCTTGTCTCTCGCAAGGTAGCATAATTTCTTTCACTTCCTTCATTTGCTTGAGGGTTCAGCGTGTGCTGTGGCGCCTTCAATTTATGTTTGATGGAGCTGGAGCAAAGCCCTGTCTCTGTTAATGTACGCCCTTGGTTTGGCGATGTTGTTGTAAAGTGATGTAGTCAGCCCTGTTTTGAATGATCGCATAAATTTGGGTGTGGCAGGCAGCTACACATTTCGTGCTTTCATTGCAGAGGCCACGTTCTGAACTGCTTCTCGTACCTTTTGGTTATGTCGCAAAAATAAGGCTGACAAAGTTTCTGTTTGCGTCAAAATGGCAAAAAAAAAAAAAAGTGTCATCGTTGCTTTCATTGCACCCGTGGGTAAACTTCTCACTTAGAACATGTCAAGTGCTTTGAAGGCATAGAGTTTCTCAGCAAGTATACTGGAGAGGAAACTGTGCCTTGTAAGCCATGTTGTCGTGGGGGTTCATGGGAAGACCCCCCTTTTTGGCTTGGGCTTGACATGACGATTGGATTCTTAAGCGGTTTTTGGGACTTGCGTTCTTCACTATGCATTAACACGTTTACGAGCTACAAGGAAGCCGAAATCCTCCTTGTTCTGTTGTAGCCGTGTTCAATGAAACAGCAGGCAGTGCGTGATCGCACCTGACGTTGCTCATGCCGCAGTTGAAGGACGCATGACTGAGCGGGTAATATGCCGCCGCGAAATTCGTTGCCGACGAAAAGAAGGAACAAAACATACTTCGACGAAGACAAGATACGACCACGGGGATACGACAGATATGGCCGCTTGTATGCGTCCTATCTTGTCATCGTGCACAACTGTTTAACACCACGTTTTCTTTTTTCTTGTTAAACTAGCTGGCGGTCGGTGCACCGCTTCACCACAAAGGCAATGCTCAAAAAAACCTTCCAAACTCTTCAAACAACTTTTTATTTGAAATAATGGTAAAATTAGTAAAACCAGAGTCTCTACTGTGTTCCCCCCAAAGATTAACATTGTTCGTAACTACAACCTTGGCCTGCGGAATAGCAGGCACAACCATTCTGGCAAAAATACGCTTTACTTCCTTTTTCCTTAGTTTTAAAACAGCCTGTTTTTATTTTCCACTTACATAATTGCACACTATTCTTCGCGTTTTTGTGGCACTTTGTTATAATTTGCGGTCACTAAACGTTTCAATCCAAGCCAATGATGAAACTAAGGCGAGCGCGATGTATAACGGCGGCCCATGACGGCACAGTTGGCCATGATGTGCGCCGCATAGACGCTAGCGCCAGATTCCTCTCTAGTGTATATTGTAAGAAACTCTATGTTTGAAGGCTGCTCAAACTGTGCTGGCATGTTGTTTTGTCAAATGTTTCTTCTTTTCTTCACACAAACTTTCTATTGCAGATTTTTTTCTCCTAGAACTGATTTGAAGGCAAGTTAGCGCAACGAAGCATTAACTCTTTAGCCAAGAGCGTGAGAGCATAGTTGAAACAGCTTTGGTGCTTCTCTTTCCCTGCATTTTTTTTCTTGGCAATGTCTTATCATAACACACCAAGTCTGAAAACAGTTGCTGTAGGCTCGATCTTTCATTAGTTTGAGGTTAAAGGTCACGTCTGAAACACATCTCAACAGAGAAATTTGAGAGCAATGTTTCCAGTCATTCTCTTTCACCTTGAAAAGCAGCTGTGGTCTCTAGGGTTGGCCCTAGGAGATTTGTACATGTCATCTCCATTGGTTGAAGACCTCCGACACTAATTTGAAGGAGCGTTCTACATTAGCGCCATTGATAGCGTTTATCCTATGGCATGGCAAAGAAGGCAGTGTTAGTTTCGCGCTCTGGGTTTGTGTTCAAATGCTGTCAAAGCTTTGTTACTTTGAGGTGTAATGGCATCAAGCCTGCCTTATAGCTGTAGGGTGCATGGGCACATGACCAATTCCTGCTGAATAGCAGCAGCTCCTAGGGTCCCTTAGGCTGAAAAAAACAATGTACAAAAAGAGATGTACTTGATATCTCTTTGGGACATAGAAATGAGGCAAATTTGTGTTTAGTCCCGCCACAGTACTGCGCTGCAGACAAAAGTGCAGCACAATTAGCTTGATTTGCTGATTAATTGCGGACAGGTAATTTTGCTGCTGTAATAATTAAATTCGGCAAGAGTGGCATTGCTTCAACGTTTGTTGTTGCGCAAGGGCATTACATCAACGGGCGTTACTCGTTTGCTTCGTAGAAAAGGTAGACGAAAGAAATTTCGGCACTAAAAAATACATCCTTGCAGTCGTCTTTCCACAAAAAAGCAAAAGGCAGTTCTTGTAGGGCTCCCACATCATTTCATGCTGCTTCCTGTGGTCTGCCAGTAAACAGTTGATTTCTTAATTCTACCAAATATGAACGGTTAAGTTTCAGTTGAATTCACACAGGCTGCTTCGATACCCCTGCCTCTCGCATGTTTTTTCTACGCGGGGCATTCGTAGAAGCCTCAGATAGGCAGATGAGAAGGAGAGGTTAGTAAAATGTCGCTATGTTAGTGATGTTGCTCATGGCGAGATCCGAATGGCATTTCCTCGGAGTCTGCACAGTTACCAATGGCTGTGCTTAGAAACTGCAGCGTGGTTACTTTTTTTTTTTTTTTTCTTTCAAGAAGGTGTTGTTAGTACGACACTTCAGTAAGGCCTCAATGTACGTACTGCAAAGAGCACCCATCAACCTCTGCACGCACACACGGCTGATGCTTCAGAGCTGCCCTTTCTTCACAGTTCTACTTGTAGCAGAGCTGCCCTTTCTTCACAGAGAAAATGTTGAAAGTTGCATTCGTTCATTCTTGAGTTCAGGTTGGCCAAAGTTCGGTGGCCAGAGAACCACCCAATGTAGTGGTTTTTCTCACGTCTGTCTTTTCTTCTCCTTCGCACGGATCGCTATGTAGGAGTGCAACCTCGGAATGAGTCATGAAGAAAAAATGTTTGGTGCATAAATCAGGGTATGAATGATATCCTGTCTCTTGACAACTGTACAATAGTACTGCACCCAAGTGCATTATGGCAAGCCGATTGCAGCTTGTCGTGTTCTCGCTTCGTGACGACAGGCTGTGTGCAGTGCAGTTGTGTTCTGTATATGCACTGTTAAGAATCATTGGACATAAATGTTGTTGTTTTGTTGCCAGTTCGGTTTGTTGTTTCTTCATATGTTGGCACACAGCTGACGACATCGAAAAGCAACACTGTGCTTTTTTGCAGCTGGGTTTAATTAACTGCAAGCTACCCCCAGGTCAGGTGCCTTGGATGTTTGCATTTGTGATTCCTTTTTTGGAAACTGAAATGGCCTGCAAAACTGAAATGCAGTGTGTAAAGTGCACCCTACCGGAAGGACTTTCTCTTACACACTAAAAACAACAGACGTTCTGGGAGCATTAACTGTTGCATTAAGTGTTACCATAGTAAACAAGTGCACCGGTTAGGTGGCTTTACTAAGCTTAGAATGGTCACCAAGCACAGCTGTAGCCAGAAATTTTTTTCAGGGGGGGTTATAGGTTATCAGGAGAAGTTTTGCTAAAAGGATCACTAAGCTGTGCTTGCACACTGCCTGGAAAATTTTCGGAGGTGGTTCGAACCCCTTAAGCCCCCCTCTAGCTACACACCTGTCACCATGTGCAACAGTTGTGAAGTTGGAGGTCAAACTGTCAGCTAGCATGGTTAGCAATAGCTCTTGTATGGCCAAACATAGATCCATCTCCCTGAAATTTGCTTCGAAAGTTGTCAAACTAGCATCATAGAAAAAGAAAACTTTCTGACAGCCGGATTACCTACAAAACCGCAGACCCCTCTATGCAAGATGCAATATATACAAGAAAAAAATCCGCCACAGAGCAGTGGCTTTGATCTTTGATGCTAGACCTACTGGACCAAGCTGCTTTATTTGCTGGCAGTGTCCAGCCAGGAGTAGTGATGCCTCACACATGCATATGGTTTAGTTGAGCTCTTCGATCAATACCCTTGGCTTGGATGCCTTCTGCTCCTCAACTACCCTGCGAGCCTCTTCAAATGTTGCCACATTTTCCGCGACTGCCACAGCTTCCACGTCAATGTCCGTCAAGCAAGACAGCAGCTTAGCCCCGTGCTCCGCCGTCCACGACATCATGTACTCCACTTTCTTGACGGCCCGTCGGAGCTTGCTCTTCAGCTCCCTCTCGCACCCCGGCACCCTTGCAGCCACTTCCAACGCATTCCGGGTCTCTTCCAGAGCTCTCAGGGCATTGCCCTTGACACCAGGGCTTTCCAGGAACTTCCGGAAGGTCTTGAGCAAGACTGGCAGCTCTTCAGTGGCCGTTCCACTCTGGCCCGTGGCGACCTTTTGCAGTACGGCCTGAATGGCTTCGGCAGGAGCACTGAACACGGTGTCGTCTGTTAGTACAGAGCTGACTCCAAGCAGGTCGTCTGCACTCTCTGCAATGAGTTCCCCGTTGTACAGCCTGACAACATGGACGTACCCGCAGAGAACATTAAGAACACTGTTCACGACACACGGCGCAGGTTCCCTGCTTGTCAGCTGGCAGAGGGGCTGGACGGAAGGGGGACTGGCGCACTGCGGGGAACTGTCGTCTGCTGTCACCTCGGTCACGAGCGGAACGCCTTCCCACCAGGGCTTCCAGAGTGGGACGAGTTTGCCGACGTCGCCGGATTTGATCATCTCTTCAAACTCCTGCTTCTCATCCTCCGTGAGGTAGCTCCAGGCAGTCTCGGGGTCGATGTCGGTCTGCTCCAGACGTTGGACCAGTTCGGCCACCTCGTCTTCCTGGTCATCTTGGCAGTCTTCCGCTTCTTCTTTGTGGGCAGCCTTGAGGATGTCGACCATCTTCCTCTGTGCTTCGGGCTCAGCCTGTTCCATGCGCAGGTAAGTCTGGACCCAGTCCTTGTAGAAGTCTTCGCTGCATCCCTGGTGCTTCACGTCTTTGTAGCACTTGGTTGAGCAGTAGCCAAAGTTGCACCGTGGACAGGTGTACTTGGCCAGCGCAGACTCGCAGAACTTGCACGGTCGTGGTTCACACTCCTGCATCTTTTCCACTATTTAGTTCGATCCAAGTAGAAAATACTGGGTTGACTTCTCTATGCAGGAAGTGTCA
Organism: Haemaphysalis longicornis; assembly: GCF_048455015.1. Taxonomy (NCBI): domain Eukaryota; kingdom Metazoa; phylum Arthropoda; class Arachnida; order Ixodida; family Ixodidae; genus Haemaphysalis; species Haemaphysalis longicornis. Next base: position 98,618,040 of record NW_027526385.1, read on the forward strand.
AAACTGCAGCTGTCTCTGCGAGGCCAGACCTCTTCCACTTGGCAGATGAGTCTTTTAATGTTTAACTTGGTGCAGCGGATGATTTGTGCGGCCTGCACGCTACTTTGCTACTGGGTTAGTTACGTTGACTCCTGTTTCTCAGCACCCTTAAACTGCCGGCCCAAGATGTAGATTTCGCTCGACTCCTTGCGGCTTGCAGGCGGCTTGACATAGTGGACGAACTGGAAGAACCTCCGGATATCTTCGGACAGCTTGGTCGCTTCCCTGCCGTTCCAGATTTTGCAGAGGAAAGACCCGCCAATGCTGAGAACTCGGAAGGAGAAAATGAGTGCCGCATACGAAAGGGTGACAATGGCGTCGTGGTCAAGCGATCGCACTCCAGAGGCGTTCGGCGCCATGTCGCTGATGACGGCGTCCACCGGTCTGCCATCGAGACATTTCAGGATCTTGGCTGCGGACTCTGGCTTGAGGATGTCCGTGTTTGGCAGGAAGGTGGCACCGGGAATCGGGTCGATGGGCAAAATGTCCAGGCCAATCACTGTTCCCTTCGGCAAAAGGCCGTCTGAAAAAGTGAGACCAGGTGGATGTGTGAACAATCGGTTCGTTTATGCTTCTATATTACGTTTCACGACGCGTGCACAGTTCTCACGCTATAGAAACCTCTGACGCTAGAAACACGATAGTAAACAGTTTTGTAGGTCAGCCCGACAAGGCTGCCTGCTTACTACTCGTTCTTACGCCAGACGTTAAACGCTGTATCATGGATGCGCTAGAGAAATTTTCTTCAGCGGTATGCGTGCACTTATTTCGGCAGTACAATTGACACAGAAAGAAATAACAGTAAATAAGTGAACGACATTAGCTCTCATATTTTCAAGCCATTTTTAAAACGGGGTACTCTTGCGAGCTAAATGACGCCAAGCAGGGTGCATCTCGTTTGAAACACACGAGGTCGGTAGATAATTAAGCAAAGCCTCTCACTTTTTCCTGTAGAGTTGATTCTTTCAACGATGACTTGCGTCCAGGCGCCCGGCGCAGCTCCGCACTCTACGATGGTGTATCCAGGCTTCAGGATTCTGTACTTATCGTCGATTTCGATGAGCTTGTAGGCGCTTCGCGCGCGGTAGTTGTCGTACCGAGACTGCTGCACGTACGGGTCGTTCAGGTGCCTCGTGAGCCAGTCCTGAGATGCTTTGCTTTTGCCCTTCAAGTTCTGCGGCTGAAATTTCAACTGCGCGGCGCTCGCATGTAAACTACGCCGCAAGCTCTGCGAAGCAGCGTATTTTGCCGAGCCGACGAAAGCTTCCATGAGAATGGAAGTGGCTTGAACTGGCTTGTGTTTATCCCCGTGTCGGCTCGTTCACTCAGTACCTGATCGTGACAGTAACAAGTTATGATTACGTGAACCTTTTAAAGCGCACTTTACATATAATAAATCTGCAAAATTATTTTAAGAATTGTGTAATGTGTTATATTTAGGGCTTGTTTATGAGGTCAGATAAAGCCGTCTGCTACAGGAGTTTTGCGAACTTTCTGAAAGGCGGCGCTAACGTCGCTTGCATTGGCCATTTGTGCGGTGGTGCCGTCCGGTGCGTGTGTTGTGCTCGGCGAGCGTGTTTTCTTGATTTACGTGTTCACCATGTGTTTCAGCGTGACACTTTTGATGTGCAACATGTGAGCCATGCCCGAGCGACCGGCGAGCGACTGACATGAGTGAGTGTCGACAGTTGCCGTGTTGTGCGTTGTGTCCTCCGTGAGACGACGGGAAAAAAAGAGCGCCTCGCATCGACGGCAATGTAAGTGGGACGATCGAGTTTTGTTTGTACTAAGCTCCGCGAGCCAATGAAAGGAATACGCCGCCGCGGAAGCGGCGATGTTTCCATTTTAACCGGTTCCGGCGGGGCTGGGCGCTGTGGCGGCCTACGGTAATCGCCCCCGCCGTGGACACCACGAAGCAGGCGTTACCGCTGATGAATGCCCGCCGAACCATTTTCGCTTCCTTTTCTTTTTCCGGCGGTATCGCCACTCGTGACCGATGCTGCTCGCAATTCACCTCGGCGGCTGTTGACCAGCGGCGAGTCTCTCCCTCTCGCATTCGCGGTTCCACGTTTTTGGTTCCGGTTTTCGCTTCGCGGTCGCGGAAGAATTTCGGGACTCCGCGCACCTGAGATGTCAGACGTCGGAAGCATTTGGCACCACCGCGCTTCGAGGGGACGTCTCGAAGAAGCCCCTGAGGCTACTAATTTTTTTTTTTATTTGCGTAACACTTGGAAACAACCTCTGACTCCTCATTAGCGTATGCGCAGTCACGTCTACTTACAACCCCGTCCAAGGGCGTACACGGGTGTGCAGTGGGGCGTTTACGACGAACTGGCCGCAGTTTCTTCTTTTTTTCTTTCTTTCTTTGAAGGGGGGTGGGGGAGGAGGGAAGTACACGTTCGAACGTACCGTTCAACAGTCTTCCGTTCCTCGTCGTTTATTCAACACCGACGGTAAACGTGTCGTTCACTGCCGTTCCGGGGATCACCACTCAAGGTCGTTCCCGCGTGCATGATTCACGCCGCAGGCGCAACTGGCGGTTTTTCGCCGCTGATATGCTTCTGACCAACGCCTCCTTTAAAGGCGGCAGTGTGCTGACCGCCGGTGTTGACAGTCGTCGCTGCGTTGACGCGTGTGACGTGTGGCTGAGGGAAGAATCGCGCAGTAGCGTCACGTATGCACGTAATTGTTTGCCTTGGTTGAACGAGCAAGAGGGACACGGTTAGCGTTCCTTTCTGGCACGCTGGTAGGAGAGGCCGGCCGGCGTGCGCAAAGCAGACCACGAATATGCGCGGATATTGTAAATGGTGCGTTTGGGAATATTGGGAAAGTTGATTAGTGCGCGTATAGCATGCACTTGGGAGCTAGTGGGAAAAGAAAAATGGTAAAGTGCCAGCAGAACCAGAAAATAGGCCTGTGTAACATATCGCACAGCTGATAGGTGAACGTAGGGCACGACATTCATATCTTTAGTGCAAACGTAAACCGTTGGTTATCGTGCTGCGCTGCCACGCGATTCGGAAGTTGGCCTAAATGTTTCCGTATTCTCTGGGCGCTTGTTTGTGGCAAGCATTGACAAGCGAGAAACGTTCGTAGACAAAAAGAAGAATGAGTGCTGAGCCCCGTGGTTTGAGCTCGAAACTAACTACGCGAACTTGTGTGGCCTGCTCCAACGTATCCAGGAAGGCCTGATACGCTGATACGACAGAGAAACGACGATGTCAATTCTCTTCGTAATTGTGGCGTACGCGGGAGAAATATTCTCCCTGAATGAACGAAGACTTCAACGGGTCTCATTTTCCCGCGCAAAAAAAAAAGTCCAGCAAGGATCAGGCCAGCTTATTTCGGGCGTTTTAGGGGAAGGCATAGAAAAAGGCTGCCTCTGTGACAGCATCGCGATCCGCAGCGCCTGATTCCGTGTTGCTGCACAGCTGATACTTGAGAGAAAACCAACACGGGAACTTAGCACAGTTTAAGTCGACCGTGGATAGTCCGAGGATTCTTCACGCCATAGAAATAACCAATGCCGGCTTGGTTCTCGGGGAGTCTGCGGTGAATCTCCCGTGCCACGGACAGTGGGAGAAGGGGATTATCACGCACGGTTCGCATGCAGCACGGCGCACAGTCCGACGTACGAGCTGGGGAGAAATTTACGGCGTGTAATTGTGCAAGGATGGCAAAACATAGCGGGCTTGATGAAGCCAGGCATACTGTATCACCACCGTCATTATCAGCCTATCTATGTCAAGTGGAAGAGGACGCCTTTCTCATATTCCAATGCTCCTTTCCTCTACGGTCCGAATCCATTCGTTGCCACCGAATTTCTCTCCTTCGAGTCTTCGGTCCTCGCCTATTTCTAGTCCCGTCTCACGGCTAGGGTAAAGCCCCTATCACAGGTGTTTATCCAGAATTTCAGTTTTGGGGTGGTGTAGGGAACTGTTGGGGGTGTGTGTATAAACTCCCCGTTCGGGGTGCTCGTGGATGTGGGATCTTTTTTGGGGGTTCTCGAGATCCTTCTGGGTAATGTATAAATCCCCACCTCTCTGTACTAGAGTTCCTGTATATAGTTCCTGTACAGGGTTCTTGTATAGAGTTCCTGTATATAGCTCCCGCAGGGAGCTCTACTCTGTACTGCTCTCCAGTGATTTCCCTACACCCCCCCTAGGGGGTGTGTAAACCCCCCCTAGTTTTTCCGGACACCCCCCCTTGAATCCCCAAATTTCACTCTTGTCAGTCCTTGTATGGACCTTTTTCAGTATCGATCTGCGCATGCGCGGGCTGCCTGTCTGCTATTCTTGGCAGTAGCCTCGGGCAAAATAAACAAAAGTGCGCCCCCCGAGCTGGCTGTTAGCGTTGCACGTATTTATTTCCTTTTTTTCGACAGCTCGTGGCAAGTTCGTATGTGCACACAAAAAAGGCTTTCAAAGGAAAGGGGCAAAGTGGTTTGAGGCTACGAGCAAAGCATATATCGACAGGCACTCACCCAGAATTACTTCGACTGAGGCCACCTTTGACTTGAACTAAGTGCAGTAAACACACATATAATTTACTTTCTTCATTGATTCGATGCCGTTCTTTGTTTACAACCGTAATCTTTGCAGATGCTCTTTCAGCATGTACATTTAAAATGGGCATTTTGGCGACGCGAAGCGCTACAGAAGCTAATCCTGGCGTTTTAATAAATCGGGAGCGTACAATCGGTGCCTGATTTATAAGTGCTGCATAATTCGTGTACTACCTAAACATTGTTTCAAGAACTCAAATTTCGTCACTGGCCCTGGTAACAAGTTCGAAAATGTCCTTATACGTTGAAAAATGGCGAGAAATTAAAAAAAAAAACTGAATACGGACCTTTCATGGTAAAAAATGAATTTCTCTAAATTTGTTTTTTTTCTTAGATTGAATAGAAAGCACCGCCTCTCAGGTGTATATATATATATATATATATAGAAAATGAAAAACGTACGTCACGGGTATGAGCGTTTGGTTAACAGACGTCTATTATTTAACTATTGGGATAAAAAAACAGCTTTTCTAGTTTATGAACCCCCCCCCCCAGAGCCATTGAGACACCCCCCCTTGATTCGATGCCTGGGGAAACCCCTGCTGCTCTCGTCCGCCGCCCTGCCGTGGATGGACGTGATGAAGGGGCTTTAGGTTGGGGTGGATGGGAGGATATCTCGGTAGCCACTCTGTTACCCCGGTGGTGCCGATAATCGAAAAGAAAAGTATTCATCGGCAGCCAGCGGGGAAAACGACCTTGAAGCACGTGACACCACCACGACTTCCGCCCGGAGCAGGGGCAGAAAACGTTTGTCGGAAGGTAAATTACCGCCGTCCCGAAGCGAGCCATTGTGAGGCGCCAAGGTGGTTCGGATTTCAGACTCTCTGGCATCGAGTTAACTTAGGCCCATGGAAGTAGCCCTGCCAGTGATCTGTCTCCGATCCTGAAACTATACTGAAACTATGTGACCTGTGTAATCGAACTTTTCCGAGGCATTAAACTTTTTTTGTTTCTAATTTTCGCTAAGCGAGTCACTCCCATTTCCAGTTTATTATGATCCGCAACGCTAACACGCAAACGTTCCTCTCTCTGTAAGGTGTCGTGTAGTGCTGGCTGCTGTTCATTTTGCTCACCTGTATTCGCAGCGCAGGCTTTTAATTAAAAGTGTGCGATGTAACGAAACTCCAAGGACGCATGCATGACTTGCGAATCGATCTTGAAACAGAAATTGCGGCTGTTTCTTTTTAAGCCCACCGTCCTGAGACGGACAGCTGAGCAACGCTGCACGCTTGGTCGCGCGGTTTCGGCCCATTTCGGAGTCAGAACGCGCTCTTCATTCTAGCTTTCCTTTTTTGCAGTAACCGCCCATTGCCATGGATTCTAGAAAGTGACTTTTTTTTTTTATTATTATTGAAACCAGAAGGCCTATGGGCACCATGAGCCGGAAAACCCGGTGTTGAGACCGCACCGGACATAAAAATTTTATCGGGCGTCTAATACCCCGGCTGCTGCACTAGGGTCCGAATGTCATTTTACCCATGCCTGTGCTACACGGCGACTTTCAATTGACAATTGAACGCTCGCCTGCAAGTGCGCCCTGTGCATTTACAATGGGACACTCGATAGACAATTGGTTCAACGGCCTTCGGAGGGCCTTTGAAGCGGCCGTGTAGCACAGGTATCAAACGGGGTGCTTCGAATGCCATTCAGAATCCGCCGTGCTACACTACAATTTTGATGGCATTTGAAAGCTTTCACAATTGCTCGCCGTGCGGTAGTGGCGCTGTTGTCGCCCCGTTGCGTTTTTGTACAATAATACAACGATCAAATTTAGGCGCAGTCTAAGGCAGTAAAATGATATCAAATTCGAAGACACCAGTTTTGACTCTAATGTGGCGTCTGTTTGCGTAGTTTCATTTTTAAATTTTTTTGCAACTGACCCAAATGTTTTGAGAGTATGAAAATTAAATATGTAACAAAGGTCCACAAACAAAAATATTTTGTTTGTTTTACGTACGGAAGCATTATATTTTTTTATTGCCAATCGAAGACGCTGCGTGCGAGAGTGCTAGAAATGGCATTTGAAATCCGCAATGTCTCTCTCGCTGTGCTCATTTGACTCGAATGTCATTTGAGCCAAATGGCATTTCAAAACCTAGTGTAGCAGCACAACTTGACATTTGACTCAAATGACATTCGGACTTGCTTGGTAACAGCGCAAATAAAACAGGACAAAGGGAAGAAGGAACGGACACAGAAGGAACGGACACAGCAATAAAATTTCAGTTGTAAGTCAGCGCTGTGTCCGTTCCTTCTTCCCTTTGTGTCCTGTTTTATTTGCGCTGTTACCAAGCAAGACAATGTACCGACTTGCCCAGTCGTCTGTTTTGACATTCGGACGCCAGTGCAGCAGGGGTATAAGTCTGCTTTGAAGGCGGAACCCTAGCGATACTTAAAGGGGCACTGACACAAAATTTTGAAGGCGAGATAACGTCGGAGATAGATTGGTGGGAACACATATACATCATCTGCAAAATATCAGCGGCGAATACAGCCTAGAACATATTTAAAATCAATTTTGAAGTGTGCGAAACGCAACCGAGCAGCCAGCAGAGGACCACGCGCAATTGTAAATAAACAACATCCAAACACGTCACGAGTTTGTGTTTGCCGCTTCCGCACTACCGGCGTTTTACGCGGGCTCGCCCGGCTCGCCGCTCCAATCGGAGGGCCGGAGGGCGGAGCTTCTGCTCTCGAGAACGAACGACCCGATCGTTGGCGGCGGAGGCGCCGTGATTTCGTCAGCTCATCGGGCAGCTGGCCGCGACCAAAGTTCTACAGCGATTCCAGGCACTGTTTCTATTACTGTATATTACCATTGGATGCGAAAACGCGCCGGAGGCACGAAAAGCCCACTGAGCTAGCCGCACGGTCGCTGTGCAGGCGGCGGCCACGGCCGCGAAGTGGCCCAGGCCGGCGCAGGTAGCTTGAGTGATAGCTTGTTACCGCTGCACGAAATTGTCCCCAAGTCCCGACCATAGTGGCTTAAATGAGAAAGGAGTTAATGATGCGATGGCGGGTTGGATTAAAAATTGTCATCTGCACCGCTTACGAGAGCGGCACTCGAATATCCGCCGCAGTGCTGAGCCGAACACATCTGTGGGCGGACCTGTAGGCAGACCGGCCGGCTGCTCCCGGCGCGCGTCTTGCCACCCACCGCCTCGAGCGTCGCGCGTCGTTCTTTAGCCGCGGTAGCATTTGCACTCGCAGCGCCTGCGTCACATCCACGGTCGCTTTTTAATTAAGCGCCTCACGAGATCAGTACGTGGGGGCATTCGCAGAAACTGCCGTCGATGCGGATTCGACAGTGCTACGGCGGCTCTGCTCTGTGATATCCCTCCGACGGTCACGTGGTCAGCTTTGTTCACACAAAATCCATCGTTTCGCGGCACTCGCTGAAACCGAAACTGCGACTAGCCGCATTTAAAATCCCTCTAATTAAACAACCGTCGCACGCTGAAGCAAATGAGGTTTCTACAGGTTATAAGTAGGTCACTAGCTACTTATCGCAACGAAAAAAACAAGATGCTAAATTTTTGTGTCAGTGCCCCTTTAAGAAATCCGTCATTGCTGCTACATCGCGTTTGCGTCTCGGTGTTCGCTTACTCGCTTTCGCTTCCTCGTCCTTTGGTGGGAAATCACTTCGGCAGGCCACACTTCAAGCGACAGCTTCTCCAGCTTACTGTGGCTGGCGTGCAGTTGTTTTACTCACGTGCTGTCACGTTCACTTACCACGCAGTACTCTGATTCTGTCACTGGCCATGGTTCGATTCCTATTCAAACGCAAACGTCTTTATGTTCCCGTAGGGCGCAGGGATTTTCTGGGCCACGGATTTGAATTGTCGGTGGAAGGGTAGCCTAATGCAGCTCCGATTTAAAAAGGGCGAGATAAGAAACACAACCTTATTTGGACGTTTCGGCCGAGGGTCGTCGATACCCCGTCCGAAACGTTCAAATAAACGTCGAAACAAGAGTCGCTGTACTCGAAATTTTTTATTCGAAGTGTTACAGAGGGCGTGACATTCCTGCTTTTAGCAAAGCATCGCTTATAGCGCAGTGCGATTCAAAGCATGCGATATTGGTGCTGGGAGAACCGGAAGTCTTCCACAAGAACATGTGCAGCTGCTACCTATGTTGGTCGACCGTCGGCCTCTGTCCCGGCCGCTCCCATTCAGAGACATATACAGTACGTTCTTTGTCCGATATATATCGTCGAGGGGTTTCGTGCTCGGCACGACATTCTTTTTATTCTTGCTACGCCCGTTTCTTTGTCTGCTGTCAAGCTTGTGTTCGTGTATCTTATCTCTTCCTCCGCGTCCTCTGACAATGGAGAGGTGTATGACCCGCGCTATATCTTCGCCCGTCTGCATCGTTTCTCAAGGCTAGTGTGTTAGCCGGCTGCGCGTCGGCGCTGTGAATGCAAGAAAATAAAAGAGAGCCGAAAAATATGTCACGCAAACGCCACTGCTACGATTGTTTGTGCGAGAGTAGGCTTTTCGCGTCTATCTATTAGTTTGCTCGTTCAAGGGAACGAAACCAACGTTGATGTTGTGGTGGCGCTTGGCTATCGCATACAGCGTAGTAGATTGTTATTTAACGCACTAAATTTAGGTAAATTTGGCATATCCTATTCTGCTACTACCTACATGCAAGGGCGTAAGGGTTAGAAAGGAGGAGTTCAGTGGCAGAGACATATGCGCGAGCGATCAGGTTTCCTACGCGCTAATGTTCTAGCAGGATGTACGCACGCGGAAGCGGAATCCAATTCGGCTCTCGGAGCGGGAAACGCGCGCGCAGACGCGTCCGCTCACATGTCGTCGTGCGTGTCGCATGCGCCATAACCGTGGAAGAAGACGCGCCTTGTGTTTTTTTATTGTGGCATGAAATAAGTGGCGATATCGGTAACTCATCGCCTTGGCTCTCAGCAGTAGTATTAACTCTATGGCTCCCTGTCCCCATATCGCGGTGGTTATTTTTTTTTTTTTTTTTTCCTGCTGAAACTTGACCGCGTTACGGCTTGTCGCACGGCATGTGCCCGAGTCGACGCACCGCACGCATACTGGATCCACTTAGCCTCTCTTTGTGACGCCGGCGATAACCCGTGCACACATCTCTGCTGATTCCACTTTTTGCAACGGACTCAAGGGTCCAGTCGTGTCCGGCGTCTGCACATCAAAACGCTCTGCGGCAAAGCCTCCCTAGCTGTTGCGGCGCTCCCTAGCGGCGCTCCCTAGCTGTTGCGTGTTGCTTTGTCTGTTGGGCAAGGTTTTCTACTCTTTCCCGCCTACCAAAGCGACCCAAGAATACGTGCATTTGCATGCAATCACCGCGTCGCTTCAGAACCCTTTTTCCAGATAAGTCGGCCCCAGGTGTTGGAGCATTTCGGCTGTTGTGTCGTTTCTCCTTTGAGAAACGGCCCTGTGCGCGAGACGCGCCGCGCGCTGCTTCATATAACCCTTATGCAGGGACTCGAGTCGTGTCCAGACAAGTTGTATTTTGAGTAGCGCATTGCAGGGGTGCGGAGAGGGGTAATCCGATGGCCGTATTCTGAGTCTGTCCCCCGCTCCATGTGTTTCCTGGGTGGAGTATACCGCAATGCCTTAGGTCTCTTCGATTGGGCCTGCACTTTATGCGTGAGTTCAGAATTAGTTCGGCCAGTTCAGCGCAGGCGCCGCCACTGCAGCACCGGTCGTGCGATTTTGTGGTCTGCTTCTGCACCTCCTTCCTGGGAGGTGCAGGGTAGGCCGTGAACTCATCCTGCACTCCCTGCACCGTCGCCGAATCGAACGGAAAAGTGCAGGCGCCGCGCGCTGCACTCGAAAATCGAACAGGCGAGTGCAGCCAAATCGAAGGCACCTTTTTACACACGCGGAAATCGCTTTCAAGATTCTCCTCGACTGGAGGAACAATTTAGAATACTTGGGTAATTAAGTGTCGTAAGGAACTCCTCTTCATACTGCAGGTGGGGAATGTCGGCTTTGTCGTGGCTCGTATTGAATGTAAGAAGCTGGGGTTTGAGGATTTAAAAACGATTAATTGACTGAGAAAAACTGGGATTACGTACAGTCTAGTTCAAGTGCCAAGGAATCCCATCGTTGTAACCGATAATTGTTATATGCGGGTTGCGAATTAAAAAGACGGAACAGAGCTCAAAACATTTTATTCGCATGCCAGCAAGGTCGTACTACTACTAGTTTGCGGAAAAGAAGCCACAGTCGGTCACCTTTGTTTGCCGCGTGTGAAGCTAGCGCAAATCTTTTTCAAGAGCATCTATAGGTGCTTTACCTAGCTGAGGTAAATGTCTTTGGCGGAAACAAAGCCCCCGAGGGACTGTGTCACGCATTGGGCCTCCTACGAAGACACTACCTGAGTAGGCTGCGCTACCGCGTCATTAGAGTCGTGACTGTTGCACTTTTGGTGCACAATATCACGGGATTCGATCGTTATATCCGATATCGTGGCACTGGAGCATTGTAATAAGCGGTTTCTTTTACCATAGAAAGAATACAAAAGTTGACGGTGCCATAGCTGTTCATCGTTATATCCGATATGCTGTTATAAACGGTATCGTTATAAGTGAACTTGACTGTATGTATATGGTACGAAGTTAAAGGAGCACTCGAAGAAAACGTCTGGCGCGCTGATCGGGCGTAGGACGACTCGCATGGGCGAACAGCACACACACACACACACACACCTCGCAAGAGCCCAAAGCTCGCACCATACACGCTCGTTGGTATAAACATCCGGCCGCGGTCTCTGCTGCGGTGGTGGTTTCAAACGGTTCGTGCTTCGGGCCATGGTCCCCTTGGCAGGCCGCCGGTGTCTGCTTTTGTTTTCGCCTCTCGGCGCGAGAATAATCCGAAGCTTCGGAGGCGGCTGACGTGCGGTGGCGGTCATTGCTAGTGCTGTTCTTGTAGTGCAAAGCGTTGCTGGTGTTAGTTTTGTTCCGTGGGTGGTCAGTTGCACTAACCGCATCAGTAGAGTGCACTTTGTTGTGGGTTAAATGCATGCTGCTCTGGTTGTTTTCCTCCGTATGTCGAGAGGGACGCACTGTTTTTGGTTTTGGGGTGTTTGTACCGTCTACGTGTATTCCAAGCGGTGTAGGGTAGTTCGTTCTGTTTTGGTGAGGTTGAGGCGTGCATCTGAGCTACTTTGTGGCTTCCTTTTTATTGTTTCAAACTATTTCAGTGTCCGGATTGCAGCGATTTGCGCGTGGCCATTTTTGTCAGTAACCCAGGTTGTGTTTTTATTGTAGCCTTATCATATTGATTGATTGGTTGGTTGGTTGCTTGATAATGGTATCTTTTTTATATCGTGGTGATGACGAGTCATCGCACCGAAGAAGTTTCTGTGTTTGTGTTATACCACTCTTCAAATTTTTGCGTTGCTGGACTGAAATTAAATTTTGTAAATTATACAAGTAATTAGCTGTCATACGTTATATTTTCCTCTCTGGTCTTCCTCCATCAGCACTACAATCTTTTTTTATTTAACCTCTACACCCTTTCCGTTTACTTTTTCTGTTCTACGTTTAAACCCTACAGGAGTTGGGGAAGCCGAATATTTCTCACAGGTGGCATTTGGATGGATCTCCATGTGCGGAATGTTGGGCTTCATGCGCGATTGAACAAGGACAACAGAAAGAAGACAAACACACACACACAAACGCTGTCGTCCTTGTTAAAAAGCGCTCTAAGTTTCACCAATAATGCAGCAACTTACCCAACAGTCTGTTCTACTGAGGCCTATGGTGCATTTCAGAAGCTGCGTGCTGCACTGTAGAGGCCACATTGTTGTCAGCAATCCGTCCACTGAGCACGCCTAACTCACCGTGAAGGGGGCCTTGAAAGGAGATTTCTTTCGCGGTGAGTTAGGTGCCCTCAGCGGGCAAGCTGTTCACAACAAGGTAGCGTCCACAGCGGTGAATGTCCGAACACTCGAGTCTACACCAAGCTCTGAACGGCTTAATTTAAACCATTTCGGCCCGTTAGCCCATGAGCGAATCTTGAAAGCGTCGGTTGATGGGGTGACAGCAACCCGACTGCCCGGTCTATTTCCCGCTGCCCTCGCGTGGTCGATGTCTCTTTGAGAAGTCGGGTTCAACGACCTGTCGGTCGTGTGTGGCCCCGGCTGCCTTGCAAGCGGCGTAGTCTTTGCTCCGAATAATACACCGCGCGAGGCGGAACGCCGAGCTCAGGGAACGAAAACAAACAGCGTGGCGTTTATACTGTTCGAGAGAGAAAAAAAAAGGATAGGGGGGAGCAGCAACCCCATGGAGACGGCGAAGGTGGCAGGCTGACTGGTGACGTCATGGCGTCTTCTGCGCTATTTCGGTGGCCCTCGGATGCGTTTTCGGGGCAGTATGTCTTCTCGCCGTGTTGATCGACACCTTCCAGGGAAAACAAGCGCACGAGCCGATTTATTGGAGACGCTGGGGATCGTTTAATTGCTGCGCCGCGGTCGTATTTCTGTGTAGGGACCGATACAACATTGCTACAACGTGGTAGGGACCGACGGTGCATTCAGTCGTGTCGTGCGTGAGTGTGTGTGTGTATGTGTGTGTGTGTGTGTGAGAGAGAGAGAGAGAGAGAGAGAGAGAGAGAGAGAGAGACTGACTTCAGTTTATAACTGGGATTTAGGAGGGAGGAATGGCCGAAGCCCATATGGAGCTTTGTGCAGAGGCAGTGTCGCACCCACTGAGGTACGTGGGTGAATCGGATTACGAGCCAACACATCCAACGAGCCAGTACATCCAATGTTGGATGTTTTGGCTCGTTGGATGTAATGGCACGATGGACGTGCTGACATACGTTCGGATGTAACTGCTCGTTGGATGTAGTGGCTCGTTAGGTGTAGTTGCTCACCCCTTTGAACAGGGAAGGTTTGTAGCAAGTCGCCTGGGCCCCCTCAAGAGTGGCGGCGGCCGATATTGAGTCGTAGGAAGTCCTCAAGCCAGCGTATTTCATTTTTGTCGATACAGCAATCCAGTTCGACAAGCAACCCATGTATACCCGTCGTAGTAAAAGTCAACTTTTTTTTAAATGTGTAAGGCGTGTCTCGAAACACTTCTGTTGTAGCGGTAGCGAGGTGTCGATTAATTAACTTTCCGGTCCTCGTCGTCGATCGATCCGCACCACTACGCGGTCGAGTGCAAATGAAAACACTTCTTTATGCAGAAGAAGAATAGTGTACAACGTTCTGTTGGACATTCCTTCAAGCAACCTACTGTGCTCCGGCTTTCCGTCTTCTTCGAGGGGGAGAGGGGGCTAGTTCCCCAGTGAAACCTGAGCCCGCATTTGCTGCTCACATAGGTCGGCAAAAGAGAAAGAACTCACTCAAACTCAATCAATTTTTTTTTCATTCACGATGTACTCACTCAAACTGAGACTCAAAAAGCTCGTCTGTTCTCAAAATAACTCGTACTCATCGCGTACTCATTGTAATTGTACTCACTTGTACTCAAATTCATTTGTCCTAACGAGTACTCGTACTCAATCTGTACTGATGAGTATACTCAATCGTTCTGTACTCACTTGTACTCGTACTCAATCTGTACTCACTTGTACTCGACTCAATTTGTACACACGAGTACTCAACTAATCGGTACTCACGATTGATCGTATTGAATCTGTACTCATAAGCACTCGAACTCAATCTGTACTCATAAGTACTCAATCTGTACTCATAAGTACTCAATTTTCGCTCACGAGTACTCAACTTATCGGTACTGTTAGTTATAAGCTAGGTCGTGGCTCAAATAAGACTAAGTAGAAAAAAATTATAAGGTTTAATTGAGTAGAAAACTGGATTACATATAGATCAAGAGAGAGGATCACGGGAAGAAACGTCTGACGCGTGAAAAAAACGTCACAAGTACTCGTATTCAATCTGTACTAATGAGTAGTCAATTCTTCTGTATTCACTTGTACTCATACTCAATCTGTACTCCCTTGTACTCATATCAGTTTGTACACATGAGTACTCAACAAATCGGTACTCACGATTAATCGTATTCACTTGTACTCATACTCAATCTGTACTCCCTTGTACTCATGTCAATTTGTACACACGAGTACACAACAAATCGGTACTCACGATTAATCGTATTCAATCTGTACTAATGAGTACTCGAACTCAATCTGTACTCATAAGTACTCAATTTTTACTCACGAGTACTTAACTTATCGGTACTGTTAGCTGTAAGCTAGGTCGTAGCTCAAATAAAAGACTAAATATAAAAAATTGTAATGTTAATTGAGTAGAAAAACTGAAGTTACATATAGATCAGGAGGTAGGATCACGGGAAGAAAACGTGTGACAGTGTCACCCTACTGTCGTAGAGCGACTCACTGCGCGAAGGCACGTACACGTGAGAGAGCGAAACGGAGCGTAAGCACTCGCATTGCGTCTGGCGTCTCTTCTTATTCTCAGGAATAAAACAACGAAGCAGCCTGGGCCGCGTCGGGCTCTCTGGGGGCTCGAGGCTTCTCGGCGCGGCCGTGACCGTAAATTGCGGTTTTGTGCGTGTCTTCGGACGGCAACGTTTGTTGTCCGTTTTCGTTTCTTGGCCCGCTCATATTCTCCAAATACTGCTCCGAACCCGAATCCGCGTAGATTGACGTCCGTTCGTATCCAGATCACTGTCTGCTTATTCAGAGTTTGAGTGCCCGATGCTTTGTTCGTGATACTAGAAATTTCGTTAAGAGGGCGTTCGTCTCGATGAGGTTTGGTGAATTTCAAATCGGCTTGATTTTTTTTTGCGTACCGTGGAATTCACTTCATCAAACCTGATATGGCAGCGTTGCGTTAGTCACGTGGCTTCCATCATCAATTGTGTTCGGGTAGCTCGCAGCGTGCTTGATGCATATGGCAGCGTAGGTGACCGTTTTGTGCAGGGATGGCATAGTTTGGCGCGTTGAGGAGGTTGCTTCGATTGAGGCGCGCGTTGCGTATGGTACAGGAGCCGTTTGTCTTTTCGTTTAGCGTGCGGTGGCGTGGCTTTGGAGTGACGTGGCTGATTGGTCGGCTGCGTGCTCGGTTTCGCCGTGGTGCCTCGCAAGTGAAGCCGTTGAGGTGGGGAAAGGGGCATAGTTCGTCTCGTCCGTTCGGTCCCACATTACTTGGCGTCGTGAGTGTCGCTTCATCAGTAGAGCATTCGATGCCTTCGTCTGGAACATGTCTATTCGTTGTCGTTCTTGCCGTGTCCGTGTCGTCGCTCAAGCTCTCGTCTTTCTCGTTGTTTCGAGAATGCTGAGATCGGTATCTCTCCCGTGCAAGCAGGCTCAAAAGCGTTCGGTTCGTTCCGAGTCCGCTTGCTCGCGGTTCCATCCTCCTGTACGAAATGGTGTTTGTCGGGTGATCTCAATCGGAGAAGCGGGTGCTGGGGATCTTGTTCGTTCCGGTTCGGACGTGCCGCATTCGCTGGCCGTGTCGTTGCTCGTTGACGGACCTACCTGCACGAGTGTGATGTCGTTCGTTCGCTGGCTCTTTATAGCAGCTGGTGCCGGAGAGCTCGTATGTTAGGTAGGGTTGAAGAGCGTGCTCCGTCTTTTATTGCTTGTGGCAAGGTGATTTCCGCGGTTGTGACGTTCGCTGACCAAGTCGGAGGATGTCGCAAATAGAGTTTTTTCCCATGTGGGCTGGATTGGCCGCGTTCCGTGCGTTGTGCATTTCGTTCGCCGTTGTCAGCTCCACCAATCCAATTTGGATGTTTGTTCGTCACCTCAGGTGCGTTTTGTGCGCCGTGCGTCTCGCTCGTCGTGGCCATGTCCACCAATCCGGGTGCGATGTCGTTGGTTTCATGGACCGTCGTACCCGGGACAGCACGCGCAGAAAATGTACCTACTGGCTCCGTTGCGTTCCGCGCTTTGAGTGTTTCGTTCGGGCAGGTCTGCACCGGAAGAGCGGGTGCCGGGCACCTGCTGCGTTCTGGCTCATGCGCGCTGCGTACGTTGCTCGTCTTGTTGCTTGTCGCTGGAAAGACCTGCGCGTGGGGGATGTAGCTCGTCGATTGGCTCGGTTTCAGAGCAGCGTATTCTTCGGTACTTCACTAAAACGGCACTTTAATAAAATGAAAGTTCCTTAATGGCAACAAGCAAGCAATTGATCAGCACGAAAACTGTCTGCGAATCTGCTCATTGAAATGTCATCGAACGACGATAGTCTGCTGTAGCCCCTGCCGCGTAACGCTCCTCACGAGGCGCACGGGATCATGCCCCTCATGAAGAGCGCCTGGCATCATCCAGGCTTACGCGTGGGCTTGCGCCCTGAAGAACGCCCGCCATCGGCCAGATCGACCTTCGGGAACACTGTCCAGCGTTCGTGGCATCATCTCACGCATGCTGTTCTCCTTGTCAGTTCACGTGCGTTTGCGCCTGAAGACGCCGAGTTCGCGCTACAGATGCAGAGTTCGCGAAGTCGCTTGCCGTGGGTGCTAGCGCCTGCTAACGTGCTCCACTTCGGGAGAGATGTGAAGGGCTGCGGACAAAACGGTCCGGGCCTGCCGGTCATGGAGAACTTTCTGCCGCAAGTTCGGAAATCCATGTGAGTTGCAAGAGCCGGGCCTGCGACGAACGGAGAGGGTACGCCAGCTCTGCTGTTTCTCCAACCTTGCCCCACGAAAGCAAGCTGCAGCAATTTTTTGTTTGTGTTTGAAATATTGGTTTTAACGCGTTTTTTTTCTGTTTGAAAAATTACACTACGTCTGTTTTTCATTAAAAGAACAGTGCGAATATTACTATCGTTTTTATGTTTGGGTTCAAATATCTTTAATCTCTTATTTTTGCTGAACAATGCTCATAAAAATATGGTACCAGATTTTGTAGCTAGGGAATATTCTGCCGATATGAAGCTCTCGTTGAAAAATTCTTTTAACTTTTGGCTGAGCGGCTGAATCGCTGGACAGAGCTTTGTCCAGTTGTAGAGAGTGCACATTATATACATAAAGCAACTTGGCGACGATCCCTGCAGTTACCATGTATACAGCGGGACCTGATATCAAGTTGCAATGATAAATTATTTTTTTTTTTTGACAGACACAGACAGATAGATAGACAGGCCAACATTTTCGCGCTTGAGTGTAGCGGAAGAAAGACGTTCGTGTTTGAAACCAGCTGCAAAGAGACGCTGCCGCCACTCTTCCGCATGCGGCGAACATTGCGCAACCGTCCCCCTCGCTCCGCCGCCGGCCCCACAATTAGAGAAAAACAGATGAAAACCGGCAAGCGCCAAGAAGCCAAAGAGGAGGGTTCCTCCACGAGAAAGGGAGAGGACAGCGGCGCAACACGTCGTTATGTTTATTCCGTTAAAGCCCGGGCAAAACCCACACGTCTCTGACTTTAACCACTCATTTTTGTATGCGTGTGTGTGTTGTTGGGCCAGAGCGCCCCACACAAATTCGGTGCTGCGCCTGGCGCCGATTCGCGCCTCGGCCCAACCGCCCGCGGCAGACGTGCCGCAACTTGGCTGAAAACGGCGCCGCCGAGTCTGCTCTCATTTTTCCTTCGTGACGGATGGGCCGAATCATGCCTTGGACGAACAGCCCAGGCATGATTCGGCCAAGTTCCTTCTTTGATATTGCCAGTGACAGGGTACTGATACATCTCTCCGCCTCGTTGATTTTGTGGGCCTCGAATATTTCTGTCAGTTAGCGCACGAAAGCTGCGCAAGAATTTTGTGTTATCAAAGTTGGAACACATTTGCAGCGGAGGCAATGATCCGCCAAATGTCCAGCTCCCGCATCTGATTGCACTGCTGCTCGGTGCTCACGCAGCTGGTCGTTTAAGCACCGTCCTGTTTGGCCGATGTAGCATTTGCCACAGGGCAATGGTGTCTTGTATAGCTCGCCAACTTTAGGCTACGAACCGATCAACGTGCTTTTTCCTGCAACCTGTTTCTTTCCCGTTCTTGTTCACGATGTTACACATTCGTGATAACCAGCCCGGTGCAGAGAAAACGACGTTGAGGCCACACTTTCCAGCGGCCTTCTTGAGGCGGTGCGACAATTGTTGCACATCAGGGACCACCACAGGCCGCGTTGTGCGTGACTCGCCCGCAACGCTGGTGGCCTGCACCTCTTTCACGGGGTTCCCTGCAACGGAGGCCAGTGCGTCTTCCGGGAAACTGGCAGAAATCAGGCGTTGCACCTGTTGCTGTACACTACGGGATATCTGGTGTCTTGTTACGGTTTCCCGGAAGGCACATTCGCTTCCGTTGCAGGGAACCTGGGTTATCTTTATGAGAAGGAACTGGGTTATCTCTACAAGAAATGCTCCTAGTGATGTAATAGCGTTTGTCCCGTCCGTATTCTTCTCTTAGTTTCCGTCTTTTTTGCGCTAGAAAATATGTCCCAGTTATGTTGCGCGACTCGCAACCCACAAATGTCTGTAGGCGTGCTCGGATGTTTCATTTCCTTTGCAACAGGAAATTCCACCGCAGTTCCTGTGCGGTGTTGCTATATGTCCACTTGTAGATGGCTCTGCACGAGACCGTAGTCCTAGCGAACTCGAGCAAAATGTTTCAAAGCGGGAGCCTAGTTAACCAGATTGGAGCACGTCAGAGGTCGAAACTGTTAAGAACGACGGGCGAACGCGTGGCTTTCGACCCGTGCAGCGCAGCCTGCTTATAGCCACCGGCGTGTCCAGCGGGATTAGGTGACGGCGCTGCGGCGGCTTGGCATGTGAAAGCTGTTGCCGACGTTTCCGTGTTTTGGTGGAGGGGCAAGGTTCGACGCCGAAAGTCCCTCACCGCGACCGCCGCCAAAGCCTGTATTAAACGCTATCTTACGCTGATAACCAGTGCAATTTTATCTATCGCCTTTGGTATGGTTACGATATAAAGAAAGCGGGATGTGGGAGCCATGCCAAAGGCGCCTTGTTAGGCCCAATGGTCCTAAAAAGCTCCATTTTCCAGTAGCGATCTGCGCATGCGTGAGCTGCCGGTCCGCCATTCTTGGCAGGCCCTCGGGCGGAAAAACAAAAGGAGTCCCCTCAGCTTGCTGCTTGGGGAGCGGCTATGCCTTCTTGAGCTGCGCGTTTTAGTTGCAAAGCATCTCTTAGTCGACCCTCCGTCGTCCGGCGTCCGCACCTCTCCTCCTCTCCACGCCACCTGTGCGCTACGCGTGATGCTCCTCCTCTCCCCCCTCCACACCAGCTGTCCAATCACGCGCATGCGCGCTCCTCCTCCTCTCCACTCCCTCTGCTCTGCAAATAAACCCTGTCCGCGCTCCGTTCAGTTGCTTCTTCGGTACTGCGCCGTCCGATGACTGGAAATGGACGCCAACGATGCCGTCAGCGAACTGGCTGCCACACCTTCAACTAGCGCCAGCCAGCACACTGTCAGAACCACGAGCACCTCCGAAGACAAGGCTGCACAGAGGAGAGCTTGCGACGCCGAACGTAAACAGCAGCGTCGAGCAGCGGATTCCTCGCTTCGAGAACGAGAAGCCGCTTTGAAACGCCAGCGGCGAGTAGCTGATCCAGATGGCGTTCGGCAACGTGACAACGCTTCGAAACGCCAGCGTCGAACAGCGGATTCCTCGCTTCGAGAACGAGAAGCCGCAAAACGTTCCCCACTACTCGATAAATAAAGAAGACATTTAATACGCCACTACACGTGTCTTTACTCTAACAACCAATTAACGCGCTACTACTCCACGGCTTTGCATCCCCTCAGGGTTCCCACGTGGGGCGATGGTGTAATTTTTTTATTTCCTCTTTTCGGGCAGTTCGCGGTGAGTTCGTACGCGCACACAAAAAAAGGCTTTCAAAGGAAAGGGCAAAGTAGAGCCACTATAGTTCATCTCACAAGCTACATGCAGCACTGTGGAGGCTACATTGTTGTCCCCCTCAGGCCGCCTAACTCACCGCGAAGGAAGCGACAAAAGGCGCCGGGGCCGTGCGGTGCCACTTGCCGAGAGGGGAGAAGGGAGTGTCCTTTCAGGACCCCCTTCACGGCGGATTAGGCGCCCTCAGTGGGCGCACTATTGATAACAATGTAGCCTCCACAGTGCTGCATGTAGCTTATGAGATGAACTATAGATCTAGATCTTATTTAGTGGCTCTAGGGCAAAGATGTTTGAGGCTGACCACGCTGCGAGCACTTGGCTACCAGTGAGGGAGCTACGAAAATGGAAAAAAGAAGGCTGCTTCGGCCACTGCGATTAGTCACGCGAGCGTGCGCCTACCACTGTGACATTCACGTGAAAGGCGCGGGTGACAAGTGGGTGCGGAAGGAACTGCAGGAGCAGGATATTTCTTCCGCAGGTTCCCCGAAAGACAAACATTTTTTATTTTTTTTTTTTTTTTGAAGGGGGGGAGGGGGAGTCAGGCACAACGTTCTAAGAACGTTGTGCCTGACTACCAGTTTAGGTTCGCCGTTCATTGAGGTTCATTGACGGCGAACCAAAGCAACCGCCCACAGCGATTCGGGGTGAATGGATATTGCGTATACACGGGGGCAAAATTGGAACCCGTTTGCATTTGCGCAAACAATGCCCCTTGAGCGAGGGGCTTCTCAAAGCGGAGTGGAAGCGAAGTCTGTTCTGTGGGTTCGCCTTCCGGTTGCGGTGCGTGTCACACGTCCGGGTTTTTATTTGCCGCAGGCGAGGCTCAGTCGAGCAGCAGCGGCAGGTGCTTTCAAAACAAAAGGGCTCGCTCCACGAGGAAAAAGGGAAGCCCCGTCGTAGGAAGAGGGTGAGGAGGGGCGCGCATTCAGCGATGTGATATATGTGCGGGTGAAGGGGGCGTCGCTTGGTTTGCTTTTCCTCGTTCGTTAGCGGAATCGCGCGCGCGTGCGCTCGTCCTGTCAAGACTGCGTGAGCGCGCGTGAGAGGCGGCGGGCATATTCGAAACACGGGCAGCGCAGCTGCTTGGTCCCGAGTTGGCGTGCCGCGCTTTTGAATGACAAGACGGCCGCGCTCGCGGTGTGCTGGGGGAGCAGTCACGAAGGTTCCTTTCTTACTACCCAGTACGGGAATGTGTGTGCTCTCGTTACGGGGATCTTAATTCGAAAGCCTTTAAAGGTGCTGTGAAGATGAAATACAACTTCATTCAACTAGAAGAGTCAGCCTCTGGTAACACCTCCCTTCCAGCCACGGCAGCTTTTTTTGTTTCTTTCCCCTCCGCAAAAACGCAAGAAATATTTAAAACAGTCGTATTTAGCGCTACGGTGACGTAATATGTGCAGGAGTGACGTCATATGGGCCAGCACTACCCAAGCAACCACGGGTGTCCGTCGTCCGAAATACAGCCGAACATCCAATGCCCAGCTTGGACGGCCACTGTACGTCCATGTTGAACGTGCATTTTCGCACGTATAGCGGACATCCGATGTGCAAGTCCGAATGACATCCGCCAACGGACGTACAAAGTTACTACGAAGCATCAAATACCGGCTTAAATTGAATATAAAAGCAAAAACGAAAAAGCTAATTTGCTTTTCAATTAAAAATATTTTGTACGTCAACACCCTGACTTGTAAATAGCATATTTGTAAAATTAAGACCAATTTCTTTTTTTTTTTTTTACTTTTTTGAAGCAGCCCACCGTCTCCAACTATTATCTGTTTGGAGAAGGATATATAAGAATGGAGAACTGCTAACGAATCATGTGAAGAAAGTTCCCTGTGTTTATGTATGCCTGTCTTCCCGGTAGTGTGTTGGCCTCGTGCACTGCAGTATCAATTGTAGGAACTTCTCGTTATACGATTCTGGAAATTTTTACTGAACATCCAGAATACACCCGATTTCGGACGTCCGACTGGACGTACGGAAGTGTTAAATCCGTACGTCCCACAGACGTACATGGTACGTCCCTCGACACTAAAACGGACGTCATACGGACGTCCGCTAGAGCCGGAATGGACGTACGGTGGCCCGCCGACGTACGTCCGGTGGCTGCTGTCAGTATGTTATCTGTGCACGTTAGTGTTCAGGTGATACGGTCAACCGGAACTAGAGGCCCCGCCACAATCGACCAGTCATGTTGTTTCCGGGTAGACTATACCCCGCACTTGGTAGCGGCGGGATTCAAAGTTAAAACAGTGTGTGCCAGCGTGACGCCGCGTGAGTAAAACAGGTGCACCGCGGCCGCGCGTAACTGTGGAAGCTGTGGCGCGTGTTACCAGTCCGCCTGTTATTGAGACAGTTCGCGCCAAAAGACAAAGAAACGAAAGCGAAAAAAGCGATGCGATGTTCCAGCAAAGTTGTTAACAAGTATTACCAGGCTTTCGCATTCAAATCGCGTAAGCAAGCTTAAGTGCTCCGAAAAATTTGTTAATTGCGAGGGGAAACACTGCGGCGCTCTTAATCCGTTTGAAGTAAACTCGCACCGCAGCAGAGAAGGAGCGGAGGAGCCGGTAGCTCGTTCTTGTGGCGTAGCAGACTGCCGCACTGTTTTACACAACGTGCACTGCTACCGCAGTTCTGTCCGGCTTCAGGGCGAGCTCCCTTTGTGCACTTTACAGGTCTTATCTTTGCCTCCTGGTATGCATGGTGTACGGGCTTTTCAAAAGGGTGTACGGAAATTGCTCTGGAGGTGGAGGTTGTGCGCCTCCGCCGCCAGTACAGCGTAGCCTTCCAATGTAATGACATGCTGGTTTTGCTTCTCTGTTTTTCTGCTCGCTGCGGAAAAATTGCCCATTTAGCCAAGACGCTGGGCAGGGTCGACTATCGCCGCGCGTGCTCCAATCACTCTGAAGGGAAGCGGTAACTTGAAACGCGATGCTTTAATTTACGTTTCTTTTTTTTTTTTTTTTTAATTCTTTAAATACATACAAGGCGGTCGCGTGACGTGTAGCTGCGCGGCTTTGTTGTGCGCCCAGACTGAGCTTTAACAACGAGCCCGGGCAAACTATTTCGGTCGGTGTTGGCCGTTGTCACAGGTGCGGCGCGGTCGAAAGCGTCGGTGCCGTCGTTGTTGTGGCGCCGCCGATTGTTTTATTGTCGCCGTCGGCTGTGGGTCACGGGGAAAGGCGTCGGCCATTGTCGCTCCCTGAACCGCGTAACCCCGTCGTCGCCTGCCGGCACGCTTCCCTGCGCGCCGCCCGGCGCGTCGTGCGGGCGAGCCAGCTGACCCGTGGAGAATGATGGCGCCCGCGCGCGCAGGTGAAAGCGGAACCAGCGGACCGTGGGCTCGGGAGGAGGAGGAGAGGGGCTTTCGTCGAGGCCTGTTCGAAGGAGACGACACCGTTGAGGCTGTTGACGCCTTGGCGGTGTGAAAGAACCGGGCGGCCTTTTCCTCTTGTGGGTGTTCTGTGTGGAAAGGAGGAAGGCGTGGACGCTTTGGTCGCGTGCGTAGAGGTGGCGCCACTTGTCCTAGGTGGTTGAGTCCGTCTGCGTTGTTGGTTGAGCTTTTGTTTTCCCGGTGGTTGTAGTTACGACTCTAATAATAGCTTGGGGTGCTGACGCAGCGGTGTGGTGGGGTTCAGTAGAAGGAGCAAGTAGGTACGGGTGTGTTTACAGTGAGCGGGCTTTGTTTGTAAGCAACGGCGGGAGCAAGCGTTCAAAGCAAAAAAAAGCCAAGCCCGGCGTAGTGTTAGGAGTGGACGACGGGTGGCGCCACCGTACCGTTTGTTTTGTCCGGCGGCGATGCCGAAGGGGGACGCCCGCGCAATTCAAAGTGATGACACGGCCGCTGGATGAAAGGCGCTGAGTGCCGGAGTGGAGGCTTGGGATTTGGAGTGCCCGTTGACCTTCAACGTGCTCCGAAATTATTTAAGTGGCTATGGATTCTTGTATTTCGCTTCCGTCAGCACTGAAACCCGCGCGGCTGTGAAAGCCAGCTTGGTGCCCGCGTTATTAGCTAGCTGTGAAACGAGATAGATTTCAGCATGCCATTACAAACTTACCAGTTGGTGGACACTTGCAAAGTGCACTGGTTACAGATTATGGAGTATCATGATTGCTTTTTTCTGTTTCGTGCTTGTTCGAAAGCTGCAATCTTAATTTTGAGTGAAGGGCTTTGCATCGGCTTCCTTTTACTGTGAGATCTTGAAGTACCTAGAATTTGCGTTAGAAAAGAAATCAGATTCCATCACGTCCGTAAACTAATGACTGTGGCAGTCATGGTGTCCGTTTGTTACGTGTTTTGCGCTCGTAAATATTACGATAAAAGCCAGTTTCCATGGTATTGCTGCGTTTTCAAACAGCGTTAGCGCTTATTGCGACATCTTACCAACAGACTATCATCAGATTCATCACCGAGGCAACTTTATCTCACTGGAAGATTTCTCATTCGTTACAGTTGTAGTTTCCAGTCTCTTTTGAGGACCGTATTTTTTTTTCTTTGCGTTTCCTTGTTCTGCCATATGCGCATTTTGACGTGCGACACCCCTCGCCCCTTTACTCGCCCTCATTGCTTCGCGGGCGGACGCCAGACTACCGTGTATCTTGTATGGATGGTAGTTGAAGTTTGACCGTACTTTTTTTTTCTTCTTGGCATTCGTTGCCTAAGCGTTACTCCAAGTGAAAGAGTGGTAAATTTATTGACAGAGGTTGCCCCTAGTCCGGGACCCCAGGTATGCAGCCGATGGCCAACTCTGCCCGTTCAGTCAGCTGTCGCTGGCTTTGAGCGGTTGAGTCGGCCAGCAACCACTCCTCCGACTTGGCGAAGGCGTCGTGAGGTTTGGGCGGGGTTCTGGGATGTATGTCCGTGTATTCCCCGCAGTGTGGGTACAGTGGACTAGAATAGAATAGTGTGGGCATTCGGGGTAACCTCCATTTTTCGAAACACCATGGATTTCCTTACCTTTGGATTGCTCCCAACATCTTTGCGCACCCATACGGCTAACATGGATACGGAGACCTGAAACTGACGAGGGAAAGCGGCCTAGCGCGGCTTTTCTTAATTGTAGCAACAGACGGCACAGCGGGACTCACTGGCGTGAATCCACGCCGCGTTCGCGGATGCACCCACGAACTTCCAAAATTAATGTAACGCCGGCCGACGTCACTCATGACGTGAACATGTACGCGCGCAAGCGCCTGGTCTCCGGAGGAAAGGTTTTTGTCTTGCATACGGCTCCCACCGTATCGCTCAGCACACACCCTCGAGAGAGCAACAGACCACTTGTGTATGGTATTAACTCCGCTCAAATCCCGGCAAGCGATTGTCTGTCTCAGCCTCTGTGGTTCCTTCCTTCTGACATTCACCCATGCCAAGCACCGCGAGGCTCTTCTTTCGTATACGGAAGACAACCCCCATGCAACGCCTGCCCTCGCATCTCGGAGAAGGCAGCAGCAGCTCGTGAAACGCCAACGAGGGGGGGGGGGGGGATGAAAAGGCGTTTACCGGGGTGTGAGCAGTCACGAATGTCTTCATCCGATTTGCGAGGTGTCTGGCCCGAGAGAGAGAGAGAGCCTCAGTGTTCCGATTGTTTGCGTGTGCCCGCGGCAACCTCTCCCCGTGCCTTTCTTCGGCTGCTGGGCGTCTCCGTCGGAAACCGTTGTGTGGACAGACAAGTGCCGTGATGCCGTCTCCTCGTCCGCCCTTTCAGTTTCGCCTCGGCGATCGGAGGAGGTCATAATCCCCGCTCAAATTGCCGCTGCCGCTCGTCGTCGTGAGGAAGAGGGCGCGCAGGAAGAACAACCTGACCCCCCCTCGGAGGAGGTGGAGCCCGGGGCTTCTTCGAGACCGATAGTGAATAAACGCGGTTGCGGATGCTGCTGGGCGGACCACACAGGGCGCGCCACTCGCTTCTTGCTTTTCGCCGGGGGGGCCAAGGATCAGCTGTTCAGCGCTTCAAATCTCCGGGATTGTTTCTTTCTCCTTCTGCGCGCGTGTTTGCTGGCGCATTAGTAGTTCCGTTCTGTATCGGCGGAATACTCGCTTCGGACTCGGGGAACGGAAAGAAGCGCGTGGTGGTTGGTCATCAGGCGCTCCCCCGCCGCTCTTCCGTCCGGGCGGGCCGTAATGGATTTTAGGACGGATTAGGCGTGTAAGTGCGCCTTCTGCTGAGCCCCCCGACACGTCCCGGGATGGCCGTGATTAGCCCATTGGAGCCGCTTGAGCGTGGCCACAGCTGGACGGGAATAAGAGGGGGGTTAGACCACCACAGCCGCAGCAACGTAACTGTTGCGTGTCGCTGTGCGCAAGCGTTAGGTTGCGTTTTTCTCGCGCCAAACTGTGTGGCTCCGAGGTGTAATAATATGCTTGACAAAGGTCATTATCGCTTCAGTTTTTTCTCGGCTGCAGCAGTGTTTATCAAAATGAGTCTCCTGCGCTGGAGTTTTGGCGACATGCAGACGCCTCTGGGTATACAGTACAAAAGCAGACGGCCCTAGCTCGCCGCCCTCCGGGTGTTTTCAATTACAAGCCAGAGCGAAAGTTGGTTGTACTTAATTTAATCGCGATGTGGTGCGTTTAAATTACTGCATTCTGAATAAAACAGCCCTCAAAGTAGTTGCAGAGGCTAAACAAAACATTATCCGCTACAACAAGCCGGTTTATTTGCTTTTCTTTTGAGCGAGCTGCCGTGATCGTCGCGGCGTGGGACAGCATGGCCAGGTCGGGTGGTCTAACATCCCGACGATAATTATCGTTCTTCCTTCTTGCGCACGGTCGACAAAGGAACAGTTCGCAAGTAGCATAAACACAGAACGCTGCTCATAAATGGTTGCTTCAGCGGGAGCGTGCAAGCGGACGCGAGAAGCGCAGCACTCAGCCGACATTGCTGGCCTGGCACCGCCTGAAAACGAGTGGAAGTTTTGTTTTGTATCTTCCCAAACTAAATGACTCTTGCTTATAACATTTTACGCCGCATGATTTACGAACGGCAGAGTACTAGTATATATGCTGCCGAGTAGGTGAGGCAATAGCGTCAAATAAACAAATTAAGCGCAATTAAAGGACGCAAAGCAAGCGCCAAGTCGCAAGACCGCTGCCTGCAGAGATGGGTACTTATATATTTACATAACATAAGAGAGCCGCATACACGGTGCGCGGCCAAAATATTTACATACGATCGTCACTGTCTGTGATGGTTATCTTCTACTGCAGGGGTCGGCAACCTACAGTCCGCGGGCCGAATGTGGCCCGCGGGGCTGTGTTATGCGGTTTCCAGCACGTCGTCAGAACCCCAACCCCTCCCCCTGTCACTAACAATCCGAACGCTGACACGCCAGTTTTAACCTCAACTGGGGTTAGACGGCGAGGCGGGCAGAGAATTGGTCGCTTCCAGTTGCATTGTTCCCCTTCTTCACACTTAGCCAGATTATTGTCAAATGTTATTGGCAATGCGCTGATTTTTTTTTTTCTTGGCCTTCAAACCCCCTCCCACCCGATTTTCCGTCGCGCCAAAATCGTCGTTACGCGCGGGCATGTCATTCTTTTCTTTGTCCTGGAAAAAAAAAAAAAAACACGTTTGGGCCCGGCAAT
Source organism: Haemaphysalis longicornis (assembly GCF_048455015.1). Taxonomy (NCBI): domain Eukaryota; kingdom Metazoa; phylum Arthropoda; class Arachnida; order Ixodida; family Ixodidae; genus Haemaphysalis; species Haemaphysalis longicornis. Next base: position 98,646,018 of record NW_027526385.1, read on the forward strand.
GTGAATGTGCACGCCGCGTGCATATATGAGCGCAACGCCTTAGTTATGAGTCATGACACATGAGGCACCGAAGCGTGTTCCAAACTGGTTGTACTGCGGAGCTCTGCTCCCATTGCAATCACAAAACTTTTTTTGTTTTAATAATAGTTATTATTATTATTATTATTATTATTATTATTATTATTAATATTAGAACATGTGAATGCTACAATTAGGGCCAAGAACTAATGAGCCCTCGCTAGTGCGTATTACATTGTGTTGTTTAAAACTGGCCAGACGAACTTCCCTCATTGCGTATACGGCGTATTGCGTTCCGGAGGACTAAACGCGCATTAGCCTAGGATGGACGTAACGAAGTAATCGTAATTTACCCTTATATCGTAAAATAGTACATCTAGGCAGTGTTTTCTTTTTTAATTAAAGGGCAACAGAACTGTACACATGTCTGAGGCGGGCGAAGAATAGGTCCTTTCCGGTTGGAACGACGTCAGATAAAGTTAACATTCGACGCACCCATCCTCTTGCGGATGGGTTACAACTAGAACTCCGCGTCAGCTTATGCCCGCGTGTGTGAATGAAAGGGGGCAGTCAGCAGATCAAGGCCAGCAGTCCCGCACGGGCGCAGGCGCGCTGACAGGTGGGAAGGCGTGGCATTTCTTAGAGGTTGCTCTTTTGGAGTTCCCGTACGCGTGTGTGACGTAGACACGACGACGCGACTGCCTGCCCCTGCGGCACGGAACGCACTTGACGGAGTGGTGAATACTGCGACCTCGTTTTGGAATCTGTTGCTACCAGTTCCGAGTCAGCGCCCTTTCTTTGTGTGCCTTCGCTGTTCCATGTACCGTGAACACGAGCCGACTCGCCCAACTTCCTGCACTGTTATACGGAGACGGTTTTTGTAACGAAGCAATGTCTGTGACGTAATTATATTCTCGGTAGTGTTTATATCACGGCAACCGTGAGAATTGCCGTCAGAAATTTCTCACGGCAGTCGCCTCTCATTGGCTAAGAACGCTGCCCGGAGATTCTGTGGGATAAATATTTCCTAAAAAGCCGTGTTTGCAGCTGGCCCTGTTGCGCCGTGGTATAGTATTTGGTTTTAAACGAGAAGGCCCAGGTTCAAGTCTGACTTTGCGATGTTCTTTTTTGTTGTTGTTGTTTTTTGCTTTCGGAATTTTTCGTCATCGTGATTTTGTTAATGCTTTTTTTTTTAGTCTGGTTTTCACTATATCGAGAGATCGACGCACAGGACTTCTAGAACTGGTTGAATTACGTTTAATATAGGTTGTGTTCTGTGTCGTTGGGCTGGGTTAGATTAGGTTTGTTGCAGTTTGGCTGGATTTGGGTAGGTTATGACGCGTTCGGTTATAGGTTACGCTAGGTTCGGTGAGGTTACGTTACGTTAGGTTGCGTTGGGACGTAATATTTTTCAACAAATTTTAGGCCGGACAGCTTTTTGGAAACTGTCGTGAGAATTTCCCAAAGGTAATTTTGACGGCTTCCGCGAGATTAGATGCAGCTTGTATTCTATTTCCCCCTTCTAACTTAATTGCTATGAGGTTTAGTTCTATTTTGTTTCTGTAGCGCCCGGTAATATCTCCCGTCGAGCCGCGCTGCGTTCCTTTGGCGCGACTTTCTTCGCCTTCCCGATGAGTCGGATCCAACGCTTGGCATTTTCTGAAAGTAACCGTTGGCGTGCAAACTCTTGTCTCGCGCACGCGTGCATACGCGTGGAAGAGTTCGGTGACCCCACCAGTCCATCTTATCTGATAGTAGTCGGGGCGCTATCATTTTACGACGCCAAGCTGTGACATGGAGTGGTCGCTGGGCGCTTGTCTGTTCCTTGATTCGGCTGAGCGGCTGTGTCGTTGGTGGTGCGCCGCGGGTCAATTTGGGACCATAGTGGATGTTTCAACGTGCGCCGAAATCTCGACACACGAGCGTTTTCTCGGATAACGCTGTTCTGGAAAAACGTGAAGTGTCTGCGTTTGTGTAATACTGAATAGAGCAAAAATTAAATATGCTGTTTAGATTGCGAGTCATAATGCTTCCGCATGCGAAGCACCTCAGACTTCAGTGCCCCGAGGAGTTAAGTGCAGTAGACTCGATGAACGGAAGTTCAAGGGACCGAAACAATTAGTTTCGTTTAACAGGAGTTCCGTTTACTGAAATAGGTGCGTGAAAGTGCGAATTTATGTGCGTACACACTCTTAATACCATTTCATAGAACTCTAAGCGCTAGAAGGTGAATGTAGCTTATAGTTTTTCAGAAAGGAAGAAAACAAGAGGTTTAGGCACAGCATTCACAAAGTTGATTTTGCAATAATGAGTCGTCGTGCACTACAAAATGCATCCATTATTTGTCCTTGCAACTGCATCTTCACGGAGGCTAGAAGCCCCAACTTCGCGCGTGCTTACGAGCCACCGAATTTAGAAGACGGCAACGCGGTAATGAAGCGCGAATAGCACCACGATGGCACGAACGAGGCGGCAGGAGCTGATCCCTGTAACTTCGGCGTCTCGAATCTGGACCGACGGACCGGAACAAGAACTGCGATGTTGTATTCGTTGCGCCATATAACACTGCTGACCACTAACGAGACGAGGCTTACGAGGACAAAGAAAAACACGGAGGAAGGAAGAAAACAAAAACGAAACAGCCGGAACCGTAAAAAACTGATTCTCATGCCAGTGGGTTTTACAAGAAGTTTCATTTCTGGTTCCCTTTATACGGTGACGCGGAAAGTTTAGTTCCGATTACCGAGTTTTTTTATGTTGTATGAATACAAAACCAACCAACTTGCATGCTACTGTTCCGTTTAAGCGGCAATTCCGTTTAAGCGATTTCCGGTTGTCGAGATTGTACGGTATATGCGTGCTGCGCGCCCAGCCTTTCGGGCTTTTTGCGTCCGGTTTTCCTTGTCAACGCTGTTGTTTCTTAAGGCCCCTAATGAAAGGAAAAAGTGGCTAAGGATGATAACATTGTCGGCATGGTACCTATCTGCGCGTGTTTTGTGTGTAATTTTTTTTTTATTGTGCACACCTATTTAGCACGTGCTTAAACAACACAGCACGGGATACAACCCAGGCTGAAGTGTTTTCGGAGCGCGAATAACTTTCCGACCACGACTCCAGTGCCGCGTTATGCGCGCGTAAATGTGGGGTTCAGTGCAAAGTTTTATTAATTGTCCAGGAAAGGTGAGGAATCGTGGCTCGTAGAATTAGCCTATCAACCGGCGCAATTGCAGGCCGTGGTCATGACAGTTCCGGAGGGTCGTCGAGGAGGCCGCCCTTACGCACGCGTCGATGCCTGCGGTCGACCACTTTGTCGGGAAGAGGCCATCAATACCCTGCCGCACAAGATGGAATATGATTCTCCACTTTTGCATGAGGTGCATCATCGTGTGTGCTGAACGATACTTGCCGGGGGAGGGAGGGAGGGAGGGAGGGAGGGAGAGAGAGAGAGAGAGAGAGAGAGAGAGAGAGAGAGAGAGAGAGAGAGAGAGAGAGAGAGAGAGAGAGAGAGAGAGAGAGAGAGAGATTTGGAATAAGAAAAACTGGTTGACTCCTCTGTCATAGTAATCGGCAAAACACGAAAGTGAAATGGGCAGTGAAATCTGCAGCTGAGTATGATTTGCGGTCGGCTGCTGTGGGTGTGCTTGGCAAGCGACGTCCTGCTGGCGGGTCGCTTCGGCAAAGGTGTACTGGCGTCATTTCCGTGACGGATATGACGTCAGTGAAATATTGATGTATCCATTACATAAAACACTTTCGTGTTAAAATATAAAACCCGAAAACGAGCAAACCTAGGTATAACTTACTCTTGTACTAAAGGTTGCTTCCCGGCAAGAAGAGCCTGTGTGCTCTTCTTAAAGGGTGCACCCCTGTAAAGGGGTGCACCCTTTACAGGCCGCTTGCTTCGTTATACTTGCGTCACTGCCGTGAAGGATATGACGTCAGCGATATATTCGTGTATCCCGGTATAAAATACTTTCGTGTTAAAAGTGGTTGAGACTTCGCTAGCCTACGGGCGGCTCCCTCCGTCCAGGGCACCGGTCTTTTCCGCTCCCCTCCAGGCTCGAAGAACCAAGTCCCAATGAAGCCCGGGATCACAGCAGATTAAAGCTGCCTCCCATAGCTCAAAAGTGTTTCTGGAGTTGAGGGCTGGGGGCCTTATGATGAGGCAGCCCCAGGTTGCGTGGAATAGGCTGGATGATTTTCCACACTCATTGAATTTCTCGTCGTGCTTTTGTGGAAACATCTGGGCCGGCCTTGTTTTGCTGGGGAAGCTGGTGAGTTAAACAGTGTGAACCAGCTGCGGCGAACGATCGATGTGACCCGTAGGCACCACGCGGCAGTCGCATATCGAATGTGGGTAGTGTTGCCGAGTCGTGCAGTGAAGTGCACTCGACCAGAGGGTACTGCGCTGGGCGTGACGAAACGAAATGGCGGCTACCGTCCAGGCTACCCCGAACTCTGGTCTTAGTGTTCTTGTACGTCAAGGGAACGTGTTGCGACAGATACTAAAGCACTGTGCACGTTACGGAAGTGCACGAAGAAAACGCGTGTGTGGGGATGCAGGGTGCATGAATTTTGAAACGCATATGACACCGCTGTGGCTCAGCGCTCGGGGCCGTTCAGCCAAATAGTGGGGACCCATAAGCAGTAAACCCTTTTTTCCCGCTGCATAGCCGGACTTAACGAGAAATTTGGGTAGCCTAATTGTGGCCTGTTGTCGTTGCGACCGCCCTTCATCGCTTCTGCGAGTGCCCACTTGTGCAAGACGCTTGTATACCCAAGAGCTGGTGCTGGCCAGTTGGGATGGCTTTGTCGCGGTAACGTTGTCAGCCGCCGGGGTTTGAGTGCTCCGCTGGAGGACTGACCTCCTGGGGAACCCCACACGCATAGCTGAGAGACAACAGCTGCACCCCGCACGAGCCTGGACTGTTCTGACTCGTCCCCTACCGCACTTGGTTCACAACCACCCACCTCACAATGCACAATTCACGCCGAGTGTTGGGTTCGAAAACATCCGCAACCACTTGAAGAATGTGCGGTGTCATCATTGCCTCTGCATTGCACCCTGTTCGACCAAGCGGCGGCGACCACGAGGCGGAGATCAGAGCCGAACCACGCTGAACCTGGCATCACATGAAGTGTTCTCGCTCTGCGAGGAACTCGTGCCAGCGGCCGTGGACATACGATATCCCAACGGATCGCGCGGAGCTACGTGGCCGACAATGCCAGCGCACGCACGTGTGTGTTATGACGCCTTCGCAGGTGGCGTGATAGTGGTGAGATGTTTGCACCACAATGGGAAAGCGCACCACATTGCGGAGGATCCATTGAACTCGAGGTGACCCTGTGAATTGCGAAGAATGAGGCAAGGACCGTGCAAGACCGCAAGCGACGAATGATCGCCTTGAGAGAGGCGGTTGTGCATCGGATAATTGGCCGGAAGGAACACGGGCCGGACATTTCGTCTGCAGCCAATGGGAAGTTCACGAAAGGGGAAGTGCTGTTCTTTGATTGGACTGCAGGGAACCCTTTGTGTTTAGAAAGCCTATATAACCTCTACTAAATACACTCTAAATAGAGCAGGAGACGCATTAAACACTCTCTTCTCTCAGATGTCGTGGTTGTCTGATCCTCAAGGTGCCAGCAGATAACGAGTTCGTCTTCATTCCCCATGTCAGCGGCATCCATCTGTCGCTCAACCAGCAAGGCGAACGTAAAGAAGAGAAGGGAAGAACTTGACTCCGAGCATCCGCGGTCACCAAGTTCAGAGAGCACGAAAGCGCCCTCTTCCCCTCTTCTCCGCCCCCCCCCCTTCCCTCAAAACCTATTAGCTTAGCTTAGCTTAGCTTAGACAACTCAACGGGTTGGAACCGCTCGACGTTGATAGGACTACGGGGCCACCTCATTCGTGGAGCCTTTTGGTGGGGCCTGCCAATCGCCGAAGCCTGTCGCTGGTGCCGCCTTAGAGAAACATGAACGGTATCTGTGTACGGCGCGACCAGCGTTTAGACGCCACTTTGCTCCTACCATCGCGTCAGTTATCTACCAATTTTCTGTTGTTTGGAAGCTTTTTTTTTCCAAACCTTGTAGCACTGAAGTCATTCTAGCGGGGGAGTGTCATATATGCAGTTATAGTGTAAAAAACTGGAGATCCGGGAGTGGACGTGTAGGAGCCCGAATGGGGAGCATAAAATTAAAAAAAAAAATTCCGGGCCATCTCCACTAAAGTGAGACCTGGGGAATGGCGAAGTGGGCAGTGTATAAGTGTATTCTTGGCGCCTTAACGTTTTTGCCAATGGAGATGAAACCGTTGGGGTGTAGAGGTGTGCAGCTTTGATGTAACAATCTCGTGTCTTCGAAGCACGAAGCACTCTGGCGCGAGGCGTTGGAAAACGAGTGTCTCGGTGTTTTGGTACCGTGACTACATGAAGCAACGGTTACGACGACGTGAGACGCCGACAGCCCGAGTCCCTTAGCGGCTTCGCCCCTAAAGAAACACAGCAACCACTACAAATAAGTAATCGATGCGTGCTGTTTGACCGCTTGGACAAAATTTTCCGGGGAAGCTGCTCGCAGAATCTTTAACCGGGACAACCCAAGAACGAGAGACAAAGGCAAGTAAGTGCTCGTCACTGAGTCTTGAGTTGTATATTATTTTATTTTATTTTATTTAGTGCTCTAAGAATAGGGCATTGTGGCGTATCCAGTTTGATCCGCTGTCGTCGGCACCTTCAGTTCCGATAACAATTCTGGTCCTTTTTGGAAGCAGCGTTCCCTCCCTCTGCAATGTCTAATCGCCGTCGAAGCCGTCCTGTGCCATTGCGTCGACTCCGGAAGGTGGCGGAACCTGCAGGGACTATCATTTCACACCCTGCCGCGCCGCCTTCAGACCATCCTCGCATTTTGTGTTTTCTTCAAACGGCGGATGTGGGTTGTTCTAGCGCACGCGTCCCCGCGTTTGCTTTCCCACTTTTCTTCTCTTTTTTTTCCCTTCCCATCCCGCCAAGAATTCTGTTTATTCTGGCGTGTCTGCCGCCGCTTCCGTCGCAGCTCTTTGTTCAAGGCTCGTCGACCCAGTTTCTACGCTGCGCGCGTGCACCCTTTGCTGGCGCGATCGCTCCGTTATTGTACTGCCGCTAGCTCTTCTTCCGGGGCCATCAGACCAAGGGTGGCGGCGTTGCGAGTCGCCGCTTTTAAACTCCGTAATCATTTCCTCGCCGGCCACGAACCGGTGAACGCGCGCGTATGCACACACTAATTCCCTTCTCCGCCAGCTCCTGTTTTCTTTCTTTAGCAATTTTTCTTGTTTCATCATCGCAGTATATTACCCGGCGCGTTTCGGGGACTCGTCATCTGAAACCGAGGTTGATACGACGCCGTCCGTGCCGACAAGGCTTCTCTCTACGCACTGTCTTCTTTATGGTGCACTTGTTTCCGGCACATCGTGTGTACGCGCCCCCGCCCATTAAAACTGCCGCCCCAGATCTGCCAACTGCGTCTATTCCAGCTCTTTCCGTCGCTTTTTCAGTCTTTGCTGGCTCTTAATTGCGTGCCGGGGGGAAAAAAAGAAAAAAAAAACCGTTAGCCCGGTTCGGAAGAAATGCTAGGCGCAGGCGCCCGTGTATATTTTTGACACGCAGACTGGAGGTGCCCTGCTTCGTTGACGAATGTCTGCAGCCGTACCCGTGTTGCGGCGACAAGGAGAGGGGTTAGATTAATTAACTTTCCCCCGGCGACGTCGGCTATTTGACTGGCTCAATCCGTCGTTCGAATGCAAAGGCTCCTGAGTAGGTTTTCTCCCACCCGAATTCTTAAATAGCGGCCCCGTGCGAAAGAGCACCACACCTCGGCAGGCGCCACACACACTCTCTCTCTCTCTCTCTCTCTCTCTCTCTCTCTCTCTCTCTCTCTCTCTCTCTCTCTCTCTCTCTCTCTCTCTCTCTCTCTCTCTCTCTCTCTCTCTCTCTCTCTCTCATGAGCGCCTCACGTTAACGTGTCATTAGAGCCAGCGCTCTTCTGTAAACGCTTTTCCGCAATAGGTGGACCGCTATAAAATCGCATTGGATTGCCTTTCCCGCCGCAAAGGCTTCGCAGCATTTGAGCAGCAAATGACTCGAAGAGCAAATAAATACAGCCGCAGACAGACGACGAGACCGAAATAGATATGCGGAAGCGCTGCGCTCCCTGTTGGGACTTTTTTTTTTTTTTTCCTTATTAAAATGTGCCCCGAATTGCGGAGCCGTCCAAGGCTTCGATATCCAGGAACACGCCGTATGCTGAGCCCCCCTTCAGAAGGGTGTAACCCAGGAAAATAAACTCGAGCAGGCGCGCCCAGACACAACAGTGTGAGGGGGAAAGAAGCGAGACGGACAGCTGAAGACGGTGCACACTCCTCGCTTCCACCGTTGTCTCTCGGTAATGAAAGCGTTCGCGCGTAATTCGTGCACGCGCGATGAGGCGTCACGCACCGTTCAGCCGACGAGTGGGCACACGTCGTTCGCCCGTCGCTCAAATCTTGGATGAGAGCTGCGCGCTCTTCCGAGGCGCTCTATCCAATAATTTTGCCTCTTGGTGGGAGGAGAGAGAAAAAGGAATTTACTGCCCAGTTCCTCGCCTTCGACGTCCCAAGGAAGGCGGAAGCGAGCGAATGAAAATCACGTGACATACGTTAAGCCGGTAGTGACGTCGTCGACAACGTCGCTTTTTAAGGCGAAGCTTTCTAAGCGTAGCTGATGGTGATGTAACGCCAAAACGCACTGCAGGAAAGCCACCTGTGCACAGCGGGTTTTAGCAAAGGCACGTAAACATTACCACGCCTGAGACAATCGGAAGTCGCTACGCACAAAACACGGTATGGTATAGCACTGGCAAACACATTCCCGTGTAATGGAATCACTGATGATGAACGTTCCTTTATCGCATTTTGCGCTGCTGAGCACGACGTCGAAGGTTCGATTCCCGGCCGCGACGGCCGCTTTTCTGATGGAGGCGAAAGCAAAAACGCCCGTGTGTACGAGATTTCGGCGCGCGTTAAAGATCCCCTTCAGGCGGTCAAAAAATTAATCCGGAGCCCTCCACTACGGCGCGCCTCATCGCTTGCGTTGCGTCGGTGCGTTAAACCCCCACAATCAATCAAATCCTTCATCGCATTCTCCTCACTCAATATTTCCTTTGGGTTCGTTGCGTGGGCGTTGGCCTTGGACTTTGGATGAGTGGGAGTGGGATTTTTCTCTTTCTTTCGCTTTCTTAACTTTCCCTTAAGAAAAGGACTTTGATTATTTTTAAATGAGCATACCTACAACGTGATTACTAATACAAACGGTCTAATGTCTCATTTTTAAATTATCGCGTAATGCGTGTGTGTGAGGTGCACACGTATGGATAACGGTGACGTGATAAACTGTGAACTTAATGGTGGCGCCGGCCCCAAACGACGTTCGAGGTAGTGAAACAGCGGTGTCTTGCTTGTGTCCCTTTTTGCAGGCAGGGGTAGCATTGTTACATTGTAACATTCCATACACACGGGGGCGTTACGCTCGCTTCGCGCTTAAGAATCGTTGACCAGCGAGACTGCAAGCCTTCTGGAGATAAATGCGACAGCCCCGACCGCGTTGCGTCCCAGCGTATACTCTACCTTCTCTTTCTTCAACGCGCGTACAGCAGCGAACGTGTCGTACATACAACCTCGCGCAGTAGTAGTAGTAGTACAACACAGCTCTTCTCAAAGCCATTACCGTTTTCTACGCGTCTTTCCTTTTTTGAAGGCGCGTGCTCGCAACCCGTTCGAGACGGCGTGTCTCCTTTTCAAAGCCCAGTGAGCCCGACACGTATACACGAGAACGAACGCGCTGCCGCCGAGACGCCGAAAAGCTAGCGTAGCGGAACGACCGTGTCACCTTGTTTTCTGGCTGCGCGGCGCGCGCTCTTGGACTTCCAAATCTCCCTCCTCTCGGCCGGCCTTGTTGTCGGGAGTGGAGGGGGACGATTGCCTTGTTCGGTCGGTTGTGTCTGTGTTTCGTTTCTTTCTATCTATGCATTTCGCGCGGGCTCAGCGCCGTCTGCCTCCTCCGGATGACGTATTGTGACGGCCTTCGACTCGGTCTTCTCGGCCGGTCCTCCTGACTGCGCGGGAGTGCCGAGCTGGACTCGCGGGTCGCCGGGCGACGATTAGCGACGAAGGTCGTCCGTTCTCTTGAAAGTCGCCGCTCTCGAAAAACCGTTACTTTACTTGTCCTTCTCCCTCGGCTGATGTTGTTTCCCTCCTTTTTCCCTCCCCCCATCACGGGTCATTGCCTCGGCTAACAAGAGCTCCGCTGCGCCGCTCGTGGGCGCACGCCAGCGGGTTCGGAGTGCCCGCGTGGGATTGCTGCTCAAGGGTTTGGTGTTCTAACGCGTCGCGGAAAACTCGGCGTTGTCGGCGGCGTTGACCCTGGGCGACAAATCGGCGTGAGCGAAAAATCCCGCAGCGCCACCTTGCGGCGCCCGCTGAAATCCCCGGTATATATAGTAAGGCGCTGCCGGAACAGGTGGCGTGCGAGCAGGAGCGGAAAGTTTTCAGTGCTAGCGGGCGCCGTACAAATTAAAGGAGTGTTTTGTGACGGCAGTTACGTCATTGTGCAACCCAGGAGCGCGACAAGCAAATGATGTAATGCGACGCAAACGGGACCGCTGATCACGCTGTCGCGTTCCGTGGTTAAAGTATTTTCAAAGACGATAGTCCGTCTTAACCTGTTTGAACGCGAAAAATTTGCCTGTCTGTCCGTCTGTCCGTCCGTCCCTCGATTCAGCCGCCCGACCAAAAGGTAAAATGAATTCTTGAACTCTCTAGAAGTTTATATAGGCAAAACTTATTACCGCGAAATCTAAAAACACGCTTCGTACTTGTCGACGTTGTTCAGCAAAAAGAGAACATTAGGCTTACTTGAGGCAAAACATCAATGCATGAGTGGTATTTGCATTCTTTTAGTTAAAAATATATGGCTCGTGGCGGCATTCCAAGGAGTGCAGCAGTAAACATGTTTCCGTAGATGGCGTGCGAGCAGTCAAACGCGGTAAAAAACCCTGGAGACCCATAGAACAGAGGAACTAGAAATCAGGAAGGAAGGTTTCTGTGGCAATACGCGAGGCAGTGCATTGCTGCTCTTTGAAGCACGGGCGGGGTGTCTGAGAACATGGGCATGCGCGGCTAACTACAGGCAGCAAAAACGCCCGTGTGTACGAGATTTCGGCGCACGTTAAAGATCCCCAGGTGGTCAAAATTAATCCGGAGCCCTCCACTACGGCGCGCCTCATCGCCTGCGTTGCGTCGGCGCGTTAATCCCTACAATCAATCAATCAACTACAGGCAACAGGACGAAACTTGCGTATGCTGCGGCAGGGATCGGGAAACCGTAGAGCATATTTCCATAGACTTCACAGAGATACGACCGCGGCGGGGCGTTGGGGAAGCGACGTTGACAGAGGCTGTGGGATTTGGTGTGAGGGGGAGCCTCAACTTCAGGATCATAGAGGTGATGAAGAGGCGGCTGGAGTGGTGGTGGAAGATAAGTGGGGAAGATAGTTGGACGTAGGAAGAGTAATATACCGAATTGGAATTTAGAACAGGAGGGGGAGGTAAACAGTGTGCAAGGGCAGGAAGGGGGCGTAAGCGATGTGAGTTTAAAACCGGGGGGAGGAGGGCTAACCCATTAGGTTAGTGAAGGGTAGGGCAAAAAAGTGAATTAACACAGGCAAGTCGGTCGGTGACAACCGACGTCCCGATATAAAGGGAGGGCCTCTAATTATCATCAGCAGCAGCGGTCAAACTGAATTGAGTAGGGCAGACCACTACCGAGGTGGGCGGGTAAAAGAGGAGTGGTAACGGGGCAGTGGCGGGAGAAGACTATCGTCTTTCAACGGCATTTGAAGCGAACTGAGCGGAGACGCGGCTTCTTCTTTTCTTTTTTCTTTGGGTGTTCCTGAAAACTTCCATTGTAAGCCATTTCTTTCGTGTGCGTTGCTGAGGTCGAAATATTATTGTGTTGTAAGCATGTTTCGTAAGCATTGTGTTGTAAGCTGCTGGACGAAGTCCCAGAAATTTCTAGCTGCTTCTATCGTCAGGTTACTGAGTTCATTCTTTGCACCCGAATTGTCTGACGTCATCATTTCTCCGTCTTATCGTTTAGGTTCCCCTATATCGGCGGTTCTCAACCATAAAGTGGGCCGGTGTCTCCTTCCGGGCTTGCAAAAGTCGTGGCGCACCCCACGATGAATATTGTTGATCCGCGTCACAATGTCCACAATTGGCACTTGCAGCTGCTGTTGCCCATACAGCCATTCAACACCCGCGTATTGTGTCCGACTGTTATGCTGATGCGTGTCGTATTGCCCGACAATTCGCCCTTGCACGTAATGGTCGTCGAAACCGTGGCCTACCACATATATGCCTGCCCTTCGTGTGTCGGGCTTTCCCGCACAGCTGTCGTGTTGTGGACAAAGCCGGCGTTAAATACGTGTGCTACGCGGAGAAGTGAAACGTCACGCAGCATGTCACGTCACGTCACGCAGCAAAGCCTTTTAACACGAAAGTGTGTTATTCCTGGAGTCACGGTTTCGCTGACGTCATATCCGTCACGGAAGTGACGCCACTACAACGAAGCAAGCGGCCTGTAAAGGGTGCACCCCTGCACTCGGGGTCTTCTTGCGGGGAAGCAACCTTTAGTACTAACGAGTACGTTATACTTAGGGTTGTTCGTTTTCGGGTTTTATATTTTAACACGAATGTGTTTTATGCCGCGATACCCCAAGATACCCCAAGTCGACGATCACCTACAGCAGCTTCGACATTCAAGTCGCGGCTCTTCTATCTCTATAGTACAGAGCGCATGCGCACGACGACACGAGTACGAACGAACGAGAGGCTTACGCTATGAGTTGTTTTTCTCGTTCGGAGCAAGTGTTGCCACGATACGATGAACGCTGGAGTGTTTTTGCGGCCAATGTTGGCTCCCCAAGTGTGTATGTTGCTTGACGAACGTGCACTTGAGGCACGCGGCGAACGCTGGAATTTTCTGTGTGTGTGGGTGTGGGTAGGTGGGTGGCCAAATATTAGCCAATCTCCCTAAGTGGGTATGCTTAGCTTGAGCGTGCGCTCGAGGCACGCGGTGAACGATAAAGCTTTTTTTGTGTGTGTGGGGCCAGTGTTGGGCTGTCTCTCTAAGTGGGTATGCTTCTTGACGAACGTGTTGTCGAGGCACGCGTGCACGGGCGCTCGGCTTGGTATGTGTAACTGCGGGCACCATACGCAAACGATCTGCCCAACCGCTTCGCTGTTAAAAAAATACGCTTTGAATAAAATGTTTTGACTCACCTTGTGGCAGTATTGTAACGGTGACAAAATGTTCCATTAGATGTCGCGAGCAGTGCAACGCGGGAGAATTGACTTGAGTTAACCGGAGCTCATCTTTGTTTATCGTGGGAGCGTCGAAAGGGAGATGAGCGTGGCTGTGGGCGAGGGCGTGAAGAGAGGCATTTACGTGGCAGTGTCGGCAGATATCGTCTTTAAACGAGATTTTCAGCGAAGTGAATTCACTGACCAAGTTTATTCCGTTAAAAAAAGAAAAAAAGGGGGGGACAGACACTTCACCTACGGATTACAGCCATAAGCAAAAAGCAAATGGTACGGCGAACTTCACAAAGTACGAAATGCAAAGCAAGGCTTTGCATTTTAGCCACAGGTTTTTCTCTACTGTGTTTCCTACATAAAATAAAATTGTTAACTTCACTAATCGTAACATTAAAACAGCCGAAACGACCTCCAGAATACCGGTCTGGTGCGATAACCACTACGGTTATCGCACCAGATCGGTTTTGTGGAGGTCGCGGGCAGGGATTTATACCGCCCCTCACCTCCCCCCAGGAGTATTTCGACACCCTTCCCCCATCGTCGAAATTCTGGGTAAACCCCTGGTCGTGGGTTCGGATGCCACCCAGCGGGCGTGTGGCATCCGAACCCACGACCACTTTTCTCTCTATGTTACAAACATTAAAAAAAACTGTGTGTCCAGGAGAATAAATGACGGACCGCCTTTTCCCCTTTGCTTTCCTTGGTGTTCTTGACTGTTACCCCGAGCCCCTCATTTCCCATTCTGATTCGCGATATATATATATATATATATATATATATATATATATATATATATATATATATCGTGTTGGTGTGTGGATGTACCAGAGAGAGAGGGAAGGGAGTAAGGATGGGTGTTACCAAGCTCACACCGAGCTGTGCGCGTTAACACAATGGCTTCTATGGTTCCTGCATCGAGCTGCTCCATGTAAACGAGGCTGCAGTCTTCGTGTCCTGTGGGCCCATTGTTCTTCCCCACATATTGGTTTCATCGGCTGCCCGGTAATCAAGGCCGCACGGCGTCGCCTCATTCAGGCCAAGCCATTTGGGAGAATTTAAAACGTGTATACCTTTTGTTTTCCCCACCCGTACGCACGATATCGATTGTAAACGGAACGAAAAAAAAAAAAAAGAAACATGCGAGGCTCTTCTGTCCCACATTTTTTTTTTCTGGTTTCTTCTCTTTCTCGGCATTTCGTATTGTCTATGTTTGCGCCGCGTACAACCCCCTTCCTTGGTAATGATGATAACAATAACGGTGTAATGGTGGCCGCCGTTTCCACCGAGCGTTATTATCCGACCTGCAGCGACGCGTGTATGCACGTATGCATGCGTGTAACGCGGGGTGCGCTTGGGCCACAGGAAATGTAGGTTGATTGCCCCTACCGCGTTTTTGTTATTCTTTTTTTTCTCCCCCTCACCCTTTCTCTTCTCGTAAGACGCCGGGGCGTGGTGGCGGTTGGAGCGTGACGCCCGCTCGCTGTGTTGGCAGTGGCTCTGGCTTCGGCTACTGTTGGCCGCCCGGGCGACTGTCCTTTGTTTCGTAAGGCCTGATGCGTTGATTCGATTACGCCGCTTTTGGCGTCCCTTTTTTTTTCTCATTTCCCTGTACTTTTTTGTACTTTCAAATTTGGTTCGCGTTGTATATCCTGGCCGCGGAATAATTCTCTGCGTGACGGCTGATGAAGGGAAGGGCTAGGAGCTAGCTGTCGAAGGTGGTCTGCACCCCGTCTCTCTTTTTTTTTTTTCTCTGCGTACACCGTGTTATTAGCTGTCTATATGTGGGAGGAACAAGAAACAAAATTAACGAAACAAGAAGGTCATTAGATTTGACGTTCGATAGGACCAATAAGCTGGCCCTACACAATGGGCTGAAGAGGGAAAAAAAAAAAAAAAAACGGGGGACTGAAGGTACTGGCTTACGCCCTGGGGCTAATTAGCGCGTTGGTTAGATGTCGGTGGAGTTAGCGTGTTCCTTCGAGTTTATTGCTTTTGTTTCGTGAAACTAACGGGCGCTGATGAAAACCGGGATTTATTTTGCGCGTTGAAAGTGGTCTGTTGGCAATTTAGGGCGGCGTGTGCGAGTTCAAGCCTTCTCGCGTTCGGAGTTGAAGTGTGCCAAAAAGTATACGCATACGCGTGAACGCACGACGCGTATAATCAAGAGCAGGAAAACTTTTACCCCGTCGGTTTTGTTGTTGGTTTTTGTGGCCGGCCGTGTTTCGTGCGCTGCTAAATCAAAAACTGGCGGAATGATCAAGGAACGAATCAGCGTATATATCCCGCTCCGTGCTTGTGTGCTAGCTTGTGGCAACTTTTCTTTCCGCGGCGTTGCAGCTTCCACAGCTTCGTATACGGCGTCGTCGTACAGCTTCGACGTTCAGCTGCAATCGGCGGGTCATACAGCTTCGACGTACAGGTTAACGACCTTGTCCTACCCTGCTTGTGGGCTTTTGTCCCTGGATGATAAATTTGTGAAAATTTCGTAACGTAAATCGACGTTTCATTTTCAACGCAATGGGTGGCGCTTGAGGCTGCGAGTGCCTCGGGGGGTGCTGTCTGGATGTTTCGATACTCCGTTAGCACTCCCATACGTGGAAGCTAAAACTTGCGTGAGCTTTGTCTTGGACACTTTCCTATGACTACACGTGACACACTGGAGCGACAGCGTTATCACTTTTAAAGCAAAGCTAATATTGCTAGGGTTGCATTCATCCTTGGTGGGCGAGAACTACGTTAGGCGTTGGAGAACGGACGTCCCTGTGTGTGTGTGCCATTAACAGACGGTCATCACCGAAGTGTCACGCTGTTTATAGTACGACGTGGATCTCAAGTATATGCGTCTCATCACTTGGATATGCGTCTTGAGTGGGTTAGTTAGTAGTAGGCGCCATTTCCAAGATGAAAACGGGACTTATGGCTCATTATCATGTGAATGTACACGCTCGGTAGACTAGTTATCATTAGGCGCCCTTTTCAAGATCAGTGGAGTGTGCGCGCGTATGTATGCGTTTCTAAGGTCGTGAGCGGTCAAGTGAAATAAAATTTGCCTTTCACATAACTTCTTCCCGCTTAGCACCTTGTGTGGTGTGCTACAAAGCTCCGCTGGTCATTCACCTTCACAGAGCGGAACGGCTCATGATTTTTTTTTTTTAACGCGTCTTCGTTTGACGGCCGCACCGGTGTTACATCTCACTCGAGCGCTGCAGTGATGTCGTTCGTTCGTTTTCCTTCCTTATCCGGG
Source organism: Haemaphysalis longicornis (assembly GCF_048455015.1). Taxonomy (NCBI): domain Eukaryota; kingdom Metazoa; phylum Arthropoda; class Arachnida; order Ixodida; family Ixodidae; genus Haemaphysalis; species Haemaphysalis longicornis. The sequence goes on from NW_027526385.1 coordinate 98,662,664, forward strand.
CCCTGTCGAGCACAGTGGCTCGACTTTCGCCGCCCTCTGGCCTCGTTTCGAGTGAGCGCAGATCAGGTCACGTGACGCTGGCGCTTGCCCCCTTCTTTGTATGCGTCCGTGCATGCATGTTGTATCTGTAACAGCAGCCCGGGAGAGATATGGGACGGTGGGCGCGTATGCACTTCCCGGCCTCTGTTCCGCGTCGACACCGTTCTGTTGCGCCAAGTCGCGTCTCGGCGGCGATCATGCACCTCCGCGCGAGGCTCCGACGCACCCCAGGCATTTCGGCGGCCGCCTTCTCTCAACAACTGCGTCTTTTCATGGCCGCGTTTCTGACTGTAAGCCTGCAGGGGTGTAGAGCCGTGCTGGAAGTGGGTGGCGCGGCCTTGCACCGCGTGCACTTGGGGTCGCCGAAGCCCTTTGGGCAACGGCCACCACCCGAGGGAATCTTTCCGGAATGGCGTTTATTTCCCCCTGCCCCTCCTCTGCAAAGTTCGAACTCCCGCCTTCATCTCCATCCGTTGGTGTGTCTGGAGGTGGATCTACGCTGCCCAGGAGCCCGATGAGTGAAGCGCGCGACGAAAGGCTGCCCCCCTTATTTGTTATAGACATCTGGGAAGAGCTGGTATCGCAAGACACCTTCCAGTGCTCTGGGAAGCGTAGCGAGAAACGACAGGATAGCGCTCGCCGTGGCCGTTGTTCGTTGCCCTTTACGGCAACTCGTCACCAACTGGCCCGGCAGCAGGAAGCTTATATACTTGGCCAGAGTCCCGTACGCCCCTGGACGATGGGGAAAGCGGCCGCTATCTGCATCCGTTGATAGCCTAGTTGACGGTACAGCTCTGCATCCTTTTCAGACGTTCCCCCTGCCCGCGTGATAGTGAGTGACTTCTCCTCCCGGATCACTCCGTGGTTGCTGCCCCCTCACCGCAGCACCGCGTGCACGCCGATGCGGCCTAGAAGAGCGCGCGGCCGGCCTTTCGCTTTCCGTGTCGAAGGGGCGGCGGCCCGTGCTTTCTTTCTTTCTCTCGCTCTCCTCCGGGTGAGCCCGTAATTAAAAGGCCCCCGTCCGTCCGACGGCCGTTCCGCCTAATTGTCGCTGACACGGTCGCTCGGGGGCCCGTTTGCTGCTGCAAGCGCGAGCTTTTCCGCCCCTCCCGCGGTGCGGATATCTGTGTCGCGCGCAGCGCATGCATGCATCCGCTACCGTGATCGGAAGGCAGGGGTGAGCGCCTTGCGTAACGCCGCGGTGTGGGTTACGCGGGCACTTATAATACGGCGCCACCGCCACATCGCTGTATGGCTGGGTATCGTGGTTCGGGAATAATTTCGCCTTCCACCACCGGAGGCCGCTTGGTCGATGTTTAAGTGAGCGCGTGTGTGTGCAGTCAATCTATCCCGCCACGTGAAAGTGGTCGAATCGGGGGGCAGCCGTGAGGATCGAGTTATTGCGTGCACGCGTCTCGCGGAGTCCTCCTCCGAGAGCAGAGGAGAAAGCGAAGCTGCGGCCGCGAGCTCGGCCGAAACGAATGGACGGGAGCCCAATTTTCCCGCTGAAAAGACGGCGGATCCCGGCGGGAGCCTGCAGTGTGTGCACACGAATCGTGTACACATCTCCAACACCTACGCCCAAAAATCGACTCTTGAATCTGCGATTTGGCGTACTTACAAATTTAAATGTGCACAATATCCTACAGTTTTCTTAGGTGCGGAGTATACCTTAGGACCGCACAATGTCCGTCCGCGTCCATCCGTGCGCACACCACCAGCAAGCGAAAAATCAAGCGAAATTCGATTTGAGCCGTGAATTGCTGTTTCATTTAGGGGATAACCAAGGTGCAACTCAAATCGAATGACGGTCGGGGCGCAACTTGGATGTCATTTCGAGTCCCCGTACTCCGCACCCTCGCCATCATCCACGGAGTGGAGATGCTGCCATTTTTCGTTCATAGGAGTATTCGGAAAAAGTTCGATATAAGCAGCAGTTCGATTTAATCGAAAATATTTTTGCGGGCAGTTTTAGCGTACAAAACAATGCTCATAGCAGGTTTGCGTTCGTTTTATCAGTGTAACGGTTACGTGGCGGCAAGGCAAATATGAGACGAATATTGGACGATATTACAGCGATGTATTTTTCAAGGATGATCTGTGTACAAGTGGTCATGCAAGACCTCGCGGCAGCCACCTCCTCTTCGTCGTCTTATGGCATCGTCTTATGCCTGTATGGATGTTCCGTGGCAAAATCAGTCTGCGGGTGCGAGAAATATCTAGGCCCCACTCCCACCTTCGTGTTTCTTTGTTATCTTGCTTCATTGAATGCAGTTTTATATTGGACACAGCATATTTGTTGCCCTGCCATGCCTGTATTTTTTTTTTTTTTTTTACTGAAGCAAAAACGTCTGCTGCGTTCATTGTCTTTTCGAATGGCGTTCACTTGTATCGAAATGCCGCTCATAACGAATTTCATTTCTATCTTCATTTGCGTTGCGCTGCTGAGCACGAGGTCGCCGGTTCGATTCCCGGCCGCGGCGGCCGCTTTCCTGATGGAAGCGAAAAGCAAAAAAACGCCCGTGTGTACGAGATTTCGGCGCACGTTAAAGATCCCCAGGTGGTCAAAATTAATCTGGAGCCCTCCACTGCGGCGCGCCTCATCGTCTGCGTTGCGTCGGCACGTTTAAACCCTACAATCAATCAATCAATTCTATCTTCATTTACAGAGCTTTTAAGTATTTTTGCCTGTCGAACTACGCGTCACATTAATCGCCATTTTTGTTGCGTTTGCGATTTCTCGGACACTTTAATAACCTGCCGATAGTATCAGATGTAATATTATTTTCTTGCTCTTTGTGCCTGCTGCGTGCCCACGAGTGAAATCGTTTCTTAGCCGCTCTCATTTTTTTTCCCCCTTCTCGGTCTGCTCGTTCGAAATATCGCAATTACGCACAATCAGTCGGCAGCAGCCGGTCGCGTGTAACCTTGAGGAAAACAAAACCGTTTTTCTTTTCGCTTTATTTTCTGAGCGCGCCTCGGGAAACGGCCGCACGCGCGCAACTGTCTATACTAACCGCACATGTGGGTGCATGTGTGCGTCGTGAGGAGCGCGGTTTCTTTTTTGTCTTTCTCCGCATGTATACAGTGTGTGCGCGTAACACTGCTTCGTTACGAAATAGGCCAGAGAAGTCGCTGGGGATAAGACGTCGAAGTTCGGTGGACCGTGAGCTTTCCAAGGGGGATAATCGTCGTGCGAACAGATTAGACTTACAATTCCCCTGGCCCTTAAGGCTTTTTTGTTCCTGCGGGCTGTGTACCCACTGTAGACTTTCCTCTTATCCTCTCTTTTTGTGGCTTCGCTCGCTATCAACTGTGGGGCGCACAGATTGAGATGTTTATCTTTGCCGTTTCTTGTTTGTTTGTTTTTATCCTTTTCGCGCGCGCACAGCCGTCAGCAACTCGTTCACGCCCGTTCAGTTAGCTTATAATGCTTCATTTATAACGGTTTCAGTTCGAAACAACCCCGATTCAGTAGGATTTTTTTTTTCTTTCTGCGGCGTGCTTTCATTATGGCCGCTTTTGGTCTGTGCGCGTGCTGCGTAGAAAGCTCGTGCAAACGTTTAAGTCGCAGTGGGAATGAAAAGAGCGGCGGCGAGGCTGGTTGGTTAGTCGACCGTTTATGGGGCTATTTCGAGAAGTTGTGTGCTACGATCTATAATTTAAATATCCTTTCATCCTGGTTTTGTATATATATATATATATATATATATATATATATATATATATATATATATATATATATATTGTTTTCTAATTCACTCAGCACGGAGTGGCCTCATTAGGTGCCATGAAGTAGAGCAGATCGGACGTATGCACACGTATAAAGAGTATATTTTGTAATGGGAGACGTAGTGAGCGACACTTGACGCGTGCTATAGCTATTTCGGGAGCACCATGCTTTCGTGGTTATAAGCGCCATTTTCGCTTTTATCTTTCAACATCGCAATCGTGGAGATGTGTTGTGGGGAACAAAGTACCGATGGTGGACAGGGAGGCCTTGGAATTGAGCAAACAATATTGGGCAGTCAAACGTACGCCATAATAGGTTAGTCCCCTTACGGAGCATGCACATTGAGGTATAAACTTTCTGCCACTGCCCGTAGATAGAGAGGAAAAAGCACTGTTCGAGGGAATCAGTTTCTTTCTCTTCCTTTGTTGTGGAGCAGTAAACGAGGTATTTAGCGAAGTTTCCGCCCCCCATTTCCTCGTACGATTGGGGACTAATAGGGCAAAGGCAACCTTTAAAGTTCTATTGGCGGCTAACGTCGTATTCATTTTCGCCGGAAACACATTCCAGTGTTTCTTCTTTTCTTCTAGCCTTCAGCATTTTGTGAAGCTCTCTGCGCATAAAATTTTCCTAAGTGGCCTTTCTGTTGTCACAGAACGTTATTCGACGGACATCTGCGTGTATGTGACTCTAAATCGCTCCAGCCCATGCAGTTCCGCCTCAGTACTTTTGCATCACGGTAATGCTGTCGCGCTTTAAAAAATACGCGATGGTTGTGGTTAATTTGATCCTCGAAGGCGACCGGATGGGTGAAGCTGCAGTCGGGGTCGTTCCGAAGAAGAGAGCTCGAGCACCGGGTTCCAGTCGCCAGTGATCAATCTCATGATGATAACTACGCTCCTTCGTCGTCGTTCAGCCCTGCTCCGTATTGTTCGCGCATGAGGCGCCGTTTACTACGCCGTTTCCTCACCACCGTCGTTTGGCACCGGTGTTTGAAGAACACGGGACCGTACCAACATTATAATTCTCGAGGATCTACCGCCACCGCAAGGCAATGCCGCTACTATGCATAGTGGCTCATCGTCGTCATCTAAGGTTCACCATCATGCGTGCAGAAATGCAGTGCGTGTGTGAGGGGGGGGGGGGGGGGATGCTTGTCTACATCAGCCGCTCTGCCGTTCTGTCCTTCAGAATTTTTTGGAGCGATTGGTCGGTTCTGCCGTTGTACGTACATCGGTCCCCCTTTTCTCTGCCCGCTTCTAAACCTCGCCATTCATCTACCTCCTTTCCTTCCCTCCCTTTTGGCCAAAAGCGTTCTTTTCGGTGACCTCGCAACTTAGAGGCCACCTTGTCTGCCTCTATAGCTTCGAAGCGCGCGTATTCGGAAGAGGCGGCCAGTTCCTTTGTCGGCGTTCGAAGCCCCGGATTCGAGCCCAGTCACAATGGGCGCGTAGACGGGGGAGCCTACACTACGCGACGACGACATCCCAGCCGTTCGTCCGTGCGCACAATTAGGGCGAGCCGAGGTCGTCGCCCTGCCCTCCCCTCGAGGCATACGCCGATGAGCGCTTAACGGCCCGTTGTGCGAGGCGTTGGGCACCGCACTTGGGTCAATGAGGCGGCAGTCCCAAGCGTTGCCTCTGCCACCAGGACTTTCCTCGGAGAACTCCTCGGCCGCGTCGAGGGTGCGAGACGGCGCTAAGAAGAGGTAAACGTGTTACGGCTGGCTCGGACAGGCGGGGGACGTGGCCCGATTAGCCGGCTGCCGGACCCGGCGCCTGTGGGGAAGATGAAATGCGATGCCCGCTGTGGTGACTTCCCCCTCTAGCGCACACACTGCAGAAAAATCGGGAGGGAGAGAGCGAGGCGCAATCGGCGCCGCTCGTATAATACACCTTGATAACCCCGCGCCCGATCAACGCCCCGCCACGCCGGTCGCACCCATCGCGGCAGCGCGAACTGGGTCTGTCGGACGACGACGCGCACGGAAGGATGAGAAAAAGGGGGGAGCCTGCCTCCTCTTCCTCCCAGCACCCCTTCTCTCTCTCTCTCTTTCTCTCTCTGCCGATCTCTGGAGCGCTTTCTTCGCTGCGCAACGCTTCCATGCCTGCGTGTTTTGCTTCAGTAGCTCACCTGATCGCTCTTAACGATTGTGCTTTGCCTTGTCATCTGGGTACGGAGACTTGAGCACTTCGCTATAAGCGACATTTTGTTAAAAGCGGCTGGCTTTACAAGGTGAGGTGGGGGCTGGGAAGAACTTGGATTAAAGCGGTGTATTCATAACGAGAATTTCGGAACACATCCGTTCCGTATTTTTCACGCTCTGTTTTAGTGACATTTCGTTAAGAGCAGTAGGCTTTACACAGGGTGTGAAAGACTTCGCATAAAGCGATTTATTTATAACAAAAAATTCATATCCGCACACTTTTCACATTTCCATGCTTCGTTATAAGCGGTATTTCGTGAAAAGCAGTGAAATTTACTTTGCAGTCGGGACCGTGGAAAACCTCGGCTGAACTGATTTACTGACAAGACTTATCCGCGCTTCTTTTCGTCTGTTCCTTTCCTCCCTCAGTGTCGTTTTGTTTCCAACTTTCCGTCCTTTTTTTTTTCGAGCCCGTCCACCGTTCCTCCACGCTCGCAACAAACTCGTCCGACTCTTATCTCCGGGTGCCTTCTCGCTGTTTGCTCTCCTCGGCGATGCACTGTGTGGTCGTTCCGGCCTCTTTGTGCTCGGCCCTGCTCGGCGGGGCAGCCAACCACCCAGGGCAAGCAAAGGCCGAGCTGGACGGCCTTGGAAAATGTTTAGGGCGCCGGTGCAGAGGGGGGCCGCGGGCTGACTGCCGGGAGGTCATTAATAATGGCTCGGTGGCTCCTTTGCCCACAACCGGCTTCTCGGCCCCACTGGCCGAGTGGAAGAGCCCGGCGGTGCCTTTATAGTGTCCCTTTAAAGCGAGAGAGAGTGGCCGCCGGGGGTGAGGCCCCTAGTTGGCTGGCGGGGGTCGCTGATCTCGGGAGCGTCGGAGGAGACGACCACGTGCGTACGACAAGGCTGCCAACACGTGCCTCCCGGGGCCTCTCAATGGGCATTTAACCGAATGGTGGGCCGCTGTTAAACGGAGCCGGCCGTTTTTGATAAGGGGCGGCCGCCGTGGGAACCCCGGGGCTGCGTCGGAGGCGAACATTTCTGGTCAGAGGTGAGTCGCTGTCGCGGGTCTAGGGCTGCAGACCAGCGTCCTAGTTTGGTCGGGTGTGCGTCCAGTTGTAACGCGCTTCCGTTCGAAAAAAGAACCGAGGGAGACGAAATTGAGACACTTTGAACTCTCTGCCCGGCAGTTTGCTGTCGCCTCTTTGGACCAGAACAGCCTACTTCTTCTCCCGTGCCGTATCGTCGCTGCCCCGTTTCAACGGATGGCAATCTGAAGCGCGTTATCTCTCAGACGAAATCATAAACTTGGTCCATGGAATCAGTTGTCGTAAAGGGTGACACTCCGATGTAAGTACGGCGGTCGTGAGAGCAGACGGCGGAGTGTTTATTTTTCTGTCCGCCTACGCGGGCAGTCGTGTGCGAATTTTAGTTCGACGGGGAGCAGATATGTATTACGTGAACGGCGACGTGAAGAAGCGAACCCTAATTGTCACTCGCACTCAGCATGCTGCCCACCCGCCGCGGTGGCTCAGTGGCTAAGGCGTTGCGCTGCTGTGCACGAGGTCTCGGGTTCGATTCCCGGCCGCGGCGGCTGCTTTTCTGATGTAGGCGAAAAGCAAGAACGCCCGTGTGTACGAGATTTCGGCGCACGTTAAAGATCCCCAGGTGGTCAAAATTATTCAGGAGCCCTCCACTACGGCGCGCCTCATCGCCTGCGTTGCGTCGGCGCGTTAAACCCCCACCACGATCAATCAATCAATCAATCAATATCCGCATGCTGCCTACTGAACACTCGTTATGACTGGCTGCGTTGTACACACTTCGTTTCAAAGCGGGTAGGATTATTATTATTATTTTTTTCTTGCTATTCATTGCAGTGGAGAGCATAAAACGCCTCGAGTAAAGCGATTTCGTTATGATAGGGTTTATCACAGTATAGTTTCGTTTTCGGGGCGCCGACCGTGTGCAGTCAGTACCGTTACTTCAGGGCAAATTCGCGCTCGCACAAAAAGCCGGCTGACGTGGAAAGGGACATGCTGCTGCAATCGTGGCTGCCCGTCTACGCGCTGCCCGCAAGCTGCTGCTTCTTTCTTACACCTGAATGGGAGCCTATCGGAGACGCCCTCCGCTTTGCCCGGAAAGAAGCGGCGCTCCTCAGGTCGCTGTTGCCATGCGGTTTTCAGCGGGGTTCGATCCCTCGAGCGCCGTGAAAACTGTACAGCGACCTTTTATTCATTTCTTCTTTCCGATGCCGCCGCACGTACTTGGAGGGGAAGCGCGCTGAAACGTTCTCCTTTTTCCCACGGTTCAAGGGAGAGGCACCGCGGAAGGGCGGTGGCTTGGCTTGGCTTGGCTCGTCTCGGCTGGTCGAGCGAATGGACGGAGGGGGACGCGCCTCCCATCTGTACGCGCACACTCTCTCTCCCTGCCTCCTTCGGGGATTTATTCCGCTTTGCCGGGCCTATATACATACCCAAATAGAGAAGCAAGTTGCGAGAAATAGGCAGCGCACCGGGTCGATACGTGACACGGCTCGGAGGAGCCTCCGATGATCGCACGTGTGGTGGCACCTCGCGTTCGGCCTCCCTCCACGACTTCCCTATTTACATTTTTTGGTTCCTCGGCAGCTTGTTCACTTGCTCCCCTCTCCGTCTCCTTTTCGCTGTGCGGCCTTTGTGGCGCTCTGCGCCACAAAGCTCTACTTGGCTCTACTTGGTTCCCAGCTTTCACGGCGAGTGCAGTGGTGGAGCTCGAGAAAGGAGGGAGAAAGCCGTGAGGGTTACGGCGTATAGCGGTATTGTAAGTGTGCGTCGCTCACAGGTGTTCATAAATCTACCGCGTCTTCTTTTCTATCATTTTCGTTTCTGTTCTCTCTCTCTCTTTATCTCTCTCTCTCTCTCTCTCTCTCTCTCTCTCTCTCTCTCTCTCTTTCTCGAACCCCTCGGGTTCGAGAAAGAGAACCCGAGGGGATCTCTTTCGAGGGGAAAGAGAACCCGAGAAAGAGAACCCGAAGAGAATCACAACCTTTGCCTATGAGGCAAGTCTCATTGACAAAAGCGACTCCGTGGTGACGCTGTAAAGCAAAGGATTATATTTGGGCCACGAACCGGCCTAGACATAGTTGAATAGGTGGCCTGTGGGTTCTGATCAGTAATAAACTTTAAAACCTTGATGATCACCCGAACTTTACAAATATGGGCTCCAGGACTGTAGGATAGCACGCCGTGTATAAACCGCACAGCCTCAAAGAGAGTCGGGTGTTCATAGCGCACCGGCGCTTAAAATTCCAAATTGAAGCCTCTCTTCTGAGACAATCCCGTCCGAGGCAGCAAATAACTGCTCAAGTTGGGGCTTACTCCGGCTTATGCCCGTAACATGGTCGCCAGCATTGAAATGTCGAGCCGTGTACGTGTCGTGTAACCTTCGCGTAGTGCAGACAGTGGATTGGCTGTAAGGTACGCCTTTTAGTAGGATCTCTTCAACTCGCGGCTGACAGGATACTCAGAGCGCGCGCGCACGAGTTGCCGCGCGGGGGGCGAGCTTGATTAAAAAAAGCCGCTTAATGCGTTTTTTTTTCTCAGTTTCGCGCTGCAGGTTGTAGTTTTGACTGCTGCGCCACTGTGTGAGGTAAGGGTATTGTGGGTTAATTTGACATATCCGTGCCGCAGAACGCCGCATTCGTCCCAACAGCTGCGTGGCTCCTCGCATGCCCTGACATTGCCTAGCAGTTCGGTCCTTGTGTTTTAATTATTGCAGGGAAGCTCGTGCTATGGAACGCTTCGCAGTCGAGTAGGAGTCATTTTTGCCCAGTCGACCATTTAATGCTCTCGCATTAAAACGGACGCTCTTCCTGCGACTCGGCTGTAGCAGTGCGGGTGCGCACAGCGTGGTGCAGACTGCGGTTAAACGAACCACAATTAGAGCGGGACGGTCGATAAAAAAGGGGGCAAATGATGGTGGCCACGGATATAATAAGGCTATATATGAGCGTATACATATATATACACGGGGCGCATTATATATATTCGCCGGTAGATGAAATGCCCGTCGCGGCGGCGGTCGGTCTCGCCGTAGCCCAGATCGAGATGGAAACAGGTCGGGCCGCTTCCACCATGGACGGACCGGCGACGCACACCTTCTTCGGACGTGGGAATAGCAAAAATGAGGGGAGAAATTGGCAGAAGCCGCCGCAACTGAGATCGAGCGAGCGTTTATTCGCTTCGCTGTTTTGTTTTGTCCGCGTGTTGTTTGCCGCGTTTCGGTGTGGTCCTCCTCGGGACTCGTTCTGGCCTCGCTGCTGCTGCCGTCACTATAGCTGCGCCCGCGATCGTAAATTGGGCGCTCGAAAAAGCATCCGTCCTCCGCGCTTTCTTGCCGCTTTTACGTATCAATGTGTGCTCCGATCGAGACTCGCCGTTTTTATGCGGGAAAGCTCGAATCGCGGCCGCTGTGCGACTCGGTCAATTTGCTTTCGGGGAAATTTCCGTTGTAGCCGCGGAGCTTACAACTAGAAGCTTTTATATATAAAGGGAGGGCTTTTTTTGCTTGCTGTATCTCGATCCTCACGGATGCAAAACGGTGCGAATAAACTGGAGAATACGACAGAGGCAAAAACAACCGTATTTCCCTAAACCGTGGATGCGAATATGACTGCGGGTGTCCTTATGGGCTATTTTAGGCTCTCAAGAGTATTTTATGGCGGCATCAGGTGGTCGAAGCAAGCACGCGAGCAAATGAGCTCACACGAACGCCTCGCTCTTCGAACACGTAGATAAAGTTGGCTCACGCATGCGCAAGCTCCCGGGCAAATTGAAGTCCCTTCGCTCCAACCCTCTCATGTCACGCTTGGGATGAGTACCCCATGGATCGATCAACCCGTTCAGTTTTCGTCTGCGTCCGCGGTGTAAGAGTTATTTTCGCGTCTAGACTCCTTTATCTGGTTTCCTAGGACCTTTTTTGCTCTGTTTAACTGACTTTTTGAATATTTTGGAGCGGCAATCAATCCAGTCGCTGGCATGCCAATCCCTCCTGGGTGGGTATACGCGAATAGAGTCCTCCTTGCTCCGAGCTTTGGTGTGCTGCGTGCGTGCGTCTTCTCGGCCCTGCTCGATTTATGCGTTTCGGATCATGACCAGCTGGCACGGCAGAGCGGGAAGACCTCTAATCGACGGCCCCTGCGTGGTGACACACGGAGGAGAGCAGGTTTCCTTATTTTATCCAGGTCCGTCGTCCTCTCGCCACGCGGTCGGTGAAGATTGTTCCTTGACGAAAGGCTGTCGGGGCAAGTTTCGTTGAAGCGTCGCCAAATCGCCCTTTAATCGTCGCTTTCTGCGAACTCTGCGCAGCGCTGTCTTCTTCCGTATTTCTTTTTTTTTTTTCCGCTTGCCTTTCGTCTCTGTCTTGCATTCGGGCTAGTTTTCCCCCGAGACGCTGTCTCATTTTTCTTTTCTGTACATTTATTGTTGCTAGCATGCCCGGCCTTCTCGCTTTTATTGCTTGTAGGGCGAAACTAAGAGGGAGGCGATGTCGGAAAGCGAAGAAGAAGCGAGCTAGGAAGCGGACGCTATCGGTGTAGCCGTCAGGGAGTCTCGCGCGCGCTTATCGGGTTTTAGCGGCCCGCTCGTTCCTAATAGCCCCCGTCGATTTGCATGATGCCGCGCACGTTATCGGCGTTTTCTGACGACTATCTGTGTACGCCGATTTGTAGGCTCCTCTGCCTGTCTAATCGTTTAATGCCCCTGGCTATGCAGGAGGGCATGTATACGACGTCTCGGTTTAGTTTGCTCGACGATATGGACTGAGCGTGTGGAGAGCGAATGTGGCGCTGACGTTGATGGCCCGAAGCTCGTGTACGACCCTTATCCTGACTACAGCGAGAAAACACGACAAGACGTGGCGCGGATGCAGCTCTCAGTCCCTGTTCTTTCTCGTTTCTTTTTCTTGTTTTTGTGTGCTATAATTGTGATAATGTTCAACTTAGCCCAGACTTCAATCTTACTAAATTATACGAGCCATTAAAGGCTCTCAATACTGAGATGCGCCCCGTATAGGGTAGCCTTCAGGTCAAGTTGGTTTTAGCTAGTCGTTTTGAACTCCTTCTGGGAAGAGCGAAATTATCACTGGAGGGCGGAAACGGCGGCGCCAGTGGTGAACTGGCGCAGTCGAATTGGCCAATCACTGGACTCCGCCAGTTGCGCAACAACTGGCGCAGTCTACATGACGATGCTACTGCGCATGCGCAACTTACTCATGGCCGGATCTTATCCGTGTTTGGCAATCGAAAGGGACGTCCTGTTCTTTCGACACATTATGGTTTCGCATAAAATTTATTTGTGAGAAAAAAAAAATCGACACGCCCTTGAATATTTTTCGCAATATGGCAACGCGCAATGCTCAGAATTATACAAATGGCTTTTACAGCGAAGTTATGCATGGCTACGATGCAGGATATCCGGCGGCAGACCGAGCGTAGACCAACAATTTTCAGCGTATGCAAAAAGCAAACAAACGAAAAAATCCCGGACCATCTGCACTAACGTGAAACATGGGGAGGGGCGAAGCATGCAGCGTATAAGTATATTGTTTTTGCCTTGGCGTTTTTGCCAACGGAGATGAAACTGTTGTGGGGTAAAGGTATATATAGCTTTGCTGTAAAAGTCTCGTGTCTTTGAAGCAGGAAGCATTGTAACGCGAGGCGTAAACGAGTGTCCCGGTGTTTTTTTAGTACGCGTTAAGTTTTAGTGCGAGGCGTAAACGAGTCCCCGTGTTTTAGTACCGTAACTACATGAAACGGCGGTTACGACGACGACATAAGACGCCGACACCCCGAGCCCATAAGGGGCTTAGCCCCTAAAAATCATAGCTCGTTGCCGCACTTGCAGGTTGGTTTTCGCCCTCTGTTTGGGATAGAACGCGCATTCGTGTTTTATTGATTTTGCGTGGTCACCGCAGCGCATGCCGTTTTATCATTTTGATTGCGTATTCAACCGCATTGTTGCAAGGAAACCGGAGGGTGAGGCACGGTGCACTGTAAAATGATGTGTACATCCTTTTTTGTCTATAACACTCTTACACTCTATCAAAAAATCAAGAAAAACACCCTTTACAAGGCTGTAATAACCGATAAAACACCCTTCACAAGGGTGTTCTCTTGTCGATGCTTGGGTGTAAGGAAGTTGTAAACGACAAAACACCTCTAAAAGTGTTTCCCTCTCTCTCTCTCTCTCTCTCTCTCTCTCTCTCTCTCTCTCTCTCTCTCTCTTTATCGCTTGGGTGCAAGGGTGTAGATAGTGTCACTAAAGTTAGAGTACCGGCACTCTTTTCTCCTATTGTTCCGTGCCGCCGCCGTGATCATTGGTCAGATCGCATCACGTGACACTTGTTTACACTGCGGCAGTTCATGGGCGCCGCCATTTTGTTGCTTATGCGTTTTCTGTCGGTCAATTGTGGTAGTCTCAGCTTGTCCTCCCTGCTCCGCGGCTGCGCGCGACTGACGACGTACCGAACGCGCATCAAGGATAACGCGCTTCGCAGCATTTCAGCTCCAGAAGTGTGTCCGAAGATTCCGTGTTGCTGCGTCGTCGGCAGTGTTGTTCACAAATGATCTCGTCAAAGTTAGCGGCGAGGCCGCAGAAGCGGCAATCTGGCAACACTGATAAGCACCAAAATGGCCGCCGTTGCTCACTGGCGTGCCTCAGTGTCGGTACGCTTTACCTTATCTAGTGACACTAGGTGTAGTTTTATAGATAGTGCTTTGCATCCATCAGAGTGTAGATAATTTTACACTGTGCGAGACGCTGCTCCTGTGTGCAATATATAGCCGCGATTTCACTCCTCTCGCTCGGGGGAGCACATGGGCTTGCATTTAAAGGTAAGTAACGGTCGTTCTTATCCGCACGCGCTCAGGAAGGAAGAGATATCCACGTTTCGTAGCGTGGTTTACCGTGTATGCATCTCAATTTACTCGGAGTGTTTTCTTTTTTCTTTTTGGAGGAAATGGGTTCGGCTAACTGAAAGCCAAGCCTCTCCTCTCTGTGTCGAGATGAACGTTAAGGCGTAGTCAAGACAAAGCGAGCAGCGTTGGTGGCTGTAAAAGCTGCCGTGAAGTAGAATCTAGTGAAGTCGGGCAAAACGGCTGACACGAGCCCGGTGTTTATTTAGGTGGTTTAAGGGATAAAAGCTGGGAGTAAAGACAAAACAAATACCACCCCGGAAGTCGTCCTAAGTATAAGCCTTGGCCCCCGCGGATTCGCGGCAGCGGCGGCTTTTTTCCCCGAGGAAAACCGCGATGAAAACGAGAGATACCGGCAGTCCTATTAGGGCCCGCTTTAAGATTTCAGAGCGATGCAGAAAAAGACGGCGTCGTTTAAGACGGTAACTTGTTTTCGGTGCCCGCTCGATTTGCATTGCGGGGGACCAGAGGGCTGCATGCGTTACTGAAAAATAAATAAATAAATAAATAAATCGAAGGAATACTAGAACACGAAGAGTGCAGCGAAGCTGTTGTTGAGGGAGTGGCATGGGTCAATAAACTTGCAGTTTAAAAGAGTATATGTACAGGAAGGAGCGAAGGAGAGTTAACGGCCGGTGAGGTTTATATAAAAAAAAAATCCAAAATGTCTGCCTGAGTGTGCGCTCGAACCCGTTAAGAACTTCCCTTGTAATAGGGGAAAAAAAAAGAAAAAAAAAAAAGACCACAAAGAGAACTGAATGTGCGGGTCCACGAGGTGGGCGCGCGAAGTGACTTCTCGGTGAACCCGAACGGTGGGAAGAGAGACCGCGACTTCGGTTGCTAACTTATACTCGACGGTCGGAAAAGTAATAAAAACGAATTTTTCTTATTGTTTTCCTCCCAGGAAGCGCCCCAAAAACTGCAGAAATAATCAAGACGTTGAGCTTAAGAAGCAAAAAAAAAAAAAAAAACCGTACACATAGATGTGTGGTTCGGAATAAAACGGACTTTAAATAGGGGAAGGGAGACAGAGGCAAACTTTGAGGAAGGAAGGCAGCGTTCGGATGCAGGGCACGCTATTCAAGCTCGCTTAAGGAATAATAATCGCAAAGATGGGGGGAGCTAACTGCGTGGAGTGGTCTGCCTGCGCCTCTCTGGTGAAGCAGAGCTGAGTGCCACCCTGAGTGCCACTTTATCCGCCTTGGATGCGCATTCGTCGTAGTTTTCTTCCGCGAAGTCCGTCTCAGTACGACTCCCTTCCGCCTCCATCGCGTACGAATACCAGCGCGCGCATGTGGTGCGAGCTCACGCGAGTGCTGTGTGATATGCGCGAAGAAATGATGGCACCAAACGTGCGACCACCCAGACAAACAAAAATCGGGATTCGAACCTACAACCTTCGCAGGACGAAGGCCCCTCAAAGCTTGCTCCCATCCCAAGTTCTCCGAGCCTTGGCTCCGAATTTCCTAATTTAATCCCTCTATCGAGTTCTTTGTCTGTCACTACTACATGGTCCATCCCTCGGAAACCATTCCGTGGAACGGATGGTCCGCCTGTTAACATGTTCTAACGTTTGTGATACGTTGGAAAGGTGGAGGAAAAATTTAAGGCGTTTCCGCTACCGTCACATGATTGAAGACCAGCGAATGCTGTTTTGTTGGATAACTATATTGCGTTATGCGTGGCGACAATTATACTGTATTGATCGAACAAAGACACATACGCGTAACTTCTCGAGAATTAGGCCTAAATTACTTCTAATATAATCTGTTTCAGCATAGCTTCGATAAAGCAAGAGCTACATCCGTTTTCTGTAACCATACTCTCTCCGTAGGCGGCCGTGTATAACAGCAGACGAGAATTCGTTTATACACCTTCGCTGTGAACTGAATTGGACAAGTAAATTAATTACAAGCTCGGCTTAATGATAGGGTCGTGTTAGCGGCCAAGTTCAGCACGATGCCTTGCAAGAGTAGATTGAAAGCTACAGATCATTTTTCACTGGAGCGAGCACGTGCGATTCTCTCTCGGAGCGACCCGATAGACGCGCTCAATTTTCGTTAGAACCTAGAGCAAGAGAGCTTCGCTGTAAAACTCGTGCTCACGATTGGGCCCGAACTCGCTGCCTTCGCGTACGGTGGCGGCCGCGGCCGACTGTATCCTCCGCAACTTTCTGGGCTATGTATACATTTTACGTATGACCGCGGCCTGTGTGTTTTAGACGGGCGCCTTCAGGCCGTCTAAAATAGCCTAGCTGGTGCAGGGTTATTCCCGTTTTTATTTAGCTTGTTTTCATTCTTTAGGGAAAATTTTTTTACCTTTTTTTTCCTTCAGACGGTGACCGCAGTGACGAGCCCAGTTCCTCTAAGCCAATGAAAGATGTGTGTTTTTCTTTTTCGGTTTTGTTCTGTTTTCTTTTCTGAACCCAGTGTACCCCCAGACTAGCTATTATCACAACCGATGTCACCATGCTTCATAACCCTGTGTAGCCCTAATTTTACAGTAAAGCCCGCTTATATCGAACAGCGCGAGGATTGTAGAATAGTTCGATATAGCAAAAATTCGATATAGAAAGTGAAGCAAAAAAAAAAAAAACTTACATGAGAGCAATCCTGCCGACGGAGTCACCAGCTGACGCTTAGCACTTACCACCCTGCAGTTCACTATTGGCACGACACTTTCTCGGAAAGAAAACCATCATTTATTGGTTCGGAAGAACTGCGTGAGTGTAGCCTGCTTCCTGGAGCGCAACGCGTTGCTGGTGACTGCTTGCTCCAGGGTATCTAAACAGTCGACAAGCACAAGACCGCTGCCCTCAATGGCACTGCAGTATCGCCGTAGCAGGGCCACGGCAGCGACGGCTTCGCTCGTGCTGGGAAGCGGTACGGTGTCCTCGGCGTCTTCGATAGAGCGGAGACAGGCATGGATACAAGAGAATAACGGCAAACCCAGCGAACCGAGCACGTTCGGGCAGCGAGTGGCGCTGACTTGAAGATCGGTGACACGGCAGCCCGCAGCGCCAACGTGACGCTTTCGGCGCCAACGGCATGCATGCGTGGAGCTGGTCCACTCGGCCACGGCCGGTTTGGACTCGTTCGAGCTCGCGTGGGAGTCGCATGCGACACCCACGTCACCGCTGCGCGCCGATGTATTGCGGGAAAGCCTGCCGCGTGAGAACGAAAAATCCGGCGCGGGAGAGTTCGATTCATCCATTGTGAGCAAAATCGCCTGCGATATAAAAAGCTTCAAATGCATGTAATTCTTATCACAATTATACAAGGGTTCGATATAGGCAATAATTCGATATATCCGTGTTCGATATAAGCGGGTGTTACTGTATAACTATCATACATGTTCTATAACCCAGTGTACCCCTAGCTTATTTATTATCATATTCATTGTTTCCATGTCTAATAACCATGTGTACCCCTAGTATAATCACTATCCTACCCGCTGTCTTCGTGTCTTAGAGCCCGTGTAACCCCAGTATGATGACTGTCAGCCGTAGAACCATGTGTACCCTAGCTTAATTGCCTGTGTAGTCTGTATTCTGCTTATTAACTGTTCAACTGTATGTCCCTTTTATATCCCCTTATTACCCCTTGAGTCTCCAGTTTTGACCATTATCCCCAAGCTGACCATTCACCATAATTAATACTCCTTCCCTTCCACTATTCCTCCTCCTCCTCTTTCACTATCCCCCTCCTCGCTTCCGTTCGGCTGGTTGATGTGTCTGCGTAACGCCAGACAGTTATCGGCCTCTATCTCCCCCTCCCCCCCCCCCCAACAACCACTTCCTCCTCCTCCTCCTCCTCGCGCACAAGTCGTTTCATGTAATATTTTAAGCGACCCTTCTTGATTTCGGGCAATCCACAGGTGACACGGTGCTACCATACTTGTTCACCGTGATCACCAGACCCTACGTGGCGTTAAAGAAGCGTTGTCCAGATGCAATCATCATCGTCATCATCATCATCATCATCGTCATTCTGGTTTGTTCGGGTTGCTGCGGGGTGGTGGTGGCGGGGATTAATTTGCCGAGGGCCCTGTTCCGGTGCAAATCTCCCCGGTCCGCAAACAACAGGAGAGCGGCTGAGCCAACGTTGGCTCTCGCTGTTCGTTCCACGCCTACTTTATCTTCGGATTACTTAGGATTAAATTGCGGCTTCTGGGCTTGTGTTTGTCCTTCCTTCCTATAATACGCACACACTCCTCCCACTTTCTCGTTTCTTTATTTTTTTTTCTCCCTAATTCTTGCTGTTCAAGCTCTACGTGAATCGAAAAAGAATGAAGGTACGAATTAGAAGTTCGGGATAAAAAAAAAAACGAGGCGTTTGAGGGTGTTGATATCATCATCTTGTGCAACAATTGAGCTAGGCGATTCGCAGCCCTCACAGGACGACGCGTGCGTTGAGGAAGCGTATCCGAAACGTGTGCGCGCTTTTTCTCAGGTTTTTCTTCTCCTTTTTTCCCCCAACTCCGCATCGACGCGATTAGAGTGTCAATGTGCTCTTATATACGGTACACCTGTATTCATCACGTTTCCTTCGAGAAAGAGCTTATCGCGTAGGATGCGTATACGGATTCGGCAACGGCACCAAGCCTGCGCGTTGCCTACGGCACGCTTTCGTACGCCGCCAGCCGCCATGTCGAAGTGCATTGCGAGATCAGTTTGGAAGAGCTAAAAAGGACAGGTTTCACAGTTTCCACGGTGCGTGACAAACGGTCCGGAAAGTTTGCCCGCGCTCTATTCATATTCTGAAGCACGTTCTTTTATAGGCCTACTTCTTGTTTCTAAATGAAGTCGGGGGAAGTTGCCGGAATCGGAGTCGGTCGATCGTCCGCTTTCGCGTGACGCCCAGCGTCGAGTTTGTTGCGACGTTGTGCCTATTTTGTTACGGTGTAGTTTTCTTACGAGTTTGTTCTTTTTTTTTTCTTGCGTTTTAGTTAATCTGACGGCAGCCGCTTCAGTGAAGATTGGCTGAGGTTCGGGCTTAGAGCGCCTTCCGATTACTGCGGCAAATGACCGGACACGAAAGATTCTAGGTGAACCCGCCGCGGTGCACCGTTGTGCTCACTTAGTGAGGCTAAGGACGCGGGTTCGATTCCCGCGTGATGGAGACGAAAAGCAAAAACGCCCGTGTGGTCGAGATTTGGGCGCATGTTAAAGATTCCGATGTGGTCAAAATTAATCCGGAGCCGTCCACTACGGCGCGCCTCATCGCCTGTGTAGCGTCGGCGCGTTAAACTTCATTATGAATCAGAATTCTGGATGAGGTACCATATTAACGTCGTCGGAAGTGCCATTGTTTGTATTTAAGCTTGCGCCATTCACCAGGGGCCGAATTCTCTAAAAAACAGCCGTCGCTTTGAAACGACGGGGTAGCGCCATTGAAATGTATGTGTTCTGGGGTTGGGGCCGTCGCTTTGAGGTGCTCAGCGTGAAGTAGGAGCTACAAGAAAAGCACTGTGGCAAGGACGCGAAGCGACAAGTGAAATGACGGAGGGCAGTGGGTGTCGCTTCGCGTCCTTGCCACAGTGCTTTTCTTGCAGCTCCTACTTCACGCTGAGCACCTCAAAGCGACGGCCCCAACCCCAGAACACATACATTTCAATGGCGCTACCCCGTCGTTTCAAAGCGACGGCCCGTCGTTTGGCAGAATTGGGCCCCAGAACGCTATTCCACCATCGCTTTTTTTTTTTTCGTCAATAAGATGCTGGATGATGCGTCACTGAAAGCGCATCATCCAGCTCTTGTTTTATATGAGACTTGATAGCATGTAGATCGTTCCGCGGACAAAAAGAGTGGCGTTGTTCGCTTCTGTCGCCCCCAGTGCGGCAGAGAGAAACGCAACGGCGCGTTTAATTGCGTTAGCGTCGCCAGACGGAACCGTCCATTCCGTCGCCTTTTGTCGCTTCCGTCGACTGACCTGTGCTCTTCCGCGTGGCCTTCCGGGCCGCCGCGACAGAGTCACGCGACTGTCTCGGTGACTCCGTCTTGTTGTCGCCTTTTCGTGTACGGCAGCAGCAACGTGCAGACGTTCCGGAAGCTACTACGTCCACCGCCAAAACAGCGCACCCGATTTTGCCTGCTCGCACGCAGAAACGAAGCTTGTCGGCAGTTATGTATATATCGTCTTTCCGGTGCTTTAATTCTTTGCGTGACGGTTTCCTGCGTGTCTGCCCCGTATATGGGGCCATGTAATTTTAGTCTGATTCTGTCGTGGGCCGAGTCTGTCTGTGCAGTTTAGTGCGCGCTCGCGGAAGTAGGCTTCTTGATTCTGCGCCTGCGGCGGGAAAGGGAAAATATAGCTTCTCTCGTGTTGTGGGTTTTAGCTTTGCTTAGTGTCGTGCTTGTTTCATTAAGGCTGGCTCAAGGAAGTAGCCAGCCTCCTTCATCGGGTGGCTGTCGCGTGGGCCAACCCGCGCTGCGAATGCCTGGTGAGAATAGCTGTTTTAAAGTATAGTCATCCTCATCATCATCATCGTCGTCACCTTTCCGCTGCAGGAGCAACGCGTCTCCCGTGCGCACACTTCTAACCGCTGTTGTCTTGCGATGCCCCGGGTCTATTCTTTGCCTCCGAATTTCCTTATACACTTCGTCTCTCCGTCAAGTTGTTTGTCTTCCCATAGTAGACTGTCGTTCCTTATCCAAGCGTTACTGCTATGCTATATCATCCGTGGCTCGTTGGCCTATCTTTCCAGGGGGATAGCAGATCCTGAAGTCTCTGCTCTACAAATCATCACCGCAAATATGCATTGGTTGTATATACCGTTCGTTTTTAGTGGCAGGAGGTCGCATACCGTTCACCTATTGAGTGTGCATGCTGTCACGATGGGCGTATACGGTGTTGCGAAATCCTTCCTCGGTGTTCTCGGATTCGACCACCGAAGCCTTCCGTCGTCCGGGTGCCCGCCCTCATCGCAGTAGCGGTCCCAGAGATCGGTTTTGGGGGGGAGGGGGGGGGGGAGGGGGGGGGGCGAGGCGAATAAATAATCGCTCCCCGCCTTGCACCAATTCTGCGGAGGTGGTGATAACCATGGATGCGTGTGCGCGTATGCGGTGCAACCTGCTGGGATTTAACTTCGCGCAAGTGGAATGCTTAAAAAAACTAAAAATAAGAAACTAAGGACCTCTTTGGGGGGGGGGGGGGGGGGGGGGGCGACCGCCCCCTTCGCTCCCCCCTTAGGACCGCCACTGTCATCGGCGGGAAACAACCAGGCGTATTCACAATGACGCTGCCGCTTTCGGCGACTTCGCGGCCACCCCATGGCGCCCGTCGGCGAAGGCTGCCTTGATGGCCAAAAACGTTTAGCGGAGGGGGTGACAAAAGGCGTCGCGCGGCGCCTCCCTTTGAGTGGCAAGTTGAGTGTTCCCTGTGTTCTTCGGCGACGTGCCGCGCATCGTGGGAACCATTTGCGGCGTGTCCAAGTCTCCCCTGTTCAACGAGCCGCCCAACGCCGGATTACCAGAGCGGGTCCCATGCAGATGTCCTTCTGACGACCTCGGTGGTGCGAGCCGAGGGGCTTCGAACTTGGACACACTGCCTCAGCGAAGTTAATATGATGTTCACCTGTGTGGAAGGGAAATGTGCCCTAGCTCTGTGAGTGTGTGTGTGTGTGGGGGGGGGGGGGGGGGGGGGGGAGAGGGGGGGGGGCGTCAATTTCAGCGGCATGAATTTTTGTGATTGGAGCGTTCCTATATATATATATATATATATAGGGAGTAGTAGAACTTTGAAGATGGTAGAGAACACAAGAGAAGAAAAACTTCGAACAAGGTAAAAGCACGATTGTGGCCTACGTTTCAGCAGAGAACTTGCTTTCCTCAGGGCAAAGCAAGTTCTCTTTGCTGAAACGTAGGCCACAATCGTGCTTTTACCTTGTTCGAAGTTTTTCTTCTCTTATATTTATATATATATATATATATATATATATATATATATATGCGACGAATACGTTGCGGGATTTGGTGTGGGAAATAAATGAAGAGGCTGGAACGCACGTGTATCAACTAACGTTTCGACTGGTCTTCAAAACGTGTGCCTAGAACATATACTCCAATGTAGTGCAAGCGTAAGCGTGTCGTTTCGCCGAGCGATGATCACCACGCTGACGACGTACGCGTGTATCGGCCAACTTTGATAGCGCTTTTTGTGACGCACTGTTGCGTAACCGCGACCTGGTCGGGCATGCAGGCGTGATTGACGTGCACCATGCGCTGTGCGCGACGTAAAAAAAAAAAAGCAGAAAAAACTAGCAGACGGCGCGGCCTCAAACAGTGTTGCCTTCTGCGTGCTGTTTTCTTTTTGGCGCCAATCGTTCAAATGGCTCCTCTGTCGCTTCTTTTTTTGTTGGTTCACGGTCGAGTTGGCAACTAGACTGACGACTGACCATGCGACACGCTCGACGATCCAGAGGTGACGCTTTGTGTGAAACGCAGCCTGTCCCGGCTCTTTTTTTCTGTCTCTGTACTTACTTGTGCCGGTTGGCTTCGCCTCTGCTGTACGCGGGTTTGAAAGGGGTGAGTTGTTGGGAGGGTTTGTTTGGACTCGCCGGGGCGCGCGGACGATAGTCCAAACACCGTGACGCGCTCCCGTGTCGAAATACAATGATCCGTGCGTTGGCTTGGCTTGGATTGGCTTGGCCGGGGTTGCGCGTCGTCGTCGTCGCGCCGGGGCTGAAATTTCACCCGCCTTTTTGCTCAACCCCGCGCTGTCTGCGTAAACGCTGTTCTGTGACCGCGGACGCTCGGGTGTTGTTTTAAGAAGTCACGCTGAGCTTATCTTGGTCTGCGGTTGGTGGTGCACTCGCTGCTTGTGTATCCCGTGGCGCAGTTTGTGTATTCAGTGGTGTGTTTTATGATGTTTTCATTTTTATGATGAGCTCCACCGTAAAGAGGAGGTCTGTTTTACGGAGCTAATTAATGAGTGTTATTCTCTCTCTCTCTCTCTCTCTCTCTCTCTCTCTCTCTCTCTCTCTCTCTCTCTCTCTCTCTCTCTCTCTCTCTCTCTCTCTCTCTCTCTCTCTCTCTCTCTCTCTCTCTCTCTCTCTCTTTGTTAATAAACTCCAACATTCTGGGGAGACATTTGTTGCTATGCATTCGCAAGTGATTCTCTTGTCATCCTCATCCAACAAAATGCCCATATTGCCGACCCTCCACACAATCCGACCTCCCTCTCGCCTGGAACTGCTCCATTTTAACTCAGTATCTAAGACAGCATCCTAGACAGCACGCAATCATCAGATCCACACACAACTAATTACACCTTATTAGGAAGACCTCTTACGTTCCACAGGACTTTATCAACAGTGATCTCTCACTGGCAGTGGAATCGAGATCGATTATGCCCCTTACAGATCATAGGAAGACCGAATAGTCAAGTTCACAGCCCACTACCTATTTTTTGTCACCTCCATTCGGCCTCTGGCCTTCTTTGCTGCAATGAGGGTACCGCAACAATTTCCCAGTGTGATTCATGCTGCGCAGAACCTGTCGAGTGGTTAGTAGATCGTATGACTCTGCACGATATAAACGTTGCGCGCGTGATAGTGGTGCTTTCTTTAGAGGATTAGGTACAGTCTAAAATGGGTCGGCGCCAAGAAGGGAAAGTATTAGTCATTTCTTTTAATCGCCTCCCCGGCTTGAGATGATTACTGCCTTGTTTGCATATGTCGGCATTGGAACTCGTGGTCATGGACTGGCGTGCTCTTGATTCACGGCTGTTTTCGGCGCCGCAGTTTCGGCTATTCGGCGCCGCTGCGCCGCAGCGCCGCAGTTTTTTTGTTCTTGCGTAGTTGCCTGAAAGGGCGCTTTTTTGGTGACATAAGAGTCGCCAATCCCGCTTCACAGACTCTAGCGGGGTTTTACAAGTTGTTCCGGGACCAGATGCGTGCAGGCCATGGAGATAACAAAGCCGCGAGAGAAAAAAAAAAAAAAAAAAACAACCCGCCCTCATAAAAATTTTTACCAACATTGAGTTCAATGTTTGTTGACAAAAGTCGACAAAAGCTACCAACATTGAGTAGACTGTCTACTTACTGTCTATAGACTTCCTAGCAACAGCCTACCAACTTTTTGTCAACCATTGGCCACCGTGTTTGAACTGAAACGTTTCTGTAGACTTTCTACAGAAAGTTTTTTGTAGACTTTATACTCAATCGCTGTTGCTAACCGAAGCGTTTCTGACAGGATATTCGAAACGTGATGCAGTGAGAAAAGCCGGCCATTCCTAGACCGTGGTGTCAATACAGCTTAATAGAACGTCGTCATTATTGCCCTTTAAAAGATCGTTTAGTGGGAGCAAAAATGAAAAAAAAGAAAGCAGAAACAGATTAGGCCTCGGGAACCTCGTCTGCGAGGGTTCACATTTTGCGGAGCCACACATCCACACGCGCACTCTCTGAAACACAACACAACAAACAACACAACCCCAGCTCACAAACGTACTACATCCGAAAAACCACAAGCGCTTGCAAGCAGGACACCGACACCGCACAAATGCTAGCAGTGCACTTCATGTATATATACCCGCCAGCCGCGGGATGCCGATGCCGCGGTGAGGCGCGCCTCTCATTGCATGTTTACAAAACTACGCGTTATTATTTCCAAAATATAATACCGCGAAACACTGGAACGTACGCAATTGCACATATCTTCATGTTTACTTTATTTTTGCAAGCTGTAACTAAACAAAACGGAAATCTGGAATGGGTTGCGCGCCGCGTTTCGGCTGCCTCCGGTGATTGACGCGTTACTCCCGGAGGTACGCAAAGAGGGAGGGGCGCCGCTGGCGGTTGGCCGAGAGCGACCAAAACATCTGCGCCGGCCGTATTAGGTGGGCATAGCAGGCGATTTTAGATTATCGCCGTTGTTGGAGACACGTCCAGTAGTCTGTCGCGAAATATTTACTGGCATAATTCGTTCCTTTCAACCATGCATGGCACTTAGCTTGCGCAAATCAAAACACAGTGACGAGCGGTTGCGCGTGGTTGATGCCGCTGGCTGGCGCTTGTTCGGAACCGCTGAATAGTCATGTTGATCACCGTGAAGAGTGAAAGCGAGCGGGTCGTGAAGTACCAACCCGTGCGGCTGAGGGACGAACTGGTTGTTCCGAGGGAGAAACTGCGCGGCTCGAGGTACGAACAGTGAAAGTTGCTCCCTTTTGCTACTTTTTTTTTTCTCGGGCTGCACAAGTGTGAAGATACATGCAGAGAGAGGGGGAGAGAGAAAGATACGTGTGTGTGTGTGTGTGTGTGTGTGTGTGTGTGTGTGTGTGTGTGTGTGTGTGTGTGAGAGAGAGAGAGTATGTGTGTCTGTGTGCGTACGTGCGTGCGTGCGTGCGTGCAGGCGCTCGGGCGCGCGTGTGTTTGTGTGTGTGTGTGTGTGTGTGTGTGTGTGTTTAAAACCTGATTCAAACAAAGTAACGTAATTTGGTTAAAGTCAAGTAAATAGTTTGTCCCCAAATATTGTGAACCTGTCCTGGTATTTAGCAAAAACCAATATGAATTAATTGAAATCGGACTCCAGGACGAAGGAAAAAGATGTTTGCGTTAAATTCAACTTGAGACAAAGCGTGTCAAAACACTTTTAGTGGTCATCCTACAGAAGCTCGTCAACAGACAAATGTCAACAAAAATGAGGTAGACTTTCTATATACAACCGTCAACAGACAAATGTCAACGTGAATTAAGTAGACTTTCTACATACAACAGTCAACAGACGGGTGTCAACATACATTCAGTAGACTTTTTACAGACGACTGTCAATAGAATGTAAGAGTATGTAGGATAGCAATAAAGTTGGTAGGATGTCAACAGAACGTCTACAGAATGTAAAAAAGCATTTTTGTAAGGGCGGTTTGTCGTCCACAAGAAAGACTCCATGCCCCGATAAGTCATCCTTTGTTACACGTCATCTTCCCGATTATCTCGTATCTGCAAATGACGCTGTAAACATGACGCATTTTCACCAGAAGTTGCGCCTTTTTTGCCGAGCAAGAAACAAAACCAAATAAAAACGTTCGGTTAGATTTGCGAAACAACCGTTGTTCGTGACGTCGCGCCGTAAAAGAGAAGTCCTTTGAGGGACGTCTTTTTTGCACAAAAAAGGGGGTAGTGTTTACTTCGTTTTGCGTAACGCGCGCGTCAGTCACGTTTACGCGGTGTCCCGATGAACTGTCGCCTTTTGAACGTGGCGCTGGGGGCCGCTGAGTTCGTTTGCGAGTCATATATGCGTCGTGCACCAGCGGCCCCGATCTTACATCACCGCGGAGCTTTGGCCTTAATCTCGGCGCGGTGACAGGTCGCGTGAAAATAAACACCCCTGCTGCGGCGACGGCCGCGCAAGAAACACGCCGGGCACGAGAGTTACCGCAAGCGCAGCGGTCGGACAGGGCCTGACGGCCGCGCGCGAACGCAGGCGATGCAGACGACAGAAAAAAAAAAGCCGTGCGTTTTCGTCTGCTACAGCCCGCGCGCCCCCTTGGCCGTGACAGGAGGTGTGCGTTGTCTAATGAAGCGATGCCGTTGTCCGCCGTTTTTGTCGTGGCCCGTGGATCCTTGAGGTCAGCGCAGCTGCTGGGGTCTCCATCACGCGGTTTGGTACGCACGACGGAGAAGAAACGGCAAGCCTTTAGAGGGAGTGGCACTTGGCAGTGTCATTAGCCGAACCTCACGATGCGTCATCATTTTGACACGCACTTTTGTCGTGACGTATAATTGTCCGCGGGGAGTGGTCCTCCTTGTCGCTTACGCCTAATGAGGCGCCTCATTTGCATTTTTGGAAGATAGTCAACCCCCTTTTTTTTGTGAAGGTCTGTAAACCTCGCGAGCGCGCAGAACATAAAGGGTACTTTTACTGGAATGACCATGGCATGCTGTGACAGTTACGGTGGGGTTGAAGAACGGACGTGCTGCTTTGGAGAGAAAAAATACCTTTTGAGAATATTTTCGCGCTTCACGAAGTAGGCTTCGTGTGGAGCAACCAAACGTGTTGGCAATGTATCATTCAGTGTCGATGTGCGCGCACTTCAACTGTAGCAGAGCATGCAGCGGTAACAGACATAGTGGACGTCGTTCATATTTCTCTTCGTTGTTCCTTACCGATCAATTAAAAAAGAGCTGTATGTTTATCGTGGTAAAAACAAGCGCTTGCGTTCCAGCTTTGCTCTGGCGTCGACTTGAAATTGGAGCCACATTGTTTAGGGAGCAGTGGCTCGCAAAACTCCAAGCAGAGCCTGTTCAGGTTCCGGCGTTAGTGGTCATGCCCCGAGAACCCCAGCCATTAGAGTTGCAAAAAGATAAACAAACAGACTGCCCCGGTACATGATGTGAAAATAATCACACAGCGAAGCCAAACGCTTGTACGACACAAAGCACGATTGACCGGGGTGCAGTCCATACAAATGCAAGGAGCAAGACATAATTGCTTGTAGTTTGCTACCAAACATACTATCCACTTAATTATAGCCTGATGAAACCTGGAAGGAACTACAGTCCTATGCTAGCAGACAAACATGGGGCTATACGTTTTAAGGTGGCTTTGTGCTGATTCTGCAATGTGTTGGGAGCGGCGGCTTGATGGTTTTTTTCTTCATATTAATGCTGCGGCTGGTAGTTGTTAATCATACGTGCTGAGATTAAACTTCCCAATGTTATGTTGTCGTTCGAGCGGTCGAACGTAGTAATAATATGTTCAGGGCAGTTGTAATGAAACACGTGTTACCACAGGTGCTGACTACGGAAAGGGGGGGGGGGGGGGGGGGGGCTCTGAAAATTCCCGAGGGGCACCCCCCCTCTCTCCTGGTCATGCTGGCCCCGTTTACCCCCTACTTCCCGAAGTTACATTGCCAGTGACATTATCATTTGAGTTTTTTTTTTTTTTGGCTACTGCATAATTCTTGGCGCAGACGTGCACGGCTTACTTTCATACTTTCCAATCATTCCTTCAAATCCGTACCACAGGGAGCACAAGCGCTCTAGAAGCACCAGCGGCGGTTGCGTCATCCGTATATTCATTCCATTTTTTAAAACTGTTGACTGTGAACGCCATGTACAAACAAAATACTTTCAAATATATACACAGGAATAGTTTATATTTTTAAAGAGAAGGACGGAGCTTACTAACCGTCATTGTCTAATGTTAGGGATAGTTTATGCTCAAAGAATGAATATATTGCTGTATGTTCACCTCGCCAGAAATTGCTTTGCGTGCTTTTTTTGAGCCTGAAAAACAAGTTGCAGTCTTCAGTGACCCCTTCGGCAATTTTCTGTCAACGGCTTGTCAAATGCACATGTGTTCTGTGCCTCAGTATTGCTGCTCTTTCCAGTAGGCAATCCTGACGAATCACGGGAGAAGAAGCTCTTTAATAATTTACATTTCTTAGGGACGAAGACATCGTCACTTGCAGGCAGAGGTCATAAATACATATAATTCATCCAGTACTGAAAATGACGCCAAGCCGGATATCACGTAATGATTGTGTCGTCTTAGTGGCCAATCTGATTTTTTTGTTGTTTCGTTTGATGGCCAGAGAATTTGGGAGAAGTTGGCTTTGCGGCACAGCGTAGTCTACTTTTGTTTACGGCCTCCGATCCGTACACAGCTGAGATGATCTGTACACAGCATCGCTCTAAAATGCACTGGGGCATTCGGAGCCTCCAAAGTACGCTGTCAGCTGACCGGCCTAAAATGCGCGCTTTTTTTAACGGGTCGCGCGAACGGAAATCTGCTTAGAGAGGTAGACTTCTCCGCAAGGCTTGCCCTCGCATGCCGCCTAGCGCCGCCTATCGCCGCCGCATCCAGTTAGCTTATGTGCGCTCCGTCGTTCAGTTACGCATTGCCTGGCGACACACCCGCCACGGGGCGCTGCGCGGCGTGACCTCGTTAGTTATTTATTTATTTTTTCGTCTGTCAGTTTCGGAGTTTGCGCGTTGGCGTTTCGTTTTTGTTGCTGCTGTTGGAGAGACAGCGGTGGTGGTCGGTGCTTTGGCGAGCGGCAACTTCATTCGGTGTGCGTCGCTCGCTCCGAGAGCATCTCGAAACCGGCCGCTCAGTAGGAAGATATATCTCTCTGCTTGCTTCCTTTTTTTGCCGCTTCTCCCGGGATACTCGTCTTGTCGCACGATCTGGTGCTCCTGTGTTCTTCGGCTGCTCCGTGAGGTGAGTGTGCCTTCCCTCTGAGTTGGGTGTGTTCTTGGTGTCTGTGTGTGTGCGGCGTGTTCCCTGCTGTGACCAGCCCGCCGGTGCATTTTCTCTCGCTCCCCCACCTACCCGGTTTTTTGGAAAGCCACCGGGGCAGCCCGGGCGGACTATAGGTTATTGGTTCCTATCGGCGCCGTTCCGTCTTTTGGCCGATGCTGTCGGGTGCCCCTGCTGTGCGGACTCTATTACGATGCTTTGTTGTTGCGGAACGTCGGAGGCGCGCGTGTTTTTGTCGTGCCGTGCGCGCGGGTCGTGGCGTTGTGTCTCGGCCCAAGTTTTCTGCATGTCGCGTCAAAGGTTTGCTTCCAACGCGACGCAGCCAGGGTAGCCTGCTGTTGAGGCGCTTTTTGCTCTACGTATACTTCCGCGACTGTTGGCTGCCATGCCTTATTTTGCCTCTTGCGCTTTCCCGAACTGCTGTTATAAGAACGACTCGAAGCGGAAGCTTATTATGTGTCCCCAACTTGCTTGCGTGGCCTCTTACCCACCGTGTGTTAACTTTCGCCTCTGTCCCTCCTGAACACTTTCGGCGCACGTTAAAGATCCCCAGGTGGGTCGAAATTAATCCGGAGCCCTCCACTACGGCGCGCCTTATCGCCTGAGTAGCGTCGGCGCGTTGAACCCTACAATCAATCGATCTTCCTGAAAAGTCGGCGGCGCATTTTTTTGTGGTAGCTTCGTTATCGCCGCGGTTATCTGAAGCGCGTAAAATTAACGCCCACGTCAAATCGAGCTAAGCTCACGTTAACCGAAAAATTATAATTCTGCGCCGTTTACACGTCCGTCCGTTGCGTGACGGTCTTGGATGCGAGGTGCAAATAATGCGGAGTCCGGTAGCGAGCAAATCATTGGAAAATGCAGGCTTTGTGCGCCAACGGTTTGCCGACAGTTGCATGTTGTGGGGAGTCTCAGTGGCAATAACAAACGAGCGACAGTCGGCACTTCGTTTTATTGGATCTTTTTTTTATATACTCGGTTTATTCTCAGATTATCTTGTTTACGAAAAAGAGCATTCCACGTCGTCGTTGCGTGGCTTGCCAGATGTTTGCGCTGCATCGTGCAATATGCCGTCTCCGAGACGCACCTGAGTGGTGTAATAAATCCCTGGCAGGCCGCATCCCTGCAATTCCCAGTCTCTTGAGTGCGCAGCAGATAAGAGTCCCGGAAAGACGTTACGGCACCGTTGTACGACATTGCCCCGGCTCCTTTGTATTGGCATTCGATAACACGCAAGCGGCCTAAGTGTCTTGTGACGACCTCGTAATCTTAACGGTTTCGGATGTGTAGTAGCCGCGCAGCATTGCCGCGTCTGCTGTACGCACGTAGGCCCGTGAGTGAACTTCGAGGTCCAGTTTTTCGGGCGTCTGTTGACATGAAAAGAAAAATTCTTTTGAAGGGAAAAGACGGGGGAGGGGGGCGGTGACTGTAGTAAGAATGAGGCAATAGGCACAACGCTGTGTACTCCAATACGAATGGCTGTATACCCACAGCTTCGTGAGTATCAAAAATCTGTACAGTGTTTCTATGCACGCTAAATTCGAAACAGAGGCCTAAAACGTACTACTGCACTCCAGCCTGTAAGAACCGTGTATAAATTCGGGGGGGGGGGGGGGGGGGGTGAGCTGTGCCATTTAAAATATCCCAGAATAGCTGCTGAGAATTCAACCCACAGTGCACAAGTTTGAGGAGACACCCTTACAGTAAAACAAGCCTTCTTACGAGTAACCGATGCTAAAGCGGTTATGCAGTAACGCTCATGGCCATTTTCGACAGGGCTACGCGATGTCAAGCGCGTAGCGTTATTAATATCGTTGAGTTAGTTACCCTGTGATTAGGCAATGTGACGTCATGGCTGTAGACAGGAAAGTAGCCAAAGAGGGAGGGGGGGGGGGGGTTGATTTGGTGGCTGCACTGATTGGCACAGGCGGTGGGATGACCAGTCTGCGCATGCGCAAGAGGGGGTGATTCGCTTACGGAATAAAAACTAAGAAATGTGGGTATTATCAGTAATTACTTTCTGATCTGAACCGTTGGCTTTCAGAGGTACTTACTATTTATCTTGTGGCTTTGGCGACGATTCCGCGAAACCTTAAAAAAAGAAATACCTTTGTGTAGATACAGTGCCTCGATGAATAGCTGTATCGCTTGATAAGAGGAAGACGTTGCTAGGTGACCTCGATTTGTCATTTTTGGCTGTCCAAAACTTTCCCGCAGCAACTTTTTTTTTTGTCCGTATGATTGCGGCGAGAGCTGCCCTGCACTGCCCGCGAACTACTCCGGACTGACATCAGTAATAGCACTGAACTACCCCCGCGAATTGGCTTTGGGACCACCCGGTCGCCTTTTACTCTCGTACACCCTTTGTTGCACAGAGGAACTGCCGTTGAACGTGCACCGTTTTCCCCCTCAGCCCGGATAAAGTCATCACCCCCTCCTCAAACCGCGCCGCGCTTGTCATTCAAGCCGACACGGCCGCATCTAATCCCTGTCTTCACGCTCGGGCGAAGACGGTGGCTGGAATAGCAGCACGGGCGATGTAACAAAGAACCGCGCGGAGCCATGATCCACTTCACGCGCCGCCTATCATCCGTGCGGAACACTCTTCCTTTTGCGCCCCTCTCCCTCTCCGGGATGAAACGAACGCAGCAGCCGGGCCGGATGAAACGATAAAAACGGAGCTCCTGGCTCGCTGTCCGGCCGGCTGGGATCACCGTGGGTCAGTGGGTACGTTCTCTGCTGGCTTTCGGAGTGATGCCGCCGAGTCTCTTATCGATGATCGCTCCTCTCCTCCTTTTCTGCCCGCCAGTTTTCGTTCGTTCCCGCGCTTCTCCCCCTTCCCGCCAACTCTTCGCGCTCTTTTTGTGTCGTCTGCTACGTTTTCTCTTTGTGTCGTCTGCTCCGATGCGCGGCGCAGGAGAAAGGGAAGTTGCTGCTGCTGATCTTTCAATGAACCTGCCGCGCACTGCGATAAAAATAGCGTTGTGCGTGCGTTTGTGCGCGGATATATATGGAATGAAAGCTGCACATGCACACACCCCCACACGCCGCCGCTCTTCCTTTCTCGGGTCTTCCTGGCTGGCCGCGTTGCGGCCGCTCTCTGGGCTGCAGTGCTCTTTTGTTCTTAGCGCCGAATTCGCGAATAAATGCGTTCACGCTTCGAGTCTCGGCCATCTTCTTTCCCTGGCTGCGCCTTTGATCTACCGCAGCCGTGGGCCAGGCGGTTTGTTGTCTTTATTCACAGGGGACGATTTCTGCTTCTTCGTTTTACGTTTTTGCGTTTTTTTTAATGCAAGGAAGGGCGTTGACATCAGGTGGAATGAACGTCGTTTTTCTCTTTGGGGAAGGTAACTGATTTGAGCGTCTTTTCCATTGAAACAGTGAAGCGATTGATTGATTGATTGTGGGGTTTTAACGCGCCGAAGCAACGCAGGCGATGAGGCGCGCCGTAGTGCAGTGCTCCGGATTAACAGTGAAGTGGTAATTGTGTACGCAGACGATGAGGTGAGCGTCTTAACGGGACTGATTGCTATGTGTGCGGTTCGAAGTATGCCGTCGGCGTTTACAGGAAGCTCTTGAGACCGTAGCTGTTCGCACGAAATTTATGGGGCAGCGTACTAGTAACTTCGTGTGGCTCGATCGCATTCCCCTTTCGAGGCGTTTTTGTCGTTATAATGTGTTGGCCGGTTTCAATTAATTGTTTTTATCAGTGCGCGTTTCACGTTGGCGCGGACTGCGGTTCCGGTAAATTTGCTGCACGCCTACTGGGATCAAATAATTGGCCCAGCAGTTTAATGCGGCACGCTTCGCTTCCCGAGCAGCTTATGCTTCCATGTTTCTTCGCATCAGTGCCCTCGCGCCGTCTACAAATGGCACACGGTGGCTGAGGCCTCGTTCGCCCGAACATGTGGTCGAGGGTTCGATATCCGGCTATCGCATCTTTCCATGCGTACCCCCGCTGTTGCTTGGGCGCTGGGGGCGCAATGCGCTGTTCGCCGGGCCGCCGCCATAACGTGCGTGCAGCAGCCTAGTTTAGTGCCAGGTCTCGCTTCCCTTTTGGAAGGCACCTGTGGGGCTGCGCTCCGGCGGCTTGTCTAGGAGGAAGCAGCAGAGCGGTCAGCTTCTGATTGAAGGGCTTCCCGCGGCTACGGCGCACGGAGGCCTGCTCCCCGCCGTGAATGGGTGTGGCGGTACCCGCGAACGGGACTTTCTGAGATCTGTTTGCCCTCAATGCCGTGCGCACCATTTCATCCTTGCGGTTTCACGCGTCCGGTGTTGTGCCCCCTCCCCCCCGAAACACGTGTGTTTGGGATCCCCCCGCCCGCCTTCGAATGTTGTCCTGCTGGTGGACGAGGTTTTTGGGCGGATTTATCTGAGGCCGTTCGGCGCTCGTAGCTTATCTCGGCTCTTTGTTGGGGTGACACCCGCTACGCGCGCTGCTTCTCTTCAATGGATGGGATCTGCTGCGCTGGTTCTGTTCCTGGTTTCACTCTCTCTCTCTCTAGTCGGCGTTCTACGTGTCCCGCCTTCATGCGAGCTGCCTCTGTTTGGCGCCGTCCCGTTGCTTTTTCCTATTGCTGCTGCGGTTACAGCTCGTGTGGAGTTGCCGACCGAGAAGAAAAGGGCCGTTTTTCGCGTCCCCTGAAGCCCGCGTCTGTGTCGTGTCCGTGTATGCTGAGGGGGCCGTAGGTTCTTGTGAAGCTCCTTGCGGCCTGTCCCGGCCCGTGCGATCTTATTCGCAGGTGCACTGTGTTGACCACGCTCCCTTGAGGTCTCTTCCATCTTACCCTATTCCGAGAACGGCTTAGGGCAGCGTGTGGTGTGCTTCAGGGGCTGTTTACTTCTTAGGTGCCGTGCCATTCACGTAGGCCTTCTGCATTTGTGTGAGTTCGCTTTGGATGTCGCTTTAGCCCTTTAGCTGATGTTTCATAAATGCGACGGCACTTCGTTTAATAGGTATTTCATGGAAGACCCCCAACCCCCCAAACAGTGAGAACTTCTTCCGTTTCTTGAGTTCAACACTGATTCCGAAACTATGAGCAGTAACACGGATCTCTCCTTCGACGAGGCCAAAAATATGGTGGGGGGGGGGGGGGGGGGGTGACTGCGACGTGGTCTGCGCAGCCTACTCCACTTGAAGAATTGATACGTTTAGTGTTTAGTTACCGGTAGTGCATAACGAACGATTCGTTTAACTTGTGCCGGCTGTAGTAGCACTGCTTGCGCACAGGCCTTAGAGCCGACCTCGCGCAGTATGGCCAGAGCTTGTGTTGCGTAATACCGAGGCTCTGATTTCTACCGCCAGCTGTCTTCCGCCTTAACCTGCGCGCTGCGCAACGCGAGGTGACGGGTTCGATTCCTGGTGAGAGATCAACGCAGATACGTCTGCCCGCATAGGCCTTTTGGTGCATCGTGCGCGTGTACACATACAGTATACCCCGTTATAACGAATTCCTAGGGGCGGGAAACCGACTTCGTTGTAAGCAGTACTTTGTTAAAAACAGCGAGTATTTGTTCTGCATGCACTGCAGCGGATACAACGAAAAACTTCGCACAAAGCGAGAATTCGAATAAAGCGATTTTGTTATGTAAAAGAATTCTCAGAAAGGGACAATTCGAGTAAACGAACTTCATTACACGAAACACTTCGCAGAAAGTGAGAATTCGGGTAAAACGATTTATGAAAGGTTCGTGGAGCGCTAGCATTGAAATATAGCGAATTGGCGTTACTGGGTGCTTTCGGTATATACATATATGATAGTTTTGGCTCTGAGCAGGTGTCCGATATTCACTGTCGCTGTCCGCTATTCAGCACTTGTGTCACGAGCCCTCCGCACCCGTGGGCCCGCGTTGTGGGCAGCCCCGCGCGCGTGTCGCGTGTAACCACGTCGGCGAAGGCGGCCCGCGTTGGTGTAGCCCTTCCTCCCTCCCCGGCACCACGTGTCGTGGTCGCGAGTCAGCCGCTCGGTTTCACTTTGGCGTCAATGAGACGCCCACTCCGAGTGGAACCGATGAAGCACAACCGCCCGCTCTTTCCCTTGAGCGGGTGCCATCCTTGGGACCCTTTTCGGCGAGCGTGCTCGGAGGCGTCACTCGTGGGAATCGAGGGTCTTTCGCGTCGCCAAGCGCGCGCTATATGGCTTGCGAGGTCATCGTAGTTTCTCTCAACAAGGCACGCACGACGGTTACGTTCATTTTATGGCGCCTTTCGGCGAAGCTGTCCCTGTAAACTCCCGTACTGGTAATCGTGTTGAAGGACGTTTCGTTTTCTCAATTGACCCGGCGGGACCTCGCAATACTTTCGCCTTGTGCCAGTAACTCCACAGTGGCGCCTCCCCAAGTTTCCTTTATTATCTTAAACGATCACTCAACGTCATCTGGTAAATGAAAGAGCGTTTTGATGGCGATGTTTCCGTAACATAGCCGAATGATGCGTACTCGACGCGTTGCCGGGATTGCCAGGACCGACTCGTATTGGAGAGAAAAATGCGTGTGTCGGCCCACCTGCAAGTACCCGTCACTCGTCCGCGTCGTGTCGTTTGTTATTTACCTTGGCTCTATTGTCAATAATGACGTGTTCCCTTCGCATTCCACGGAAAATAAGCACAGACAGACCTCGCGGGAAGAAGAAAAAAAAAATGTAGCCCAGCGCGAATTGCCGTGTCGCCTACCTCAACAATAGAACCTCATTGGCACCGCTACCAGCGATCCGTGCCCCATTGTTGCCGATCGCCGGCGTATGCGCCGCCGGCAATTTATATATCCCCGTAACAAGGTGTTCGAGGCAGCTGTTCCCCTCAGCCCGTCGGCAGCGTTGCCCTTATTCTTCCGTTTCAAAATTTGTGCTTCCATACGAACGTAAAACTAGGGGGAAAACTGGCGCAACTGCCGTGCCGCCACGGGCACCGCAGAACAGATGAGTGCAATTCTTGCTTGGCTTGGCTTGCAACATGGCTTCCTGTCGCTCCTGGCGACCTTTCCGCCATGCTGGCGACAAAGCAACAGGGGCGGCACTTTTTGCCTTGTTTGTCTCGCATGGAGCTTTAAAAAAATTCCCGATGAATAAACCTTCAAAAAGTTACCTTTTCAGAATGATATTCAACTTTTAAGGTTTTGCCACCAGTTTTATGATTTTTAGTGCCACAGACAACTTTCTAGCTTGTTAATGAGCCATGCCAAGTAAAAACGGTACTCCACGGCCCATGACGCCCCGCTCGTTGCAATGAAGCACGACTCAAAGTTAAAAACGTGGCGCAAACTAGACGGGACAAGAGAGACAAGAAACACAGATACTCTTGTCCCGTCTAGTTTGCGCCACGTTTTTAACTTTGTTTGAACTATGTACCAACTAGCTCAGCAACAAGTTTTGTTAAGCACGACTCGCCGAGGCACGAGCGCCTGGCTTCCTTTATTTACTAATTAACATAGTATGAAACTCGTGTCGCAATTCACACGACAAATGGAAATGGCGGCCGTTGCACCGGTCCATGTGGGCTTACGAATGTACGCGTGTGGCTCGTAACTGACCATCACGACGACGCCAGTAACGCGAGGCGGCATCCTTGGGTGGGCGGTTACACGGAGGCCGAAATTGGATCGGGATCATGAGACGTCACGGGGGCAGCTGGGTCGACGGGTCGGAGCAGATACCGGCCCAGAAGCAAGGATCAGTCGCCTTTGACCGGCGGCCTCCGCATAAATATAGGCGTCCGCTGTAGTAAGACCTGAGTACGAAGGGGCTGACGAGTGGGGTGGATCAGGGGCTCGGGCTGTCGGCGTCTCCTGTCGTCTCATGTAGTCACAGTGCTAAAACACCGGGACACTCGTTTTCGAACGCCTCGCGCTACTTAGCATACTCCGTGGCATGCTGCGGCATGTGACACGAAGACAACTTACGGCCAGTGTGTGTCTCCTTTAATTGCTTAAATTCGGTTCAACGCAAGAGACGGCGCCACCGCCTCAGCAAGCGCGCGATTTCTCCTCCCACGGGCGCTGCTTCGGCGCCCAATCAGCGCGCGCTGTGTGGGAAGAGAGAGACTTGCAATCTTTCAATACACTGATACAGTGGATGCTTCGCTTCTATTCAGGTTTCATGTTAGTGAAGATGGCCCGGGATTTTTTTTTTTTTTGCCCTCTCTTGGAGTGGTAACTTGCGTTTCGTTAAAGTCACAGGTTGTCTCTCCCATTTTCTCTCACTATGTGTTTGTGTGTGTTTAAGAATAAGGAAGGTGAAAATACGGAAATGGGTGGATTTCAGGTTCCGTGAATCGTGAAAACATCGGCAAGAAGGCGTTTGCTTCCTGGAAACGAGCTTTATTATTTTGTTTTTAGACTCGCCATCCCCATGTTAATAACGTTTCTTCTTTCATTTCGTAGCCTTGCCAGTAACAAACCCATCAAGTACCGTCGTAGTACGTCGTGTTCAAAAAATGAGTGCAATGTAAGATTGAGCGTGAACGCACGGAGCACTTTCGACTGCCTTTATTCTTCCAAAGCAAGTGATGTCAAACCTCCTAATCACGTTATTGGTAGCAACGCCACGGAATGTCGAGTCTTCGGTTGAACGTTCGCTTGCATTGAGGCAGGTTGAACGAATTGGTTGAACGTGTTATGGTCAATGGAAGACGCCTTCGTCGTGCAGTGGACTTTCATTGGCTGATGATGATGGTTTTTGCTTGATCTGTAGTAATATTTTAGCACCCGGCTCATCGAAAGCTTGACCGGTGGCTCCTCTATCGTTTCCCAGTTGCGAATTTCGTCAACACTTCCAGCGCACTCGCAAAGACTCGCTGGAGTCCGTTTCACCTCATTCGGCCGCCCATCAAAGCGGTCGTCTGCGAACGAGCGAGCCGAACTCATTCGGAGGAGAGCCGCGGTGGCCCCGCCGTCTCTTCTTCCGAAGACTCGGCGCTATCCGAACGAGGTCTGCGGTATAATAACCGGGTCAGAACCGAGTGACCCCGGCCCGGACGTCGTCAATGACGACGGCCACCACGACTTCGGTCCGAAGGCACACACGGCGGTGGTCGTCGATCCGGAGTGCCGCGCGGCTGGGAGAAATTCGCGGTCGCGGGCGGTTTTTTCGACAATGCCGATTCGGCCCTCCCCCCACGCGCCTCACTTGCGTATTCCCCCTGCGCGCGTTCGGAAAGATGAGTTCTCGTCTCTTCTTTCTCGTGCTCGGTAATGGGACGTGGGCTGGCGCTCGGTGGAAGCGAAAAGGCGGGAACAAAAGAGTGGAGGAATGAGCGGTGGAAACGGGCGGACGCAGTTCCTCGGCGCGCTCCTCTGTGGCCTGTTTCCGTTCGCGCGCGCCGTGTCGTCTGCTTTTCCTGCCGGCGGCAATCAGCCGCCGCTGCTCCTCCGCAGTTTCGCTCATTGTTGCTGATTGCCTGCGTGTGTCCTGGCCCCAGCCTTGCCGAGACTGCGCAATTGTTTGCGCTCGGCGGGCGGATCGTCTTCTTTCTTCTCGCATCTTCCCCGGTTGTTGTTGTTGTTTCCTGTTTACTTTTCTTTCTCGCTTGTTTTCGGGGGGCGGCTTTCTCTGGACTCTGGGAGGAATCCCTGCTCGACGTAATCCACGCGATCCACTTGGGCTGACGATGCTTAGTCATCCTGCGCTTTGCTTTTTCTGTTGTTTTCTGCGTGCTGGGCAGACGTCTACGGTAAAAGAAAAGCTGCATGTCGTTAAGGGTAATAGAGGAATAAAAAGGGCGTTAGATGGCGATGATCATGTCAGAGAAGCCCGACGTGACAGGTCAATTCTTGGATCGCGATTGTTGTGGAGCTAAGTTATCGTTACTGGTTCCCTAGCGAGTCCCGCTTGTAGTACCTGTAGTGGGCATAACAGAAAAGGGTAGCTGATTCTCCCGTTACGAAAAAAAGGCTTCACGGGTAACACGAGCCACGTAAGTTATATCGGCTAACTTGCGGTTTCTTCCCAAGTCCGGCCATATTAAAATTGAAGGCGTTCTTGGACTATGAGAGCGGGTTTTAGAATGTGACGGAAGGCGAAGTAGGGACAACTGAGACACGCCGCGCAGAACATTTTCGTCGGCTGTATTCTTTCGGCACGCTCAGGTTCCGTCGATATGCGCATTTCTGACTTTAAACTGAGTCCATCATAATTGTGGATTGTGGCTGATGTACCGTGCCCGTATGGCACCGGTGGAAGGGCTAGTTATCGGTGCGGAGTCTGGCGCCAAAACGGCATCTGCGCCACTAGCAGCTCAAGCGGTAAAAATCTGATCTAGATCCGCCAAAGGATGTTGTTCATGAAAACGCCTGTATCGTCGTTACCCCAGGAAAATGTACATACGCAGTAAACGCGCATCACATGATCGCTTCATTCAAATATATAACAGGGCAAGTTTTTTTGTCCTAGCACGCTATGCGGGTGTTTTCATCGGTACTTTCGAAGTACAGCGCTGTTCACATTTTCGCGATAACGGGCGTCTGCCGCATACTTCAAAAGGACGTAGAACGGGGCTAGTTGGTGATGTTTCATATTGAATTGCTCTGCGTATACAAAGACAAATGGAACGTTAACAGGATGGGACGAGTCTGGGGTCATATAAACACCCAATTCCTTCCAGACTCGTTCGAGTTGGAATCGCGGAGATTTCAGCTTGTAACGGGCGTGCGTCGCTTCCACAAGCCTTCTCCGCTGCTGCTGGCTGCGCGTGGAGAAGGCAACACCGTTCCGTCCTTTGTTCTTCCTCTCCCTGCCGCCCTTGTCGTCGGTGGCGGGCGACTTTTCCGGTTTTTCTTCGCAGTGCCATTGTGCGCCAATTACGGTCCCCCGGGGCTGCCGCCGCCGCCGCTTTTTGAGCCGCTTGCGCAGTAGGGCCCTGTTGTACGGCTTGGTGTCCAGGGCCGCCGTTCCGCACCAACTCGAATTCAGACAGCCCCCTTCCTCTCCTCGCGCAATGGGAAGAGGAGGCGAGGGGTATCTCTGGTAGTGAAGTGGTCCTTATTTGTCCAAGGACGTCCCGCTGGCTCGCTCTAACTCGTTTCTGACGTTCCTTGTCAAGGGGACGGACCATGCAGCCAGCCCTGCTTCGTGGTGCTGGCCGGAGTCTCTTTCGCGTCTCTCGAGTGGCGGGATTTTCGCATCTTCAAGAGAATGCGTCTATACGCCACTATATATATATATATATATACAGGATGAGTGACATTGAGACACGCGGTGGGACTCGGTGGTCCACGTAGTGTCCTTATAGCCTTTAGACGATGATTACGCACTGTTCTTTCCCGGGCTGTTTGCATAGGGGCAAGATGTGTCCTTCGTTCGATGTATGCGAGCGGAGCCTTTGTTTGCTCTTCAAATGCGTGTTTCGCCCTTGGCAAGCTGTGTCCACGACACTTGTCACTCTTAACTGGCGCGCTTGGTTTTCGTTGTTTGTTGTTTCTTAGATTGGGATCCCGCCGGAAATTGGCTGTTTCAAATTTGCGCGCCCGCGGAGCGTGTTTGAATTTCGCGCTCAAAGAGCAAGGCATCCGGCACGGCACGTATGCCTTGTGCGCTTTTCAAACTTGCAGCTCAGGGATCTGCACAACGCACACACACTCCTTCTTCGCAGCGTGTTTTTAGAGCCACATTTATGAGTGCTCGCGGAAGGGGGGAGTATAGTTCCCGTGTTTTCAAACGTTTTCAAACTCGCAAGCACGCACACCTGTGCCGTTATCGGTCAAGTGTTGGAATTGCGGTTCAAAATAGCACGCCACAAACAGTGCACGGTCAGAACAGCGCGCGCTACGGACCTTCTAGTTCACTGTACTTCCCACGAGCTCACGTTTTGGTTGCAACATAAATCACGTGCTGGCTGCCTCGTCTACGGCCGTCTGATTTATGCCTGTACGTCCGTGAGGGTCATTGTCTTGCCTTTGTCAGTCGATGGATGGAGAGTGTAGTGTAGGGTAGCTGTCGCCTGTTAGTCAGAGTTTAATCTACGCAAGCCCGCTGTTACTAGCGAGGGTTTAGACGAACCTATGGGCTTACAGGACATGTAAATTCCTACCCGGATGCCAAGGAGAAGGCAGTATCAGTCGATCCAATCAATGACCTCTTCCTTTACGTTGCTCTCAGTACTAAAAGCCGATATGCGGTGTCCCTGCTTGGATAACTGTTTTCGTTGCAGCTCCGTTAATTGAATTCTCGGGGCGAAGCAATTTAACTGACATGCTGTGCCAGCCGCGTTATGACTGGCC
The DNA here is from genome assembly GCF_048455015.1 of Haemaphysalis longicornis. NCBI lineage: Eukaryota > Metazoa > Arthropoda > Arachnida > Ixodida > Ixodidae > Haemaphysalis > Haemaphysalis longicornis. Next base: position 98,703,945 of record NW_027526385.1, read on the forward strand.
CCTTTTTTAATACAGGCTGAACTCGCATCGCATCCCATCAAATCGTGGAATGAAAACACCGATAAAAGGTCATTTCGGGTGGGGACGACTTGGCGCGTTTGAAGGCGGCGTGGTTAGAAGTATGACAGCCTGGCTACGGGCAGAGCTCCGTTGCGTGTTGTCTACGTCGCACAAGCGTTAATGGTTCCCGTAATTATGCGGAAGGTGTTTTTTTTTTTTTTTCATGAAGCCTCCGAAATTTCTCGGAAACAAAATATAGTACCGTTTGTCAATTGTAGGGGCTGTTCGTAAAACGCTAGAGTAATTTAGTTTCACTCAGATGCTTGCTCTCTCTTGCGTGCGTTGCGGCTAGCATCAGTAGTGTTCGTATGAAAAGAAAACGTGGCCGCCAGTTGTAACCGCGCTAATTCCGGTAACCGGTTCTCGCGAACTGCTTGTTGTGGGCCCGAGGAAATTTGTTTCGAGGCAGTCGCATCGTCCGAAACGTGTGTAATACACCTTGAATCACCTGGGTTACTCCAGGACCGTAAATGTGCAGGCTAGCGCACACAACGTCACTCCTGTGCAACCGACTCGAATGCATGGGCCCGTAGCGGGCTTTGTCCGCGGTGGAAAAGCAAGCAAGAAGCAACACATCGCTCGCTGCTGCGGGGGCAGGTTGTTCGGACACTTATTTACACTGCGCTGCAGACGGACGCGTTCTCCAAACCCATATCGGTGTCATTCGCAGCAAGAGCAGTGAACCCAGTTTGGGTTCTTGCGGAGCGCCCCGCTATTACGAGGTGTGTGCTACTGTGTGAGGACCCAGTTTTTCTGCTTTCGTCCGCGATAGCCCCCCCGCGGGCGCAAGTGTAAGCGAGTGCTCGCACGACGGCGCCAATTCGCGCTCGCCATCGCAGCCTTGGCTTGGCTTACTACGTTCTCGTATCTGAAAGGAGACGCTGCTTCGAACCAACCCCCCTCCTTTCATCTCTCCGGGCGGCGTGCTTCTTGAGACCTAGATATGTCAGTCAAACGCAATTTTCGTCTGCCAAGAGAACCTTTTCTTCGCCTTCTGTTTGTCTTTCGTGTTTTCGGGCGTTTTCGTTTGCCGACGCCTTCCGTTGTTGTATTGTTCCTCTCGGCGTTATTTTTTGTTGTGCCACAGAAATCGTCCGCAACCTCCTTCCCGCCCGTGCTACTGAAAGGCCGGTTTTCGTTTCTCACTTGATGGGGCGGAACCGGCTTACGGTCTTCATTGGTTGGCTATTATGATTGTTTGACGTAAGCTACGCGCTGTGCTCCGTTCATCGAGGTTTCTCCGTTCTGCCTGCACAGCCCTGTGACGTACAGGAGCTCCTTGCCGTCCGTAACATCGTCAGCTGGTGTATGCGTCCAAGACTGCAGCCAGTTATTAAAGACGATTGTCTTCCTTAAACTGCTTCGTAACCGCGAAAATTTGGTTCTGTCTGTCTATCTGTCGCTTGGTTTAATCGGTTGGCCGAAAGTTGAAATGTCCATTCTTCAACAAGCATATATAGACAAGGGAAACCCTAATTACTGAAACCACTGGCATGGGTCGTACATGTTCACTTTCTGCAGCGCCGAGGAAACCTCAGGCATGCTAAAGGGAGGATGTCAGTTCATAACCGGCAGAAGCAGTGTTTTTTTTATTAGAACGCACGTTAATTAGTCTTTACATGATGTACATGTGCAAGTTTGGGCTTGTCGGGGAAACGTCGTCTACTAAAATGCGCAGCCCAAAGACATGGACAAGACACAAAAGAGGGAACAGGGCAGGCGCTGGCTTCAACTAATCTTTAGTGACGAAATCGTCTGTGCATATATACGAAGGACACAGACACAGACAAAAAAAAATACGTCAAGATTTTCACGATAGCAGAGAAAAGACAATGAGTGAAAAAAAAATAGCAGTGGCTTAGCTCGGCTATGCCAGGGTATACGTAGCGTGAGCTAAGGTTCAGCTGGTTATTCTTTGGTTTCCTGGTTGTCTATAATCAGCTGATTATGCTTACTGCTGCTAAAACGATTTCCAGTCCAATTCAATTCAATTCAATTTAATCTAGTCCAGTCCAGTCACTGCTCCTCGCGCATGCGCAGCGCGGCTCTCCAGGAGCCACGCGAAACGGCTATCAAGCGGCTCTTGCGCAGCGTCAGACTTGGCTACTGCGCAACGGAGGCGCACAGCTGGGCATGCACCGGCGCCAGTGCGTCTGTCGCGTTTATGACGTCACTGCTCTGGAATGCTCAGACCGGCGAATGTGCAGACCCAATTCTCTACACACCCGTACTCCCCTTGGATTGGATTTCAATCCAACACAATCCAACTTAATCCAATCCGATCTGATCCAAATCAAACCAAGGCTCCTCGCGCTTGAGCAGAACGGCCCTTCACGGCCCCACGCGAAACTGCTCAACCTCGGCCAGTGTAGCTTACGCTACAAAAACAAGAGGTAAATGGCGCGCGAGCAGTGGGAGTGCGGGAAAATGGAATTGAAAAAAAAAAATCATCATTGCATTAACCGTAGAAGGTATGAGAGTGGAGGCTGGGAGCCTGAAAGATGGTAAGGGCAGAGCGTGTTATGTTTCAGTAGCGGCAGGAGACTATCGTTTTCTGATGACATTTCCGACGGAGCAAACAGGTGCGCGGAATTTTTTTCTCCCCTTCAATTTCGTCTCTGCGTTATGTTTGAGAGTTTGAAACACAATTCAGCTGGCTTCCCGCTATTCCAGCATGCATTTCGACTTTGGTTGGCGCAGTGGCTCGTCCTAAATCGAGGACTTCTATCGATTTCACCCTGTGGGGAAAATCAACACGAATCGGGCATGTATTGTGACTTGTACCTGGCACTCTCCGTCGCCTGTTCGTGTCCAGTGTGGAAGAAATCGCTCTCCCAGAGTCTCAAATTTTGCTCTGTACTCTGTAGCGTTTTTTTTTTTTTCCTACGCACCTGCGTATGCACGTCATCTGTTAGACACGCACTAGTACGCGTGTGAGATGTACGAGCCGACGGTCCGGACTCGCCCGCAGCCCGAGTGGCCTGTTTACAATCGTCTGCTGTCCCTGACCGCGACTCTATATGTGTGTAACCGTGTTATGACGTGTCGCTAACGCGAAATTGGAATTCGCGAGGGATGATCGAACAGCCGGTCGCAGAGAAGGTGGCCTGTTGTGCATTAGGGCCGTCGATTGAGCACGTGTTGTTACGTCCAACATTTTCAACGCTGGGCCTTTTCGCAGTTACTTGCAATGAAAAGGAGCTGCTTTTATTCTCCCTCTGTTTATTTTAATTCTGGCAACTGAGGAGACCAGTTAACGATGGATGTTGTGTTGCCGTCAAGCGTGCCACGACCTCCCAGAGGCCCACTCAATATCAGCTTCTCTTGAATTTAGCCTAGTTCTTCTTTAAAGCGTTAGTATAAAAGGCCCCTGGCAGGTGTATGTATAGACCCTTTGATCCTCCAAACGCTGGGGACATCGGGGCGTGGTCTGGACTGTGCTGCGCATCTGCAATTTGATCATCCTGTCGACGGCGCCCATGTTATTGCTGCTGCTACTACAGCCCACGGTAAAGTGGCTGTCTCGAGGAGGAAGAAGCTGAAGGGGCCTATATACTCGATCAATCGCCCCGTGTTAGGTGCGCGCACTCTGACCGGAAGTAGCTTCCTCAGCGCCCACAGCCGCTTTCGCCGGGCACACGCTGATTGAGGCATCCCAAGCAAAATGACAGTACGCACCAAGGCCGTGCGCCGCCCTTGGTCCGTACACGCACGTGCTGAGCACGCCAGCGTGCGAAAGCCGGGTCTTTGTTTTCACCTGGCTGTGGGTCCGAGGGTGGCGTCCCCGTAACCATAAATAAGCAAGGCTGCCCCGCGGGTCTAAATGCGTGCCCGCTTCCGGACGTCCCTTTCCGGTCACGGTCAGCTGGCCACGCTCAACAGCCGACAGGTGGCAGAGGGTGGGAAGAGGGGCGTACTGAAGCGCGCATGCGCACCCCCTCAGCCGTGAAGACGGAGCCCCGGCGTGTACAACACGCGTGTGAAGGCCGGATACACGTATATATATATAGGACGCGGTGGGCCATCCGACAGATGCGCAGCGGAGGGACATGTGGGGTTCTCTGTCGCGTCGCCTACTATGACGCGGAAATGGTGTCCACCTTTTGTGTGCAGGAGCTCACCAATAGTTGGTGCGCCCGAACTACGCACGATGGAGTTCCTCTACGGGAGCTGTATGGAGGGACATTAGCACGCATCGCTGGCCTGCTGGTCGCTCTCGTTTTCCACAGGCCAACCAAGTGGGGTCCTCTATGTACAGGCCCCTGTCTCTTTTCGCCCGCGGCCAACACCTCATTCGTCCGGGCTGTAACTCGTTCGGTAGACTACGTTTTCACGACCCGTCTCCGACATTCTTAACCTTAAACGAGCATTCCTGGTAGACACTCGTGAATTTCCCCGCCTGGAATGTTTAGTGCCTCCTCTTGGTGCCCGCGGTAGCTTTTTTGCATCTGCCCTATGTGCAGCCGTTGCTGAAATAAACATCACTGGCTTTAAGGAACACCAGAAAGCATGCATGCATGGAGTAGATATTTCGGCACGCGCCAAGTCGTCGTAGCCTAGCTTCTTTGGCACGATGGATATGCCTCCGCCTAAGGATCCCCAGGTGGTCAAAATTAATCCGGAAGCCCTCCACTACGGCGCGCCTGAACTCCTGTGAAGCGTCGGTGCGTTAAACCCCACAAACAGCGCCACCCTCGTAGGAAAGAGAGAGTGGGCGAAGGCAGCGGGAGATGTGGGTGCTGTGCCGCGTAAGTTAATTGCCAGGGTGGCAACAGTGTACTTGGGCAGGCTTAGCAAGCAGAGCTAAAGTCAGAGCCATGTGTCGCGCTGGTCGACCGGGCGCACGCGGCCATGACATCATATGGGCTCCAGTGAATAAGGAACCGCTCCCAATTTAGACGCTCAATAAATGTATTCTCTCTTTCTCTCTCTCTATCTCTCTCTCTCTCTCTCCATCTTTCCAAAGTATGATGTCGATGTCGATTGCCGAACAGGAGGGTGCGCTTGCTTTTGCGGCAACAGTGTACTTGGGCAGGCTTAGGAAGCAGAGCTAAAGTCAGAGCCATGTGTCCATCTTTCCAGAGTATGATGCCGATGTCGATTGCCGAACAGGAGGGTGCGCTTCCTTTCGCGTCGTGCTTTCTTGCTGCGCTAGTGGGAGCTTGGTGTTGTGCCGTCTTAATCCCGAGCTGGTGCTTAACTAATGCGGAGCCAACACTCTGGGGCGGCGCGTTCTCCCAGTAGCCACCTGCCGAGGAGACCGTCGCCCTTGTGGTCGGGGCACGCGCCAGGTGCGTGGCCACAGCTGCCGCCGCTCCTCTCCAGAGAAGGGCCGAGAAAGGAGAGCCTGTGGACGACAGGGTTTGCTAATGGGCGGCCGCTCATTTTCGGCCGCGGGACACTCTCTTCCGGCGTTTATCCCGCGGCGGGCGCCGGCACGCCTCGCACGCGAACCACGGAGACCGGCTGCGTAACGCCACGGCGCGCATGGTACTATTGTTGTCCTGCCTGTGAATATATTACGGCCGAGTCATCCCCCATCCACAGCCGAGTCGACATCGAGCCCGACAGGCGGGTGCACTGATGCAGCAACGCCGGGCGCTTCCTTCTGATTTCCGCTCCTCTAATTCACCGAGATCGCTGCTGCGGTGTTTGTGGTTCTCGCTATTATGCGTCTTTTGCACCGGTTGTCGTGTCCTGCCGTTTAGCTGCGCGCACCGCCGCTTTTCTGTGCTGATATGTCTTCTCAGTTCCGCTGTGAGAAGGTTTGTTGTCTTTTTCATATCATGAATGCGTACCAGCTGGCGCAACTTTCCATACTTTACGACGCCGCGTTCACAATGGAGTGTTGTGTGGTTGCGTGCTTCCGCAGCCTTTATTCTTAAGCCAGTTCTACATGGGGCGAATTTCGCCTGCGAATTCGCTGTTGCGGCGCCGCCCGTGCGACAAGACGATTTATTTTCCTATTTTCACTGCTGCGACATATTGCCAAATGCTAGCGACGTTCACAAGAGAAGTTCCACTCTTCCAAACATTTGGAAATTTGCCACAGCAACGAGAATAGATCGTTTTGGTTCACGAGCGGCGCCGCAGCTGCGAATTCGCAAGCGAAATTCGCCCCACGTAGAACGGGCTTTACGCGCTGTCAGGTGGCCCGGTAGCGTTTCTTCGACGATGAAGCTTCCGTTTTCTATAAATCTTTTCATCCGTTAATCTTCAATAAAATCAGAGCATGTTCTGGGCTGTGTTGCGCATGCGTAGTTACATCTTCCTGTCGACTGCGCCAATTGTAGGGCCGCTAGCACAGCCCACTGACGAACTGGAAGCTCCCGAGACGAAGAAAATAAAAAGGTCTATAACTGCAGTTTTCTTTCGTGGAAATCCAACACTCACTCACTCAAATTGAAGCTCGCTCACTCATTCACTCGCAGTGGTATCCTGGCTTGTTTGTTGCAGCGGTACTGACCTACTCTGGAGGAAGGGTCACATCTTTCCAAAGCGCAACACGGAGGCGACTTTTTGTCTCTGTCGTGTTTGCTTTCACCCCGGGAATAAAAACGTGCTTCGATCCCGCAATACGCACGGCGCACGTTGAACGGGTGTTTTCTAGCACGGCGACCCGTGCGAGTTCACGGCAAACAGCGCCGGAGGAGGTGCGTGTGTGAAGGAAGTAAACTCGCCAACAATCGTCCCTCGCAACACTGCGCCTTTGTTTTCCCAGAAACGAGGTGGCGGCTTTCAGCACCTCTTTGCTTTGCGCAGAGAGCGGCCGTGGCCCGGGACCTGGCTTCGCTCATTACCTCGTCACCCCCTCTCAACAGCTTCAGTTTCGCCCAAAGAGGCGTACAGCCGCCGGATGAAATTCGCCTAATTACAGCCTAGGGGGCCAGGTGTACGAATGAGGGCCCCTGGCGACCCGCGGTATTTACCGAAGACGCCGCCGCCGCAGAGGCTGCTTTCTCCTGTGTGAGTTTCGCCGCTTCTTCGCTTTGTTCTTGCCGGAGGGGAAACAAAAGCGGTACTGCTTTGCTGCTTCTATGTGGCACGCAGCAACGCTGGTGGGAGGGGATCCGCTTGCTCGAGTGGCTCGGGTCGCAGTGATTTGAGACTTTGCTCGTTCATCCATCCGTGAGTGCGCTTCTTGTGGGTGTTTGTGCCTGTTTTCTTGGTGCTGGCACGCCAGTTTGGTAGGCGAGTGATAATGCCCGCACGTTCGAGACTTGGTAGAAACTACAGGAATACGCGCTGTTGTGTAGGTTTCATTTTTCTGGTGGTGTAGGAACTTGGTTTTGCCACACTTTGTGCGGCTGTTCTTTGCTCGTGGTTCTTGGTTTCTGGCCCCGGCAGTACTTGTCTGAAAAAGGAAAAAAAAAAAATCCACCTCTGTTTCAGTAGATTACACGTACAGCTCCCGTCTATCGCATTATTCTCTCACGAGAAAAACATACCCTCCACCCCATCACACGCTACACAACTATCAAGCGTACATCTATCGCAGTCTTCAAACTGAAACCTTCTATAACCACGCAGTCCTATCTGATGATCTTCCCATCCATCTTCCCTTATAACTGTCCGTACTGTGACGCTACATACCACCTGATCTACTCGTGGCAAATTTCACCACCCCAATTTCACCAACTCCCCTTCCCGTGAGCATTGCGGTCCGCGCTGACCAGCTCAGCACCGGAGCCAACGTTTATTGTAAACGTTGACCGGAGCGAAAACAAGCCCTTTGGCAACGAGCCCTGGATTCAGCACAGGCCCACGGCCTCCTGGACTTATGAGGCCGACCACTATCACATTACCTCATCCTTGCTCAACAAAAACATTCCTCCTCCTCCTCCTCCTATTTTGAATGGAGGACGACTCGAGCTGCTTTATTCACCCCCAAAGTCGCTTCATTCACCGCGAAAGCAGTTTCATTTACGTAGAAGGCAGCTTCATGGACGAAAGTCGCTTCATTGATCGGGAAATCACTGCGTCGCTGAGAGAACTCAGGGCGCCATATACGGCGGCGCGCCTCTGTCGCGTGTGGGCCGAGAATGTAGTCGAGACTGAAGAAGTTTCGTCCTTATTTCTTTGATGCTGTTTCTTTTTTGGTCCGAATTAGCAGGTCTCCTTTCCTTTCCTTGCTTTAACCGTTGGAGGCGGCTGTTCCTCCCCCTTTCCGAAAAACCTGATGGCGCACCCATGGGCGCGTATGGTGCACAAGATGATTACCATGTGCGCTTTAGCCGTGCGCCTCACAAAAGTCAATTTTTATTTTTGGCGGTTTGCCGATTCTCCTATTTACTCTCGTGTGCCTCTTCTTCTTGCTCCCGAGACCACGCCCCCTTTGTTTCGACGTGCGCGCGCAAGCTATTGCGCGTACATTTTTTTTTTTTTTTTTTGAACTGACGAGGAGGTGGCTGCTGCTGCACCTTTCTGTTCGTTTGAAGTTTGCCGCTCCGAAAATTGCGCCTTCCTGCTCGGTTCAATAATCTGCAGGCACCGTGTTCCCGCCGTTCGGAGCTTTTAAAACAAATTATATTTCCCGCCTGGGGTTTTTTTTTTTTTTTGCTTCCCTAATGGCCCCTAGAGTAGAGGGGGCTGGAAGTATTATAATGCGGGGTGTTCGGAAACCCTCATGGTTTCTTTTGTTCTCGCCGGCTGCAGTTTTCTCTGTCCGCGTGGGGTTATCGTCTGTGCCGTACCAGTTTAAGGGAGGTCGTGTGTTCGTTAGTACTACTCATGTCGGCATCGTCTAGACATGCCGCCGCGTAACGCCTGGCGAGATCTGTTATCGTGTCAGTTTGCTTTGCAGTTGAATAATATAGTCGGTTTGCATACGACGCGCGAATGTTGGCGTCTCTGAGTGCATACCTTCAGAAATTTGGCGCTGGCGCAGTACTTAGTGACGAGCATAGTGTGGAGTGTTGGATGTTAGCTCGCTGGGCAGACATTTTAACAGCGGAGGCTATCCCTTAAAGGATGGTATCCTCAAATAATAGTATCCGCAAATAATAAAGGAGGCTATCCCTTGAGTTCCATTCGTGCCTGGCGTCGCTCAAAACGTGGCTCAGCGAAGTTGAGAGGAGGAAAATGCTAGGCCAGGAAATGGGAGGGGAAGTGGCGAGGCCGCAAAGAGCCGACGAGCAGGTGTAAGAAGTGCGCGCCTCAAAAAAAAAAAAAAAAAAGAAAAAAAAAAAAAAACTTCCCGTAGTCGGAATCGAATCTGGGTTCCTCGCGTTATGAAACTGGCTTCTGTCCGATTGCGCTATCATCGCATTCGGGGCGCTTAGCATTTCGTTTGGGATGGGTTCGTAGCGCGGGCGTGGGCTTTCGACTTCGGCATCAGATCTACTCAGGCAGTTTAAGCTATAGCGAAGACCACCAGCTTCGCTGTTTCCTCTGTCTTCGCGTCTAACTTGCGAAGGTGGTCGAATTTTTTTATGCGGCAACGACCGTGAAGTTTGGTAGGTGTGGCAATATATCTTCGGCGAAGGAGTCGAGAGCGTAAGCGCGGCGGCATTCGTCGCACGGGTTGTTGCCTGAGGAAGACCCCGGCGCTTATCTTCCGACTTGTATGGCGGCATCATAATGTCTTGGGTGTAGGCTAAAAAGTGTAGTGCGGTGTCGAGTTCATTGCTACCGGCGTCGTATATGGTTGAATTCGCTGGTGTTACACACACATGCGCCGCGGCAGCATCTCCGTGCGCATAGATATCAACATTTCACGCGCGACTGCGTTTAACTTCAGCCGGCATCGACCAAAGACATGTTTTCTAGGACGGGCGTATTACTCTACACGCCCCCGCTTCGTCGTAGAAGCAAAAAGGGGGCGAAAACCCGCGAACAGCGGCGTATTCAGGTTTGGGTGCAGCGTCTGTCTCCCACCCGTGTCTTTAGGGCGTGCACTGTGTGAGGCTACGCCCGGGGTCTTGTCGTCGTCTGCGCTATGCAGACGCTGCTGCGTCTGCGCGTGCATGCCCATTCAGCCCGTTTCCTGCCCGCTTGCAAACTAGGCCGCGCGTAAAGCTGTGCCGAGGGAGAAAGGCAACAACACCACAATATTTTTGTGCGCCCCCCACACGACCCTTTAGTAGTGTGTAGCGCTTGCATCCTCACTCGCCCGACGATGCGAGCGCTGTTTTGTCATCTGCGAAAAAGGGCGCACCTTGGAAGTTACCCTGTCGTCTGCTAGCGTGATTTGTGTGCGGCGGTACCTATCCCGCCCACGCGGAGAGGGCGCTTTTTGTTCTGTACGAGGCGGAGTTTTGAGGAACCCATTCATTTAGGTATAAACCCACGGGGCTTTCGGGTGGTAAAATAAAAAAAAGTGAAGCCCATTTATTATTGTACGGTGGGTTGTTTTGTACGTCGCTTTCGTTTCTGAACGTTCTTCTGTTAAATCTATTTCGTTGCTTCTTGCCGCCGTCATTGTTGCCGCGCGTGCGGTTCGAAACGCGCACTGCTCGCCAAGGCGTTCGCTTTCGTGCTCGACATTTTTTTTTTTTTTTTTTGGAGGCGGTCTTTTCGGTGACGCTTGCTGTTGTATCAGGCGGTGCCCGTATCTGTCTGGGGTTTCGACGAGTGTATACATCTTATTAAGAGACTATAATGTTCCCTCTCAAACGCTAGCATCAAACGCGTTGGCCCTGTATTCACGAGGTCTCTCATCAGAGATCCAGTTTGGCGGCTACAACCACCGCACGCACAACCATCTCCTCGACATTTTCCGAGAAGGCACGTTACAGGGCTTTTATTCCCTCCCCTATTTCGTTTTGTTCTTTTTCAAGGCATGAGTGGCTTCTATGTTCCTACTCCCCGTCGTCTAAGCCGAGTGTTAGCGGCTGCGCTGACCGATGCGGGTGTTTCAGTTACTTAACCGCGCAGAGTTAAACCAATACATTATTCGTCGTCAGCGTTTGCGGGGACCCTTGGCCTGACCTTGCCGAGTGGTCGGAAGCCGGTACGGAGCCGAATCGAGTCGGTCCGACGCCGTAAGGTCACGGTGTCGTCTGCTTCGGGGCGGTGTGGGGGCGAGGCTTACATAACCGCGCGCCCAGAGGACATATCTCTCCGCTTCGGCGACCTCGACCTCCCTTCCCCGTTTGATTTAAGCTCCGTAGTGGCGTCTTCTTTTCCGCGTTTGCCAGCATATCTCTGGGACCTGCCCCCCGACGCTTCGGTGAACTCCCCGGCTATAGCCGTGACCCAGCTTCTTTCCTTTGCGGTCGCCGAGATGAGTGTGTGTGCACGTGCTACTTGGTACGCGCTCGTACGCGTAATATATATACTCTAGCGAGGAGTCGCGTCCACACCGCATATTTTCGCTCGCCTGTTCGGGAGTTGGCGCATACGCTTTCGGCGCACCCCCTCCCCGCTGGGTGGGGTTCCTCTTTTCGAGTCGCTTCCGGCACGACGCGTTTGGAAGAGTCTGGCACGGTGTCATTCGTTTCATCGAGTGGCGCGCTCCGTAAGGGAGGCTGGGAAACGGGTTCGTCTCTTCGTTCCTCGGCCACCCCCTTGTTTGAACTCCGTGACGTTAAGGACTAGCGTACACACTGTGAACTTGTAGTGTAGTGTACACGGGATACGGAACGCTATAATGTTGCCAGTAGTGCAAACTGGAGCCAGTTTGAGCTCTCGGAAGCGCTGCAGCAAGTGGGACGAGTTGTCCTGGTGTTTTTAAAGCGGCCAGGGAGACAAAATATAAGATTACTTCATTATGAAGTCCGGTTTGTCCCGATAAGTGCCAACAATTTTCCCCTGAAATTCGAACGAGTAATGGAGATCTTAGGTAGAACAGCTGTAACAGCGGCAACCCCCCCCCCCCCCACTCACTATCCCCCGGTTTCCCTGCGACGTCACAGAATTCTCTCTCTCTCTCTCTCTCTCTCTCTCTCTCTCTCTCTCTCTCTCTCTCTCTCTCTCTCTCTCTCTCTCTCTCTCTCTCTCTCTCCCTATCTCTCTCTCTCTCTCTCTCTCTCTCTCTCTCTCTCTCTCTCTCTCTGTCTGTCTCACACACATCCCGTTACTTGAATGCTGACGGGCAGTTAACACACTCACAACTGTCTCTAGTGCTGACCTGTAATGCGCCACTCCTGCCCGTATTACGTCACTGGCGCGAAATTTCTGCTTTTCTTTCGGTTTTAAAAAACTCCTTCGTGGCTGGAATGAAGCTGAGTGAGTCACCGAAGCCAACTTCTTTCAAATTCTACAAAGTTGTACTCCGTCTTCACAGCCCCGACACGCAGCAGCTGTTGGGCGAACGATTAAATCTTCAGGACTTTAAGGAGGGAGATGGGGAGGTACGCATTCATAGCGACGGTTTTCTTGTACTTATATTTGGCGCCGGGAAAAAGACGCGTCACGGCTGCACATGTGGCAAGTTTAGCGGGGAGGCAAAGCGTGACGAGATTTCTCGGCGTGCTAGGAGCCTCGCACACTATTCATTCGCGGTGGGATTTTAGCTACTGCTCCGCCGTCATTTTGTGGGAAGTATGCAACGGAAACTTGGGTGGAAGAAGTTTCGTTACACTTGTACTTGCTTCACGTGCGTGCGTAATTGCAAGGGCCTTTTGTAAACGTTTAAATCGAGAAAAACAAAACAAATGCATAACGAAAAACATTTTAAGACTGGCGCTGTGTAAGGTTTATTTCTTTCCTTTTTTTAACGCGAAAGTGTTTTATTCTCGGATACACGAAGATTTCACATACGTCATATCCGTCACGGAAATGACGACAGTATAACGAAGCAAGCGGCCTGTAAAGGTTGCACCCCTGCACACGGGGTCTTCTTGCGGGGAAGCAACCTTTAGAACCAAAGAGTACGTTATACTTATGGTTGTTCGTTTTCGGGTTTTATATTTTAACACGAAAGTGTTTCATGCCGGGATACACCAAGATTTCACTGACGTCATATCCGTCGCGAAGATGACGCCAGTACACGTTTGCCGAAGCGACCCGCCAGCAGAACGTCGCTCGCCAAGCACACCCACAAAGCAGGCGCCGTCCCGCAAATCATGCTCAGCTGCAGATTTCGCTGCACATTCACTTTATTGTTTTACCAATTCCTCTGACAGAGGAATCGACCACAGTGTTTTCTTTTGCCGTACCCATTTTAAAAATATTATCGCGCGAATTCCGACGCCACCGCTACGAGTGCAATGTGAAGACGTTCTCGCCACGATGGTTCAGTGGCTAAGGCGTTGTCCCGAGGACGCGCCGCGCGCAGGTTCGACTCCCGGCCGAGGCGGTCGTTTTCCTACGAAAACTAAACGCTAATAACGGCCGCGTGTCGAGATTTCAGCGCTAATTTCAATGTCCCCGCACGGTCTAAACCGTCAATCCGTATCGCTTCCGCGGTCTGCCTCATCGCCCATGTTCAACTTCGGCGTGCGTGCTCGGGAGCTTCGATACATTTTAGTGCAACCCTCTGGATAGTCTTCCGTCTTGCGTCTCCTCGGCAGTTACGTTGAGCTTGATCCCACAAACTTTTTTCGATTCGATACAACGAGAGATAACTCGTTCCCCCGGATCGTAACGATCTATTCGCAGTCTCCTCCGAAAAACGCATAGCTAAGTCCGTACATCGCGTATTGCCCGTGAGGATAAGCGGATACTACCGGCCATTCCTGTTGTGTTTCTTCCTTGAACGCGGCGGTGGTCTCAAGGCGCGGAACATCGTCGTCATCATCAACATCAACGCCTTCCTGCACGAGCGCGCACCGCGCGAGACGATAAGGATCGGCGCACTGTGCGAACACTTCTCCCGACAGATCGATGGTGGCGGTCGAGTCCCGGGGTGACGTGCTCCCACCTCGGGGTCTCCTTCTCGGGGGCGCACTGGGCCGTTTCCCACGCCTCGTGCTGCCGCTGACCAGCGGTTCCGGTTTTCCTGTTAATTTCCTGCTCGTCGTCGTCGCCGCCGTCTTCGCAGCAGCGTCAGTCGGCGGCGGGCCGACAACGGGACGCATACCAAATGCCCTCGTACCAGTGCGTGTATATACAGGTTTCTCTGGCGCCACGGCGTGATCTTCCTTGCCGTTGTATCGCGGTGCTGTACGTACACGCGCGCGCTCACTCAGCGCGGGGGTGCTTATAGCATATGCAGGCGCTGTTGAACGCTCGCGAGGACTCGCGACGGCAGCGGTCGGAGATGCGCCGGGTCAAGGAGCAGCCTTGGACGCTGCTGGCCTAACGCCGCGCGATTCTTTCTCTTTCTTAAGCCTCCTTTTTTCGTGTTCTTACCCCGCAAGGTACCGTTGTCGTGGTTTGCTTTTGTGCAGGAAGCTGCTGCGCTCGGCTTGCTCTTCCGTTTTGTTTCCGCGGTGTGAGGACGGTATTGGTCCGACCGCCACACTTACACCTGACTAGCTAGTCGTACGTCTGGTCTGTCTTGGCTCGGCCTCTAGTACCAGAAACTGCCAGGACCGGAAGTCCATGGAAGCTTATCGCTGTTGTACGTTCTTGGAATCCGATCGCTATCGAAGTTTAACTTTTCAGGGCTAAGTAAAAATTCCCTAAGATCACATTAATATATTTTTTTTGTTAATGTCGCCTGTCTCTGCCAAAACGAATCGGTGGTTGCACAGCGAAATCGGCATCTTTCGCGTTGCTTTTATGGCGGCGAGAGCAGACTTAAAACTACGTCTCGCTGAGGAGGCCTGGGAGAGACGCCTGTGAATACGAAGTGGTTGGGCCAGAAATGTCATCCACCTACATCGAGGTTTTAAACAACGCTGTGGAAATCGTAGGTATTCAGTGCCACGATGCGTACAGTTTGCAGCCGACGCTGTTTTGACGGTACTGGTTAATTTCGTAGCTTACCAGTTGCCAGAGGTTACTTTGGTGGCGGCAACTGTTACTTTGGCCGCAGTCGCTCCCAACACCGTGCAGAATCGCGTTTCAGCAACATCGTGCACATTTAAAAACAACTCGTAGTGCCATCTGGGTTGTACCGTAAGTCCTATATCATGGGTCCCCCGTCAAAATATCTCCGTATCGTGTTTCTTCTAATAGCCGCAGTTTTTGAAATGTTTCCAGCGACGCACACACACATAGCGTTGTTAGCCTTCGCATCTGACAACCGCTTTTATCACGCTCAAACAAGGAAATTTCGACACTAGAATTAGCGTCGTTTCTTTTTTTCCATTTCGTGGCGTCGCTTAATCGTTCCCTTCAATTCCTCGGGTCACATCTCGCTTCGAAAGCTGGCCTTACAATTAAGCGGCTCGCCCCTTGGCACCGGTGTTGCTGGCGTCTTCGCGCGAGTCGGGTTTGGTTCTGGTGCGAGTTGATGCGTTGCCCGTCGCTTGACCATGCGTGCGTCTGGAGGATCTACGTCTTGAGCGAACGGAAGAAATTATTCCCAAGACCCTTAATTGGCGTGTCACTTTCCCACTTCGATTGCGACCACCCCGGTCAAGCTTTGATCAAGGAAAGTGCCACCGTTGTTGTCACCACCACCCTGCACTTATCTCATCGCCCTCCAAGGACGGATCCAGCTTTACGCTGGAAGTTGCCCCTCCCTCTCCTCCGCGCCATGCCCGTATCTTGCCCCCTTCTAAGCCAACAATCGGCGCTCGAAGCACTCTTTTCCGATGCCCCCGGCGCATCCTGTTTTTCCGCGTCCGTACGCGTTTCCGTGGTTCGGGGAGGACTACAGCTTGCGCTTGTGCTTTCAAAACTCTCCCCATACGTTCTGGGAACGCGTTCGGCATTGTTGGGACTCTTGTTTCGGTTGCCTCCAAAAGGGTCTCGTGGAAGCAACATGTAGACGTTCGAAGCGCACGCAAACAAGGGCTTAGCTAGAAGCGAGGGACGCTTGCTTGCTAGGATGTACCTCCTGACTGCCGGCTTTCTCGGTAGAGGGGACATACGAGGGGCTAAGACCGTGAAGGTGGTGTAAAGGTGAAGTGTTCTCAGGGAGTCAAGGGCTTTGGTCATACACATCGCTGCGGCCTGCTGCCACGCGAAAGGTAAGAACGCGGCTTCCCCGTGTTTGAGTTCACGATTTTCTTTTATTTGGACACCCCTTTCAGTATTCCTCATATCGTTCGACGTCATGTCACCGCATCTGACTTTATCCCGTAATTGTTAAACGTTAATGACCACTTGCCTGAGCTATCAATTCTGCGTCTCCTCTTATACCGGCTGACCACTGTCTGGTATGTTTCTCGTCCCCGCACGCCTCGTTCAGTTTTATCGCGAAATTTACTGTACTGTCACAAATGGCACCAAGTGACCGTGTAGGCCTTCTGTTTTGTAGGCGTTCGAACATTAGCGATGTTATTGCATCACCTCTTCGAAACTTTTGGTTTGCCTAAACGTCTAGGGTGGTCCCTAGAACAAACCGCTGCTTCGGGTACGTATCTGGTCGGCACGGTAGTGTTCGTCGCCTGATTTTTGATCGCAGCAGTGACCGAACTCCTCGTACTTGTGGTTACACTTGCGGTCTTGCACCGGGTAAATTCCCTGGATCTGGCTGTTAAAAACGCGATTGCATGGCAGGAAGAGAACGAAATTCACGCAACGCCTTCAGTCATTGAAAAAGAAAAAGCGTTCGGGTTTCGTGTTACAACAGCATCCGCCAACTGCGCGCTTCGCCATGCTCATAAACACATCGTGCTTGTAGCCGCCGCTTCCCCACCCAAGTGTCACTTAGCACCGCCTTTCGAGCGCGTCCTTGTCCGAACGCCCCCGGTTGACGTAAGACGCCTTTGAGCCGCGATGCGCAACGATGCGCGGTGTTTAGTAGTACACTCGCGAAAAATAGTCCGCAGCGTCGCGGGTTGTACAAAATATCGCGCTGCGCCCACCATCACATTCGAACGCGCCCCTCGCGCAACTTGGACACGTGTTCGCGGCGCTGGCCTAATCCGCGCCAACATCTCGCCATTAATATACGGCCGACGCGTTTCTCTATTGGTCAGCGTCCAAGTAATAGCGCGCCATTTCCTCTGCAGCCTTTTCATCGAAGCGAAGGCTGCTATTACAGGCAGAATTGTCTGCCTCTGCCGCCTCTCCTCTTGGCCGTCAGGTGTGTTTTCACTTTTTCGCGCGGCCCTAGTAACGCTCGATTCATCTCGGACATGTTTAGTCGACGCGACAGCTGCCGCTTGTTTAGGTAGTGCTGAGCCAAGGCTGCGCATTCAGACGTTCGCGTTCAAAAAAGCGAAGCGGGAAATTTGAAATGCGTACAGCCTGTCTTCGCGTTTGAATGTGCGCGAGTATGTTTACACGGAACGAAAGGTTACCCCGGCTGATTGATTAATTTTGTCATCTCCGTCGGAACGAAATGCTAGAAGCCTTGGTTTCGGTTTGTTGGAAGTTCGTCGTCGAGCCGGATGTGTGTTTACAATTTATATGCGCATGAGATGCGGCTTTGCCAAAAGGATGGGCGCTGTTTTACGCATTTCGGAGGCAAATCGTAGAGATTTGTCTTCGGGAAATAAGTTGTCTTTATTTCACCCAACTGACCTTTCATAGAAGTGTACACCTACCTTCAGGACAGGCATTAAAGAAAACGAAAACGTTGGCGCACGCCCTCTGGCTCGATCAATTGCAACTTAAAAAAAGAAGCGATGACGTAAGCCAATGTTTAAGTGAGCATTCAATTGCAGACGTCGAGATAGACGCGGTAATGAAGTGCTTGCTCGCCTAGCGCGCGGGCTCCAATGTTCGGATTCTCCCCTCGAAACTTCTTTTTTTTTTTTTTTTTTTGGACGTCAAGGTTCTCTCCTCTTTCGTCACCTCTGTTCGTTCGTCGCCCTTCCAAGGGCCGCAATTCTGCTTGACCGGGCGACTAAAAACAGCGCTAATTGAATGATGAGACCCAGCTCCTGGCAGCCGATAACGGGTTTCTGGAGACGTCTCCGCGCATCGCCGCGCTTGATTAAACCGTGTCAGCTTATCCACAAACAGATTGCGTGTTGCCGGCTGTATTCAACTTCCCCTATCCAGCTGGGGAACACTCACACTATATATATATATATATATATATATATATATATATATATCCCACCTGCTGACGTGGGGTGCTGACGCCTCAGGGAGTGTACAGCAGCTTGCAGTCGCGCCTTTTTGTATGAAGCCGGTGACAATGGGAAGGTCGACAACGTGCGGATCGTGTCGCGGGAAACTAGGAGTATAAACGTGCAACACCGGATGGCGGCCTTGCCGCAACACTGAATGTGCCTTGAGGCACCGATAGATATTAACGCAAGCAAGGTTTTGGTTTGGATGTGGGTATTGGACGAGGAGAAAGCCGATGAGCTGCGGAGGTTACGGGAACATTCGGCGGTCGGCTGTCTTTCGGGTGCGTCGTAACGTCGGGACAGTTAAGGTCGCTGTATACTCCTCTCACAGCTCACCTTACCGCGTGTTTCTGATCAACTGAAATCAAGGTTATTCTTCTCCAGCAAAAGAGAAAAAATGCGTGCAGGAGGTACAGCTTCACAAACGAGGGTCCCAAGCTAAAAAAAAAAAAAAAGACCGTGAAGTCAAATAAGTGTCTTCTACTTAAATAATAAGTGTTTGGGGGGGGGGGGGGGGGAATACGAGTTCTGTTTGTTCAGGGTTTTTCGTAGTTGTGTGTTTTACCTCATGCAGTGGTAAAGTTTGGTTGCTAATTATGCGCGGTATATACCAGATTTCGTGGCGTGTTGAGGTCCACCGTCATCCTTACAGCGCTTGCCCTCTTTCGACGCACAAAGGCGCTGTTTCGCCCGCCTGGAAGGCTCAAATTTCATTTCGTCGCTAGAAAAGCGTTCGTTTAATGTACCAGCTCGTCTCCGTTTAGCAGAAACGAGTCTCGCTTGCCGTTATATTAGAAATAGTTCGTGTTTCATCTGCAATGCTACGCGCGCTTCCGCACTTCCATTTCGATGCTCATTTAGCGCCTGGTGTACACCCTTAGTCGTGCCATTCGAGTTGGTGTCGATGGTGTCAAAGGCTCCTGTAACTACTTTCGTTTGAAAAGCTCCCACAGGCGCACATCCTCTCCACATTGCCGGCCAGCTAAATGCTCCCCCGAACCCCCCTTTAGCCATCTCCGGAATGAACCTCGCGAACGCGCCACCCGGTCAACTTCAGCAGCACCCACTGCGCATGCGTGGAGCGGGGCGTATCTTCAAATGCAGCACATGTTCAAACGTTCAGAGCGTAGTATGCGGACACGGGTCGGGCGTGCCGAATAACCGCCGGTGCGCTCACACACGAGGGAAGTAGCTCCGACTCATTTGAGCATGCGAACTGCATCGTGGTCTGTGGGCGTAGGAGCAGCTCCCCGACAATGCACGCCCACTGTCCCTGGCCCCTCGGGCTGTGACACGAATCCAGACTAACCTAACAACCTGGAAATCCATTGCCGCGCTCCTCCCCCTCTACCTTCTCGCTGGTTGTCTGCTGGCGCCAAATGCGCGTTCCGTATTCACTGGGCGTCCTGTCGCCAGACGTCTCTTTTGTGCTCGCCTGATAACGTCTGCCGCCTTCTCCTCGGTTTGTTGCTTTTCCCGTTGTATTCTCTGCGTTGTATTCTCTGCAGGGCGCAAGTGCAAGGCGGCTTAACCGGATCCAGTGAGACGATAACGGCACGCGAAAGCCCTTATCTGCTAAACCCTGCCCAGAGGAGGGGTGGGACAAAACGGAACCATTCGCGTGGGAACGACCGCGAGGGGAAAGTGAATGAGATACGCAAAAGACTCGAGCGGTGCACGTTACGCGAGTTGGTTACGTACCGTGCGACGTCGCTCTTGCGTCGCTACAGGGGTGGCCAGATAGAGCGCTGTGTCACCATCGTGACAATCGCCATCCTAATTAGGTCCAACGCATGACGAAGGCCGCTCCCACTGAGCTCCAGCCGGCCGCTCCTGTCCTGTCGTCCTGGATGGATATTGTAGGTCGGGACAAAACAGGAAACTTTCCGGGGTTCCGTGTTTCAAAAAAAGAGGTGGGATTTAGAACTTGTTGGTGCTTCTCGGTAGAAAGTGTCAACTGTGCGAACCACAAAAGACCCATTGGTAGCGCTAGGACATGCATAGTCCTTGCCACGCCCCTGTCCATGTATCCCGCTCGCTCTGTCGGTCGCTTAATATAAAGTTACACTTTTTTTTAAAATGATGTGAAGTGAAAAGGATTGTAGTCCTACACCTGGCCTATGAAGCGTGCATTTGTGTAGCCCAGTCAGAAATATTTACGCTGAGCACGAGGTCGCGGGTTCGATTCCCGGCCGCGGCGGCCGCTTTTCTGATGGAGGCGAAAAGCAAAAATGCCCGTGTGTACGAGATTTCGGCGCACGTTAAAGATCCCCAGGTGGTCAAAATTAATCCGGAGCCCTCCACTACGGCGCGCCTCATCGCCTGCGTTGCGTCGGCGCGTTAAACCCCCACAATCAATCAATCAAGAAAAATTAACGCACAATGGAGGGCCAACGATGCCGTGCGTGTGTTGTATATTCGCGCCCCCAAATGGTCGCAAGAACCAACAAATGGTAACGCCGTTAGCGAGTTTTTAATTGAATGAGTTGGGTTGAATTCTCGGCACAGCATCAGTGAGACGGGACGTTATTGCACGGAATCACTCACAGGGCCAGCAGAGGTCGGGAGGTTGCGATAAGCGGAATTTAAAGTCTTCCTGCGGGCGATTCTCGTGACGCCGTTTCAATCTGCATTTCATATATCGCGCCCGTTACCTTCGGACGGAGGCGAAAAGCAAAAACGCCCGTGTGTACGAGATTTCGGCGCACGTTAAAGGTCCCTAGGTGGTCAAAATTGATCCGGAGCTCTCTACAACGGCGCGCCTCATCGCCTGCGTTGCGTCGGCGCGTTAAACCCTACAATCAATCAATATCGCGCTGTCACCTCCTTACTATCGTAGCATGCATGGCCGAGTAGTTTGGCCATTCGGAGATTTAAAAAGAAAATCGGAGTGAACCCGCGGTTGCGGGGTCGTGATTACAGTCAGCTGGTTTACCCTGTGGAACGCTGGAGCCGGAAAACCCGTTAGAATCTTCCCAGTATCCCTGCAAATCGAAGAAAGAAAATGCGGCCGAAACAAGCCGCCCATCTCGACAGGTTTCCCGACTCGTATGTTGCATGCGCCGGGCGTTTTTCGTCTGGCGCTGAAGGAGCGCCCAGGAAGCACTTTTCTTTCTCCTCCTCTTT
The DNA here is from genome assembly GCF_048455015.1 of Haemaphysalis longicornis. Lineage (NCBI taxonomy): Eukaryota > Metazoa > Arthropoda > Arachnida > Ixodida > Ixodidae > Haemaphysalis > Haemaphysalis longicornis. The sequence goes on from NW_027526385.1 coordinate 98,725,154, forward strand.
CTTTATTCGCTGCTCTCTCCAATCCGGGAGTATTTCATTCCCCGTCGTCTTCGTTATCTCGCCTGGCAAGACATGTGAACCCGGTTTTATATTGGGTGTTGTGGAAAGTAGAAATCGCAGCCGCAGGGAACGGGTCCGGGCGACGGTCCGGCGGTTGTTACCGGCTGCCGCGAACACCTCGTCCGATGAAGTTTGTCACCGTCGCGACAACGACAGCGACTGTCGTTCGCTGCGCTCATCCAACCGGTGTGTGGTAGCCCACACGCGTGCGATCCCTGTCGGCGTGCCATGCTCCTTTGCAGCAGCCTTTCTTTTTCGACTCTTAAGTTTGTTCAACAAATGTTGACCCTCTCTCTCTCTCTGCTTCGAGGCTGATGTTATCGCTACATTGACACTAGACCATCGTGCCGCAAACTTTGGTCAATATCTTCAGGAGGCTGTAGAACTGACGCAGAGCAGCTTATATCGTCGTCATCGTCTTCATTTTCCCCTTCTTCTTTCTTTTTCTTCTTCGCCGCCTTCACCGACATCTTCCTGTTAATGTCCACTGCAGGACAAAGGTTTCTCTCAAATATTTCAAAATATTTCTATCCAAACTTTGCCGAGTCCATTCTTCGCCCCCGAATTTTCTCACTTCATCTCTTCATTGCATCTTCCGTCTTCCCTTATTTCGTTTGCATTTAATTTGCGAACAAAATGGACACCTCCCGCTATTTAAATATCCTGATTTGCCTAAACGGTATTCATCACCTCTTATGCCTGACGTCGCGTTGAGGCAGGGCCGCGTTTGTGAAGGGACTCGCCGCTAGGTGAGACTCGAGAAAGAAAAAAAAAAAAAACATTACTGGTAAATGTTTGTTGTCGCGTGTCTTTGTGCAGCGGGTCGCTTGTTCCGGCGTGGAAAGATGAAAGGAAGCTGTCGGCAGGAACAACAGTGTGCGTCGACAGGAACAAACAAACAATGAACACGTTCGCCGCGAGCATGTCGAGAATTCCTGCCATTGCGGTGATTCGTGGCAGCCAGCAACGAGCTCAGTTCAGTTCGGCCAAGGTCGTCCGCATCGGGGTGTACGGGACCTTTTCCGGTTTTGGGGGGGCGCCCCCCTCTCGCGTTTTTTTTTATTATTATTATTCAAAGACGTCGTTTTTCTTTTTCTTTATCCGTGCTCCACTATACACGTCGTTTCCTCGTTCCGTTTCAGTGCTGGAGTGCGCGTTGTCGTTGTGAAATGAAACGACATTCGGCAGGGAGGCGGCCCGGGAAAAAAAAAAAAAAAAAGTTAGCAGACGACAAAAAAAGAAATGTAGCAGACGATAAAGAGAGGCGACCCACATCCAGTTGGTGTGCGCGCCGTCTGCAGCCGCTCGTGTGCTTCCTTTTAGCCTTAGGGTTAATTGAGAACTCGCGGAGCTCCTTGCCGTTCTTTTTATTCCTTCAGAGCGTCCTTTTCTCTATATATTATTGCTTTAACGCGACCATCTCGCACTTCGTGAGGATGCCGTTGCGCTTCGCCAGTTATCCGTCTGCTTCAGCCTCCGAGCAGACGACACTTTTCCGTCTGCATGCACCAACTCCCTCCTCTTTTTTTCTCTTTTGCTGGCCGCAGACGACCGACCAAGCGGGGACACTTCCTGAGTCCGTTATCTCGTACACATCGGGGGCGCGTGTGGTAACGATTTATCAAGAAGCGATATGTGACGATGTACGCCCCCTTAAAGAGATTGCGCTAGGGTTGAGTAATGTTTTCTTCGCTTTGGTCGACGTGCTTGTGGAGCTGTTCGACCGCAAGTCTCGTACTTGGTAGATAGGGCCGGCTCGTTACGAAAGTATATAGGTGCACAAGGATTAAAAGGACCATCAAGACAAAATGCGTCCTTGTTTAACTTGAAAGAACTAACTAGCTTTTTGGTAACTCTATGAGCTCCGTCCGAGCCGCGAAATGCGCTTTTTAATCGAAAAAAAAAAAAAACGTAACGAAATATGCATTGAAAAACTTTCAAATTTCGCGGTGCTCGATCTCAAGTCAGCAGTGACGCAGCAGAGGATACACTGGGCCGCCTCGATTATCAGTCCCGGATCGTCCGCTAACTGCCCGAGACGCGATCCGGCGCTCGATTTTCCCATGTATTTCTATGGGACCTCCGGTCCGGACGCAGTCCTGGGACTGCCCGCGGACCGTCCAGGACTGGTAAATCGAGGAGGCCCAATAATAAATAGTATGTTCGTATGTTATTAACGGAAGCTTGTCTAGAGAAGGCAAGCGTGGCAGGAGGCGGCAGAAAGTTAGGTGGGCAGATGAGATCAAGAAGTTTTTGCGATGAAAAATTTGGGCGCAGTTAGCACAGAACCGGTACAATTGTAGATCTGTGGGAGAGGCCTTTGCACTGCAGTGGGCGTAGACAGGTTGGTGATGATGACGATAATGATGATGATGTTAATAACATCATGTTAGCATTCAAGTGACTCAATCAGTTGCACTGGGAGCTCACTACAATTGCGCAGTCGTGCTTCGTGGCAGTGACGTATGTCGACGGCGACTATTCGCACGAACCCTTTGACGCCATTGAGACTCGGGGATAATGTCGCTACTGCTTCATCTTTTTTTCAACATCTAGATTATTCGATCGAAATTAGCGACACAATTGGAATCGTTGCTGCCGGTGCAAACCAGTCTTTTTAATGAACGAAACATGTATATTGTTGTTTTCCAAGCAAACCGAGCTCCGAGTGGCGGCTGCCGCGGATCCGAATAGCTGACGAACTTGCGGACCTCCGCGCTGAGTGAACGACCTCGCAGGCGTTCCCACTGGGTGACGTGTAAACGGGTCGTTTGCCTGAGAACGGGAGCGCACGTAAGCGGCAATTGCACGAAGCGCCAGATCCTATGGGATCCGGCTCGCTCACGGGCGGTCTGTGCTGTTGCGTGCTTCCAGCGATTTTACTGCGGCGGCATACTTTGGCCGCTCGCGTGCGCTGCTATTTCGTTTCCGCCACACTCGAGAAGTTCGTGTGATTTTTCCCGCGGGTCGCTTAACAGGGCGTGTCTCGTTCGCGCACTTCCGTCCAGACATTAAGCCATTTTCGTTGAGGCCATTTCTGGCGGAAAGAAGACAAAAACGCTAATGGTAGCTTATAACCGACCTATATAACTCGAATTTGTTGCCGCTTACATTTGATTATCCACTTTGTTGGGATCTTGGCTTGGCTGTTGGCTGCATTCGGCTCAGCACTTCGGAACATATATCCAGTCCTAGCGGAACAAATGCACATGCAACAGAAGTAACGAGATTTTTAAACCTGCGAGGCAACCCACATCCGATAACACGAATTTTCGGGCGTTTTTTTTTTTTTTTTTTTCTCTTCTCGAGACCCGTCCATGGCCAGGTTTAATGCAGTATTTTCTGCTACTGAGGGCATTTTTGTTTTGCTTGTCTGAAGTTGAGTTCAATTCGTTCGGCCTTTTATGTAAGGCGCAAGCGTTACGAATACTTTCAGCTAGGCTTTGTAGCTAAGCCACTTCGGGTTTTAGTCTGTGAGGTCTGATGGCTGAATTGAGCTTCAGATATTAATGAGGTAAACACAGGAAACATTCGTTATAAAAAAAAAAGTCCTTTGGAAAAGTTACATTTTGTTAAAATTGGATATAATTTGGTGTTAATGAACTGGAGTGGAAGTAATAGCTAATTCGATGAAACGATTCCGTTATAACAAACTTTTTCTGTATACGAGCTTGTTTAGCCCGGACCTCGCCACCTGCGCCCATTGGTTCTTTGTGTCTTTATCGTCCCTTATATTGCGGTCGCATCGCTTGGAAGCCGTTGCACGTGACCTTTTTATCCGACCGCGGACGGCGGGGCGTCTAATAACCTTGGGCCATCCCCCAGCCGTTTCCGTTTTGCATACAAGGGATGTAGCCTCGTGCGCGCGGCATATGACCCGCCGACGGATTGCGTGTTGCTGTACGGGACCCCGGCGGAAAGCGATCGCCGCAATCATGCACGCAGTTCACACTTCTGCGTTCACGGCGGCACGGCCTCTCGCGATTCCTCGATTGCATTGTATACCAAGTTGAACTGTCCATCAATTGGTCTTCTTCCCTGGTTCGCTACGGCGTATCGGTTGCCGAGTTAACTGGGGGTGACCTACGGCCCCCTGGCGGCGGCGTCCGCCGGCCAGTCACGGCAGATGGCAGACGATGCGGTTGTGAGCAGACGATATCAAACGGTTTCGCCTGCAGCAGCTCCATTAGCGCGCCTACAGAATGGGGACGCGTGGCTTACAAGCGAGCGAAACAGAAACGCTGCTGATCGCTCGCGTAATGGCTCGTTGTTAACGCTCGCGGCTGCGTATTTTCGCTCACGCGCGCACGATCCTCCGCGAGTCGTCATTGACCTCACTGCGGTAAACCTTGGATCAATACCGTCTGGCCGCGGCCCCGATATTAAGATAAAACACCCGTCTTGCGTAACGCTCGTGACGGGGATGTGCGTTTTACCTTGAGCTCCCCTTCCCGCGGCGATTAGAGCCAAATTAGTCCTGACACCTCTGTAACCTTAGAGCAGCGGGAAAGCCTGCTGACCATCCTTGAAGACTAGAGGAGACCAGTCGCCAGGGTGCGTTTGGCAGCTAGAACGCAAGTACTCCTGGACTGAAGAGTCCCCCCACCAGCGAGCGGCCATTACACCTCCTTCCGCTCTGCTCAGGAAAAAAATTTCATCATCTGTTGCAGTGGCAGCGAAAAAAAAGCCTCATCCTTGAATACTTTCAGGAAGCAAAACATTACTCCACGGAGTTCACATACCATCATTGTGCCGTTTCCATGTTTTCCTTCTACTTTCATGTAGGCATTTGTCGGCGCCTGGGATCCAGTATGAAAGTCCGGTCTTTAATGCAACTCGGGGGTCCAGTATAATTTGTTTCAAGCTGACGTCAAGCGGAATACAATGCGTCTTTAAAATTTCGGCGGCGCTGATAACATGACAAAATCTAATCCTCGATTCATGCATACACAGCGCCGCAAGAGGATAGCGCTGTCACGCTCGGTTCATCTCAGCAGTGTTTGCATTCTGCATGTATCCGGCACTCAGTATACGTCGGCTGCCGGCCTATAGCACCCCGCCGGCGTTCGCGCCAAGTTGCTTAAGACTTCACGTCGACAAGCGTACGGTGCGGAGTTGTTCTCTGAGGGTTTCTTCTCCGCAACACTTGTCCGCGGGAGTTCCCCTCGAAGAAGCCTTCGGACGAACGACCTCAGCTACGCGCACGAAGCAGCTCGGATCCTCTCGCGTGACATAGTGCGCCGGAATTCGTGTCCTCGCCGAGGTAGTAGCTTCGCAACCCCCGCACACGCTCTGTGTAACGGGTGCAACAACTGAAATGTCGTCTGCTTGCTTAGCGAGCAGCAGCAGACGACGCACGAACGTCGCAGGCGCGCTGGGCGGGCTTCCTGAGGGATCTTCTGCAATGGGACTACGCGAATTCGCCGCGCGCGTGCGAATTCTCAACCCACTTTACGTGTCCTCGTCGACGTCCGCGCTTGTGGCTTGCCTGCCGCACGACGGGAGGTCGCCGGTTGTCTCAAGCGACGAACAAGCGTCGGCGGCGTTTCGTCCGCAAACAGTGCACGCGGGCGCTCTTCTGCGTACACGCAATTCCTGTCTCTGAGTTGTAGCAGCCTCCTTTTAACGACGTTTGTCTACGGCGGGAGCATCATGGGAGGTCGTTTCGTTGAGTTGCCAAGTGGCGGCGGTCACCTTGGCCTCGTGTGCCGAGCGTTTAGTTGCTCAGCGCGGTGGCGGGACTCCACACGTGGGACAGATTAAACAATCGTTCGCCGCTGTAACCGGTGAAGAGCGGTGTGTGTGCATACACGCACACTTTTGCCGTCCGTTGTGCCGAATACCTAACCTGTGTGGGCTGTAGTATGTTACGCGTGATTCTGCGCGAGTGCGAATTTCACTCGAGGCTGTGTCTGCGTTAACCGGCGTCGCGACTCGCGAGTGGTTGGAAGAGATAAGTGCGGGTGATTGTAAACTCTTCGTTGCGAACCGCCCTGCTGTTGCCTGAGCGTGTCCTTACGCCTTGGGTTTCCATTCTTAGTGTTGATCTTTATCTTGTTTCCGACCTGCCCCACAATCTGATGAAATGTTTGGCGTGGTCCGTCGCGTTGGGCAAGTGTTATAAGGTGTTGGGCTCTTGAGAGCGTACGTTTGTTCCCCGCATATTTGGAGGCTTTTGCGTCTTGCGGAAGGTGAAGCTCAGCTTTGACCAGCGTGGACAGACAGGCCTTGTAAACGAGAATTCGGCGGTAGTGGCAGAAAACTGATTAATCCCTCCTTCCAGCGTCCATGCCGCGAACGGTAATCACAGTTCGTGTTGCAAAGACTCCACACCGCGCATCGCCCCAAAACAGTGAGCGCTCCTAAGATTCGACCAGCCGTCAGATTTGGCGGCGACGTATCGCACACGCTCCAAGTGTAGTGACCGCAAACTTGGACCTGGTTACGTAACGCCGCGTTACACCGCAAGCGCGCGAACCCACACACACACACGCACAAAAGGACGGTCACGCGCCCCGGAGATAATGCGCCGTGATGTATAGCGTGGTTCTGTGCAGCGCCGAGGGGACCAGCGGAGCATCCATATGCATATTACCGTCACGCGAGCGTTTGCGCCTATACCGGCGCGCTGATTGAAGAGGTCGCCCGTTCGCCGTCTCTTCCGCCTAGTTTATGCGGCCCGCGCACACGTTATGCGGCCCTCGTGTGTGTGTAAACGCCTGTACGTCGGCGTCTATTGCGGTGACGCGTGCGTTCTCTAAGTGCCGGGTCTTCCCAGGAAGATGTACCCGCGGCATGTTGCTTTCGAATAGGGCGTGTTTTGCGCGGCCGTGTGCGCATTAACCTCGTCACCCCCACTGCGCATACTTGACGAAAACGAGCAGTGAATGCTCGTTGCGTAACGTTGCACGTGCATATACCCTTTCCCGCTTGTCTTGCTCTCTGTTTTCTTTCCTGGTTTGAGAGACCGTATATCTAGCTAGGCCTACTTTCCCGCGTATTGTTGCTGGTGGTGGGAGGCTGTGTGGGCCCAACGGAGGCGGACATGCGTGCGGGAATCGTCGGCGGCTGGGCCAAGGCGCCGAAAATGGTGCACCGCGAACGTCTTCTGCGGACAAGGCTGATTCCTGAGCATACAAAGTGTTCCTTCGAGGAACCAGAGGCAACTTCAGACTTTTTGCGTGTCTGTAGACATAGCGATTAGCGCACATGTTGAGAGAACTTCACGAGTTGTCAGTGCAGCGAATCAAACCCTCGGCCCGCAGATTGCATGATGATGATGATGATTGCTACTGGTTTCCCCTTTGTAGCGGGGTGATGACGTGTCATCTTACCAAAAAGGACGAATATACCTGTTTTATACTCCTGGTTTAATACTAGCGCTGCTTAGGGCAGGCACAAAAATCTTATTGGGCACAAAATACTTTTTTTTTTTCGGTAACCCCCCCCCCCCCCCCCCCCCTTTCTCGGGCTTCGAGGGCGTATTTTCCGGAAGTGGGCAAGCCTCATTTCTTTCGTGGAGGAAGGTAACATTCTCGTTGACCCGAGGCTAGCAACTTCTTTGCCTGCTTAAACTTTGCGCTCGGTCGTGAGTGCGGTGGGTGACGTCTGTTTAGTGAGCGCATGCTAATTAGTTTTGCACTTCTGAACGCCGGACGTCTTAACTTCACGGGTGCGCGGGTTCGGTCAGCGTGACACCCAAGTAACGATTAAGTTGCGGAGGTCGGGGCGCTGGACCCCCCCCCCCCCCCCCCCCCCCACCGCAAAACGTTGATGGTGGTTCCCTCTAATCGGAATTAGTTTTCCGATTTAGGTCGCGACAGCTTGCGGCAGAGAACCGGGTCATCGCGCGGACGTTGCACACAGTGGAAATCAGTATGGCCTTATTTCGGCCAACCCTCGGCAGTAAGGCGTCACTTCGTGTTCCTCCTTCATCGTTGAACCGTAGGGCGTTTGAAAAATGTAGGCTGAGTGATCGAATGGAGAGCAGCGCTCTGTCGGTTCATTTCTGCCCGCGGCTACGGCTGGGACCTCCTTTCGGCTCCCTTTTTGACAGCCGTGATGGGTCGAAGAGGCTCGTTTGAACCTCACGATCTGCGGCGCTTCAAAGCGCACTGCTCGCGGCGTTTCGTCGCTCTACAGCTGGGGCAGGCGATCCGGCACGATCGTCTGCGAGCGTTCTTTTGTCGCCTGCTGTCCCCTTCGGCGCGCATTTCGCTGCAGATGAGTTTCGGTTCCAGTTGCGTGTGGGTCGCCGCATTCGTAGGGCACGGACAAACTTAGGTCTCCGGTCATTGACGCAGCCCCCATGCGAACACACAGTCCGTCTCATCTGAAGTTCCATCGGTCGACGTTCCACAGCCACCTCATCATTCAGTGCGTAAATTTGTTTACGTTAGAAATTTCGAATTAAAATGGAATCTTTTTTGTTAAATTGGATAATTTGATAATGTTTCGGCCGAGTATTCGACCGTACTCGAAATATATATTTACGGTTTGCATCTTCTGTAGCCCCAAAACTGATAATTAACTTCACCTTATTACACATTGGCGAACCTGAAAGCGCTAATACGCACTCTATAGTTCATCTCACAAGCTAGCTGCAGCACTGTGGAGGCTACATTGTTATCAATAGTGCGCCCACTGAGGGCGCCTAATCCGCCGTGAAGGGGGTCCTGAAAGGACACTCCCTTCTCCCTTCTCGGCAAGTGGCACCGCACGGCCCCGGCGCCTTTTGTCGCTTCCTTCGCGGTGAGTTAGGCGCCCTGAGGGGGACAACAATGTAGCCTCCACAGTGCTGCAGCTAGCTTGTGAGATGAACTATAGTTTATTTTATTTCTGTTGTGCTTATTGTGGTACGATAGTACAACACGTGTCAATTTTATTGCGAGTTTTAGAAAACAACAAATTGGGAGGTATTCGGTATTTGAGTTTGTATTCGGAGCCTTTTTTTTTTTTTTTTTCCTTCTTCGAAGGTTGTCATTCCGTTTAAACATTTCGTCTTTCCTAAGCAGCCACGGTACTAACGGTACGGGCAGTGATTTACAGACTTGGCCGTTTTAGAAGTTGGGGAAGTTGACATTGACGAATACTTTTGCGGCACTCTTCCAAGCGTCGGCCTCCTATTGGGGCTGCTCGTCAGTGAGCCGAACAGGCCGCAATTCCATCTGCCAGACGCGACTGTCACGTCCCGCATCGAGCGCCGTTACATATCGGTACGCAAGCGCTTGCGTGATTGCGCGCCCGTACGTCGACTATTTGCGGCGCGTCTTGGCTTGGCGCGCTTCTCCCGCCGTGGGCATGGCGCGCGAATTTGCATACGGGCCCGTTCGCTGTCGATGAACTTTCCTCGACGTTTGCGCGGCGTTTCCCGCTCTCCCTCTCCCTCGCTTACGCGGCTGACCCAGAAAAAAGGGGACCGACGTACGGCTTCGGCGTTAAGAGGTCATTACCGAAACCGTTCTGTCCTCCCGGGGCCGGTTTCCTGCTGCTCGGCTCGCTCCAGCTGCCGAGCAGCGGCTATGGGTTGCGTGTCTCTTTGCGGACCTAGAACAGCCCGCCTTGAGCGGCAGATGACACGCTGTACGGGCGCCGCCGGCCTTCGGCGAGCGCTTTGCGGCGCACGCACTGCAGCCTTGCTCGCCTCTGGGGTGCGCTGGGGCTGGGTTCCGATCGTGCTGGGACTTTGACGGGCTGAGAAGAAAGTTCGGCGTTTGCCTCGGGAGGGTTATCGCTGGCTGGCGTGCTCTCTCTTGTCTGTCTCGGGATGGTAGAAGGCGCGCTCGATTTGCGCCTGTACTGCGCGTGCGTTAACGCCGGATGACCTTACGGGTAAGGTGAATGACATTTCGAATGCGCCCGCCTTTCAAAGACGTCAAGTTCGGGGATTGATGTAGGTCGTATTCCTTGCCCCCCTCCCCTCCCCCCTTCACACGCGCTTTTTTTTTGTCTTCTAAACTGTACCGGCTAGTTTGACAATGTTATCAGAGGAGCGCATTAAAAAAAAAAAAAAACACGCGATGGGTACTCCCCTCGTCTGTGCGTGGTGCCAAATGCTTCATGACGTTTCGTCCGCCCAAACGTGCCTCGTTCTCGATAAGATCGGGCGTGTGCGTTCGCGCTTTCTCCGCGGCCGAGTTACGCGTAAAGCGAGCAGTTGTCACCGCCAGTCCTGGCAGTCTGGTCACAGCAGGGCGCACACACGCCTTGGTTCCAGTGTGCCTGTTCCGCACGTTGCCAACTGGAACCTCCCGGTTCCTTCGCCTTTTCTCCCCTCTCCTCCCCGCCCATAGTGGACGACAGCGTTCGCCTTTAGGGTGCGGACCAGATAGCGGGCCCGCAACTACGCTGACCGGAGCCTGCACCGTCTGCACGAAGGAGCAGTCCTCGAGCAGTGCTTCTGCAGTAGTCGACGGTTGACCAAGGCCGGAGGAAGTCAAGGCAAGCCCACGCAACAGCAGCCATGGGCGAACGGCGGGGCCTGAAGGCCCTGGAGCTGTGGTGCCGGCGGGTGACGGAGGGCTACCGCGACGTGAACGTGGTGGACATGAGCTCGTCGTGGCGCGACGGGCTGGCCTTCTGCGCGCTCATCCACCACTTCCGGCCCGACCTGATCGAGTTCGAGGCGCTGCGCAAGGGCGACGTGCTGGCCAATAACCGGCTGGCGTTCAGCGTCGCCGAGTCGCAGCTGGGCATCCCCGCGCTGCTGGACGCCGAGGACATGCTCGCCTACCGGGAGCCCGACCGCCTCAGCGTGGCCACCTACGTCTCCCAGTTCTACCAGTACTTCGAAGGCAGTAAGTATTACCCGCCCATTTAGCACCCCCTCTTCCCAGAGTGCTGCTGCCTGTGTACACTTGTGCAGCCGCCGCTATTTCGACGCGTGTCGCTACCGATTCCAGCGCCACAGCGCCATTTTTGACGTCACTTTTCTGAAGTACCGGAAACACTTGTGATAACAAAATCGCTTTATTGTAACTGTTTCGTGGTCCCCGCTGCAATGCATAGAGCGCTGATCACAACCACTTTCGACGAAGTATAGCGGAGCCAGGTTTTAAGGACTTTTTTCTTGCGGGCGTTTACTGTGGACCAATTTACTCACGTTACAGTGTCAGAGATAACTTGACCTTTGTGTGTGCAGCGACAGCCGTAAGTATAGTGCCAACTGCATTCGTACTGGGAGGGCCTACGGTTTTGGTCGCTAACGGTCGTAGCTCCCTATGTTTGTTACTAACGTGAACGAAGTTTCCAACTTCTTTGAACTTTTGTCGTGGGTGCAGCAATTTTAATGCTTTCGCACCCGCGCAGCACATATGCAAACACGAGAGACATGGTGGAAAACGGGGCCGTGTCGTCGTTTTTTTTTTTTTTTTCCCTTCACAGATGAGCCCAGCTGTACGCTCTGCTGCGGCTGTTTTGTTAATGGGACGCGTGCGGGCTGTTGTTATGCGGCAGGCTAATCTGACGGCACATGCCCGACAGTCCGGACTGTGATCCAGTCTTACTGAAGCTTAGACTAAAACAGTCGCCGCCGAGAGTTCTCCAGCCTTACTCATGCTCGAGCAAGGTGGAGAAATGTCGTAATTTATAGTCGGAATTCCCCGGGCTACTTCGCGTAAATTTCTCGGTACCTAGCTGACGATCCTGCCTCTCTGTCGAGCCATCGCCGGCTTTCTCGTAAACTGTGCTTCACAGCACAGTGGTGGTTTTGGCGGTGAAGCGAACTTTAGTATTTCTGCTGAGCATACTCACACTCGCACGGCATAATCTCTTTCCTGTGAGGATCCGTGGATCCTTATTTCCGGTTGCCTTTGAGCTAACAGCCAAATAATGTTCCCAGTCTAAAGGCAGTCATCGGAGATCAATTCTGCGTGTAATTTTGGTTTGGAGCCCGCACGAAACCACAAAAGGCCGTAATCGGATGTCTCGCTTCGGATTTACTGTTAACTTTGAGCGAAATGGTGTCCATGTCGAAACGATCTCATGCCATGGACATATTCTAGGGTGAGGGAAAAAGTATTGGAACCCCTAAGCAGCTCGTTTATGTTAAAGCTGTGATATCATTCTGAAGAAACAGTCCAGGAACGCATGGAATTTCTACATTAAGGAGAACTGCTTTAATACAAAAACGTCCGAAGTGCACTGTTTCTAGAAGGTTGGTGAAAAAGTTCCTGGAATGTTCATTTGCATCTTTCCGGGGCTGCGCGGAGACAAAACAAGGGACTAATTTTCTGCTGGAACGCTCCCTTGCCGCTGGCAGACAAGCCTCTCCTTAAAAAGTGTGTTCGTTTGGAGGACTGAACACGATACTACAGGGCGAGCTTACTTAAAAAAAAAAAAAAAAAAGTTGCTTGAGCGATGTCTCTCTCCTTGTTAGAATTTGAGTGCCTATAGGGCTCTCCTTTGTGTGTGCCGCAATTAGTCGCAACGGCCCATCAAGTCCGTTAAACATGTCATCGCGGAAGTTGCGACCCTCCGGGCCATTTTCGCAGCGCCGCCGTGGCGATCCTACTCGAGGTCTCCCGAGAGCAAACAATCTGAAAAATGGCAGGATTACAGTGTTTAAGAGCGTGTGTTGTTATTACGCGCGGCGGCGTGGTTCAGCTTTTGTTGTGCAAAACTTTCCGCTGAAGGTTGTATTACTGCTTCTGCAGCCTGCGCAAATCGTCTGCTCCCTCGTTTTTGCCAATGAGCGCTGAGTGGCCCGTTGTAGTGTAGCAGACGACGGTGTCAGTTTTGTCTGCGTTTCTGTATCGGTGTTTTGTGGGGTGTCGTTGTGTGTGTACTCTCGACGCGTGCATTTCGTTCGTTCCAGCAGCGCTGTTGTGTGGGTACATGGGACTTTGTTGTCATCGGCTTTATGCGTCCCATAATTTGCTTACCGCCGGCCATTAGCTTCGTCTAAGTGTGACTTGTGTTGTGTGGCTTGTATTCCTAGTTGTCGGTCCCGCGTCGTTCGGTACCGTAAGTAACTACGGTACCGTAACTATTACACTGTAAATTGATTTTCCCCTTTTTTTGTCTATAACTAGTACCCTTACACCCCATCACAAAACAAAAAGCACCCTTTGGGGGTGGGGTGGGGGTTCATTAAAGATAAAACACATTTAAGGGTGTTTTTTGTTGGTGTGTAAGGGTGTTAAAGACACTGATTTACACCTTCAAGATTGTAAATCGTTTTGCAATGTACGACTTTTTTTTTTGTTAAAGTTCGGCCAACATTTAAAAAATGCGAGAATGCCTACTGTGTGAGTTAAATACGTCGCATTTCAGGAACGGCGTTGTTTTTATTTAGTATGAGTTGTATGATAGTTGAGCGAGTTGCGAGTAATTTTGTGGCGGAAAGGCGTGATGGTGGGCGCCATGACATTTAGGGCCTAGGTGAATGAACTCACGCGGTCATCTAGATCACCCAGATCTAGATGAATCGCCCGCGAACCTCGCAAGAAGTGCCCCCCACATGGACGACCGTGTACGCGCGTGTGTACATATATATGCGCAGGGTAGGGACAACCGTTCCGAACGAGCGTTCCACATTTCCGCAGGGTGCGTTTCACTCGTAAAGGGTTGACCAATTTACGGGCGACGAGCAAATTGGCCAGGATGTGCACCCTCATTTTCATTTAATTATCCCCGCCGGCCACGCGTGTGTCGTGTGTGCCATTGCCCGCCGCCGTGTCGTCGCACCGTGGGAAAGAGTAGCGGGAGCTCTCACCGGTCGGTCGCTCCGCGGCTGTGTATCGGCTGTCCACATCCCACGTGCTCCAGTTACGGCGCGTCGTCGTCGAGGAAAGATGCGGATTTTGCGCGCCTGTGCTGTCGTCCCGGGGCTTCTGTTTATAGGCCTACGTGGGCGCAGTCGTGCGAGCACTCCGGCAGGTTCGGTAGTAAAAACGTAGTTGATGGCCGCTTCCCGGTTGACCTTGCGTCACGGGGATCTCTATGGCTTGTTGTTGCTCGGCCGTGCTTTCGAGCGGGTTTGTCGATTTGTGCCCAGACCCTTGAATGGCTGGTTATTCGAGATGCAGATCGCCTGTGGGATTTTACGTGACGGAAGCGTGCACGTGTGGTGCGTCACGTGCGCTGTTGCGGGGGTATCTTTGGCGTCTGCATGGCAGCTCCAGAGGCGCGCTTGAGAGACGGCGGCCGTCGTCCCTCGGTCATCCTTTCGTTAAGCCGTTTCAACGCCTATCCCCTTCTCTGCCGTAGTCGATATGCATTTTAAGACACCCGGTGTGTGTCGTCGAGTTCGAGTTGCTTCGCTAACGGCGAAGACAGCCTAAGTCTCTCGTGCGAATCCCCGGGTCCATTGATCGGGTACATTTCGGTTGGTAGCCGAGCAGGTAGCCGGTCCGCGATGCAACTATTCTGAAGGCACCAGTACGGGCCCCTGCCTCTGCTGTGCGCAAATACGGGTACCGTAAGCTGAAAGAGCGCCTCTCGCAGCGATGTACGAGATAGAATAAAGGTCTTTATGGAGGACGCATTGGAGTCTTCGGGCGGTGGCTTCCTCAGTCCTTGGGCACGGGTCCGCGTTGTGTGGGGATCGCGAGCTCGCGCGCCTGCACGCTGTAAAGCTGTTTACACCCTTAAGGAGAATTTTCGCCGTCCCTTACACCCAGCAAAAACACGGGGAAACATACTTGAAGGGGGCGTTTTTTGCTAGACTGTGGAAATTACCCTTAAGGGTGTCAACAGTTTTACGGCACTCGCACACTTCGACACCCAGCGAATATCGTGACTGATGGACGCTGTGGCGTCGTCTGCTTCATCGTCTGCGCTGCGTGCGTAGACCAGTGAAGTAAAAAAAAGACAGCGAAGCTGCGTCTGCTGCGGCAACCGGGTTGTGGCAACTTCCGGCGGCCGCAGCGGCGCATCGAGGACGTGTGAGGTCGTGTGCTAAGCGCGGGCTGACGGCACCTTTTGAGGAGATCATTAGCACGCCGACGACTTAAGCGACGGCGACAGGCGACGGCTCGAACGATGCCCGCTGCCGCGCACCACACCCTCGGGTCGTTTTAAAAGGGGGGGATCGACACGCGTCGTTGGAGGCACAAGTTTCCGGCACCGTTAAACCGGGCACCGCCCGAAGATAGTGCTGCTGCGGACCCGGCTCCCCGCCCCCTAATGGTCCTCTCCCGTACACGGGTCTTTGACTCCTCCGCTTACGGCTGCTGTCTCTGGCGGAAGGACTCGTGTATGTTCGCTTTCCGGAAACACTGCGGGACATCTTTTTTGAGCAGCCGCACAACCTTGATTTCTGTGTGGCGCTGAGCAGAAAAGAGCGGGAAAAGTTGCGATTTGAGTTGAACGCGTGCGAACCTTGACGCGGTTTGTTTCTTCGCAAACCTTGGCGTGCCTGCAGTGATTGACCACTGTAGGATGTTTTCGAAAGTTTTCTGTCTTCGCTATCTCATGGGACGCTGTGGGAGACGAAGTGCGCGGGCCTTAGGTTTTGTCAAGCGTATACTCTGGCATTGCAGGTTCGTGTGCCGTCGTGCACAGCCGACACTTTGGCTAGGCCGGTTACGGTACGAGCGAGTTCTAACGCCATTAGGCATTGCGGAAATGCGGCCAGGCCATGTATCGCGCACCTGCAACGCTCTTGGCGCGTTCATGCTGACAAAACCATAACAAAACTGGTCACTTTTTTTTTTTTTTTTTTTGTGCGAAACATTAAGCATACGAGTATACATGTCCGGAACCGTACTTATTCACACCGTTCGGAACGATGTCCAGAGGCATGCCTGGCTTTCGCCGTTGGGTTCTGTTAGATAATAGTATAAAGTGGGTAATTATAAAATCGTCCATCATGATCACCCTTGTGCAAACGCTGCGGCAGTTGTATGGCTTCCGCAGCAGGTGCCGTGCGGTTTTCTTTCTACATCTAAAAACAAAAGCTATCAATTTGTGCATAACCGCGAACTAAAGATTACACGTATTGAACTGCACGCGCAGCCATTAAGTTTTGCATATATAGTTGCACACGTCATAAGTCACGGTTTATTGAAAGTCATCTCTCAGGTTCGCTCGCGCTGGCTGCACTCGATGTTTGAAGTAGTTTTGGAGCCTACGCCCCAGACGTATCCGTCGTCTCGAAACAACTCTCTGGTTGTGCGCACCTTTTCTTCTAATCTTCAAGCGTGCCGTTAGGCCTAACTTTAGGGTTACCTTCAAGCGTTGGGTAAAGCGGACGACCATGGTTGTCTGTGTCGTTGTCTGCGCCGTTATGCGTGCGTGTCGTGCCTTGTTTGCTGTTTTTAACTGTCCTTTTTTTTTTTTTTTTTTCGCTCTCTGCGCAGGTCTAGGCTCGCGCAGGAGGGCCTCGGCAGCGGCGTCGGCCCTGAAGAGGCCCGCCGGCTCGGCGTCTTCACCGGCCGCTGCGGCGCTAAGCATTGGGCCGCCGACGAAGGTATGACCGTCGCGGGGAGAACGAACCACCGCCACACACGTGTACGCAGCCTGCGCGTTTCTGTTCCTTCGCGCCACGCAGGCAAAAATCCCCCAACGACATGCCGCTTGCCCTCTCCGGAGCTCCGATGTGCCTTTTTTTTTTCTTTGTTGTCCAATTTAGACGCATTCCTACATTTCTTTAATCGTTGTTCCTCCTTAGAGTTCCTTTCTGTAATGTAAGTCACGTGATGTCTGTTCTTTTTTTATTATTACGTGTGAATTTACAATGTCAATACAAACTTGGCGTTGCATCTCCGCTGTTTTCCTTTTTTTTTTTTTTTTGAAACGTTTTTGTGGAAACTGACTGCTGAGCTTTTCTGAAGACGTTCGACTGCAAATTCACGTTTGTCTTTGTGCACTCGTGTTTTTTTTTTTTTTTTTTCTGTATGTCCATAGAAACGATTTGGCGCGATGTTCAAACGCATATTTCCGCGCATGTGCGTGTACCCGGCCCTTTGCGCCTGGCTAACGTACGTCGCTGGTAATCCACCTCGATAATCCGTCGTCGTTCTTTTTTTTCTTCTGTGTTTTAATGCTGTTCCTCTCGTTTCCTTGTGCATGTGTATGCGTGTGTTTGTATTTACTGTAACGTCTGTAGAAGCACCTGTTGACTGCCAAACTTGACATCGGAGCAAATGCGGGGGTGAGCGTTTTTTTCTGGTCATGCCCTGACTCCCTTGTACTATATTTGATGACCTTATTGTGTGCATCTTTTGTCCGTATACCCACAGCATGCGTTCCAAAAACGAGTAATTGCAGTTGCGCTTGCGGAGGAGTTCCTTTCGCATTCAGAGGGAATGGCATTAGGGAATGGGCGCGGAGTTTCGAGACCAAATCGCACAAGTTTATACGTTTTTCAGGTGTGAATGTGTGTGTGGGTAATAATCGCGAGCTACAAAAAAAACCGTTGTACCGTAGCTGCTTTCGTTTGATTTTGTGTTGCTGTTGACGTCAGCCTGTCTCGCTGAAACCTCTAACACGTGCTACCGTTGGTTACTGCAGGTGTAATTACCAAAACTTCAAGTAATTAGCACGCGGCTTATTAATAGGCTCAGTCTGCTGTACCTAGCACTGCCGACATTATACCTAAGATCGGTAGCACTTTTTGGATCGCAGGGACTATGGTGTACTGGGGACACTGTTGTTAATGATACTGTTCTTAGTCTGTGCACTCCTACTGTGAAATCTACTCTTTTTTATGGTTTGACGTTTCTTGTTTGGTTTGCTCATCTCACACATTAAGGATTAAGTTCAAATCATTTGTAGCGTTTAGAGGACCACAGATTGAACCCCCATATACAGCAGATCGTCTACGATTTCTGTCATACCAAAGCCTTATTGTCGTTTATTTTTTTTTTTACGCAGAGAGAATTTGTGTTTCTCATTTTTTGTCGCTGAAATAAAGAATAGATTGTTTATGTACATAGATGCCTCTTTTTATTATTTTTTTGTGTTTACCTGCCGTGACAGCATATGTGGTTTTAAATGCTCTTTATATATCTCTTGTCCGCACGTGCATTTTTTGTGTGAAATATATTCTTTCTTTTTTTCTTGCCTCGCGAGAACTTGTCATGCTGTTTCTCGGCGAGATTGTTGCTCAAGTTTTTTTTTTCCTTTCTTTCTTGTAGATGAGTGATTTGTATGGTGCGAAAACAATAAAAAAAAACGTTTTCCAAACACAGTTGTGGTCAGCCGGTGTCTATCTGGGTTTTTTTACGATTGTTTCACAATAAAGAAATGTGCTAGCAGGTGGAGGACTTCCCGTCTTTTGCGGTAAGGGTTTCTTGTACTCTTGGTGGTGGTGGTGGTAACTTCGCGGAATTTTCGCACAATATAAAGTTGTTCGCAGCGTAATGGAAATGGATTTCAACGTATTCATGAACGTAG
Organism: Haemaphysalis longicornis; assembly: GCF_048455015.1. Classification (NCBI taxonomy): domain Eukaryota; kingdom Metazoa; phylum Arthropoda; class Arachnida; order Ixodida; family Ixodidae; genus Haemaphysalis; species Haemaphysalis longicornis. Next base: position 98,743,553 of record NW_027526385.1, read on the forward strand.
CGCTTATACATGCTAATTTTTAATGCCACTCCAATGTAGACTCATCTTGTCTAGCTGTGAGGCCCGATGTGTCGCTTTCGGCGCCTACAAAAATACCACGAATCAAAGCTCTTAGGGCCTTCATAATTTTTGGAAGACCGCCTGCATTACCCCTTCCCAGCAGTGCGCTTGCGTGTAGTGGGGAAGCCTACTTAAAGGGGCTGTGTGATAGTCTTTTGAGGTATACATGAATGCTTCTGTAGGCATTAGCGCTACGGCGTTCAAATTTAGTCATCGGGTGCCGTATATTTCCCCCGCGAAAATGTCTTCTCAGCAACGCAGGTGTGCACTGTAGTGAAGCTGACCTTAAATGGTCTCTGTGTATAGCAGAGCGGTGTTTTCGCGCGCACATCTTACCTTCAAGTAAGCGTCGCCGTGCGCTTGAAGGATATGGTCTCGTGTAAGCCTGTTAGCGTTCCACTTACGTTGTATTTGGTGAGCGTAGTACTCCTGGAGCTCCGTGGAAGAACTGCTTAGGATCGTGCCGCAGGCTTCCGTACGAAAGCAGTTTCTGGCTGTGGGTGTCTGAAAGGTATATGTGCGAAGCTTCGCCAACCTACAGAATTATTCCGATCGCTTGGGTTCACTTCACCGCTGTTAGCCAGCCTTAAAAAAATTGATGAAAAAGCTCCTCGGAAGTATACGATTATGGCGCAATCGCGTTATCGGAAATCCAGTTTATTGGAAGTGTTTGGTGGCCCCCCCAAGCAGTTCATTAAAAGCAGATCGTCTCCGCTTTTAACGAAGTTTCACCTACGACGGAGACAGTACCGTGTCCCAAGGACTTGGCTATAACGGGTGCCTACCGTATGTTGATTTTGGACGGTATGCGCTCTGCTTGGTGTCAGTTATCCGGTTTAGAGTGCGCGTAGGGACGGTGTTTCCAGAAGTGGGCAGATGTGCTCTTCATAACACCTTGTTAGGCTTCGGGATTTTTATATTATGGCGAGCTTCGGGGTAATAGCAGCTGCAGGGCAGATAGGACAGCAGCGTGCAACGGACTTTCACTGACGTGTTTTTTTTTTTTTTTGTGCAAATAATTTGGGGGGGGGGGGGGGGGGGCTGTGTACCCGCGCTCGGGAGGCTGGTTGAGTTATGCTGCACTTGGAGAAAGTTGGAGAGAGTTATGCTGCACTTGGGGGCGCACCAATTGAGCGTGATAATTTATCAGTGTAAATCAGTCGCAGTGGTGCCCGTGTTGCTTCAATCATAATTCGGTTGTGCGGAAAAGTTACCGGTCGCAGCTACATACAAACGTGCCAGCAGGCTCTTTTAATTATAGGCCAAGTTCTGTATGTTTTTTTTTTTTTTCGTAGGATTCTGGCCAGGTGCTTATTCTCGCGTTGTGTAGGCATATCTGAGAACTTGGCTTTGCCGAGTTCCGGCTGCACGAATAGCGATGGTGCAAAATGGCGCACTGAGGTGTCCCCACTCTGGTAAGTGAAAAATCAACAAATACATAAAAATAAACGAAGTATAGCCATGAGCTTCAATGTGGTCTTTCTCTTGGCATAGTTTTCAAAGCCTGGAGGAGCTGCACTGTGATGGAAAAAAATTAATTCCGTGACCATTTTTCGGGCTGCTTATAAAGCCCGCGTGCGTATAAGTCGCATACAACCGTATACTTTAAAACGCAGGGTTCCCGAGTACAGCGAACGCACTCTGAAACGGAACCGTGGACACGTTGCGCGCGCGCGCGCACTCGCACGTATACACACGTGTAAGCAGGAAACACTCGTTGCAGCCATGCCGCTTTAATCACCTTTCACGGCACCAACTTCAGTGGAGAGAGAGAGAGCAAATAATCTTCCGCGAGCGCGTATGTCGCGCCAGTTAGCGTCAAATTCGCACCATCGCCTGTGTGTGTCGTTTCATTTCCTTGGCCCTGTTCCCTTGTGGTGGGGGGCACCAACCTGTCCACCCTGAAACCTTGTCGCGCAGTTCAAACGCATAGTTGCGCGCGTGAGCGTTGGTGTACGCGCGAGATGGAGGTAAGGATTAGGCAGAGGTGGGTAAAAAAGGTAGTGAGGGTGCTCTTTAATCAGTTTAATGAGTCCGAAATAAATAGCCTTTGTAACTCATTCAGCTCTTTTCCAGCCACGAAAGATGTTTGTTACCACCAAAAAAAAAAGGGGGGGGGAGGAGGCGCAAAGCATGCAGTGTATAAGTGTATTCTTGGCGTTTTTGCCCACGGAGATAAAACCGTTGGGGGGTATACAGCTTTGCTGTAAAAGTCTCGTGTCTTTGAAGCACGAAGAGTTCTCGCGCGAGGTGTTGGAAAACGAGTGTGCCGGTGTTTTAGTACCGTGACTACATGATACGAGAAACGACGACGACGACAGGAGAGACGCTGGCCGCCCGAGCCCCTAAGGGGCTTCGGCCCTAACATTGGAGAATATTCCAATTTCGCTCCACGGTGACCAACCAGCACCAAAAGCATAGATATCCGCGTGCTAGCTGCATGTTAGTATCCGAGTGAAACGGTCAAACGGAGACCCACTGTAATCTCCGTGGTGTGGGCCGGCGGCCGCCAACCGCACAAAGATTCTGTGACGTCAGAGAGAAATCGCCCGAAAGAAGCACGGGGAGTTGGCACTGCGTCATCTGTTTTCTTTATCATCTCCGTTATTTGGGACGAAGCCCCTCATGGGCTCGGGCTGTTGGCGTCTCCTGTCGTCGTCGTCGTCGTCGTATCTCGTCTCATGTAGTCACGGTACTAAAACACCGGCACACTCGTCTTCCAACACCTCGCGCTAGAACGTTACTCGTACTACGAGTTCCGGTGTGTTCTTTTATAAGAGAACACACCGGAATACTCGTTTACCAATGCATCGCGCTAGAACGTAACGCGGGCTTAAAAGAACACGCCGAGACACTTTTCCCAGCGCCTCGCGGTACAACGCTTCCTGCTTCAAACAAAGCTGTATGCCTCTATTACCCAACGACTTCATCTCCGCGGGCACAAACGCCAAGGCGCCAAGAACACACTTATACAATGCATGCTTCGCCCCTCCCCAGGTTTCACGGTAGTGGAGATGGCCCGGGTTTTTTTTTTTTTTTTTTTTTTTTGGTTTGTAGTTGGCGATAAAACTGCGAGTCAAAGCAGACTTTTCAATGGATCAAACTTGTATTTTGTCTTCATGGCGCCTTTCAAACGGCTACCGCGGCCTGGACCTTGATCTCTGCAGCATAACGTCTTGGCAAGGCGCGAGGCGGGGCCTTATTGAGAAGGAAGCGTTGTGCAAGAATCAAGTGGACACAAACATTGCCTCCCCCCTCACTCACATCCCTTGGATTCCCCAGAAAACTTTTTCCACGTGATCGCATTTTCAAATTTTCGGCGGTTAGCGCGGCACCTATACCATAGTTATGAGGCGCGCCGTAGCGGAGGGCTCCATATTAATTTCGACCACCTGGGTATTTTAAATGCAGGGCATTTCCTTAACTCACGATGTCACCCGGCGTTGTCGGCGTGCCTCGGCGTCCGCAACAGCCGTTCCAGGTGCGCCCTCTCCCCCACTCCTCCTCTCCCGCATCACGCTACCCTCCTCGCTCTCAACAACAGGTCCGCACCCCTCCCCCTACACTATATAAAAAAATAATACTTACCAGCGCCTGGTTTCGATCCCACGACCCTGCGGGCGGAACGCAAGGTACATGGTGCTCTACCCACTGCGCCACAAAGCCGACACAGAATGGAAGGCTACGAACGCGCCTTATATCCTTGACTCATTCAAACTACGTCAAGAAGCTGCTGATACAACGCATTCACTACCCGTGGACGGAACGCGAGGTACATGGTGCTCTTCCCACTGCGCCACAAAACCGACACAGAATGAAAGGCTACGAACGCGCCTTATATCCTTGACTCATTCAAACTACGTCAAGAAGCTGCTGATACAACGCATTCACTACCACCAATTCCCCAAACACTAAACGTTAACGCAATACACCCACCCCCTATGCGGCGCATTTACTCGAGTCCCCCTCGCAGGGAGATGGGCCCTTTTTTTAACATGCGCCGAAATTTCGACACGCGAGCGTTTTCGCTTTCGCCTCCGTCAAAAAAGGGATCGTATTTTCGAGGTGCACTTGGAGGAAGTACACATCTAATTTACTTTAGGTCCTCTGCAAGTGAGCGTTACTTTGTGGAGTTCTTCGTCACGGTGTACACAGCGAGTGGCTTCTTGCCTTTGGCCGCATGCGCAGTTTCAGATTACGCGCTTTGCTTTATTTATTATTTTATTAATATGGACGCGGTGAGCTACTCGCCGCGGTAACAAAGGTCCTCGACTCGAGCGCACTTCTGAAATGACATGAAATTGCTATGATATTAAGGGGATCTAATGAATAAAAATGATATTAAAGGGATCTAATGAAGCGGCGTGCATTCCTGCACTTTTCTCGATGGCTTATGGCCATGTCTGTTTTTTTTTTTTTAGGGGCGCGGGCCGTCGGCGCCTCATGTCGTCGTCGTAATCGTCGTATCATGTAGTCACGCTACTAAAACACCGGGAAACTAGTTTACGCCTCGCGCTTCAAAGACAAGAGACTTTTACAGCAAAGCTGTATGTATACCGGTACACCCCGACGGTTTCATATCCGTGGGCAAAAACGCCGGAGCTCCAAGAATACACTTATACACTGCATGTTTCGCCCCTCCCCAGGTTTCACGTTAGTGGAGATGGCCCGGGATTTTTATTGCTTAGGACCACTCTAGTCCTTTTTGGCGTAAATATACTTTAGAGAATTTCCATTTTTGCTTAATCACGGGCAAAGGCAGTATTGTTTGTGTTTTGGGGAAATTTGTGAGAAGTAGCTGGTATTAGGCCCTGCTGCACATGCGTGGAGTAACTAGAACCATCTGTTGATATATGGCCGTGTACCGAAATGTGGGTCGACGGATCGACGCTTCATGTGTGTCATCAAGCCAGGAGTCGAACCTGAAACCTCGCGCTCACATGGTCCAAAAGTGTTCTTTTCACCAGAGTGGAAAGCGAGGGGTCGGGCTGTACACGCCCCAATTACGAACCTTTTTGTATACCCGATTGTTATATTTAAAACAAACTGAAAGAAATAACGAATTTTCAGTGTCTCAAGTAATTCTGCTCTTGTCCGTGATTGTGGATAAGTTGTATTCATTTTTTTTTGTTGTTTTATAGTTCCAACAAGCGACTGATTCAGGAGTGTGGATTCGGAAAACGTCGAACCCACATTGTTGAGACAACTGATGAAGTTTGTGTCCCGAGTTTTCTTGAAAAGCAAGCTAGGCGAGTTAATCTAACGTCGTTGACGTAACATACGCACCCCGCCACTTCCAGGAAAAAAAAAATAACAATAAATTATGGGACGATCTGTGGAACATACAAGAACACACTTTGGAATAGGTGCGGAAGCAGAGCTTATCTGTGATGGCTTTTAATTGATTTCGGGGAATGCATTTTTGCGTTTTCGTTCATTACCACACAGCGCTTACGCCGCCGCGTTGCTCCACTTTCTTTAAAGGCGGAGGCATTAAATGGCCCATTTAACGCAAGAAGGAGAAAAAAAATTCACGCATCTCCACGAAGTGAATCATGACGAGTGGGCGAAGCACTGGGGACCGTTCTTACCGTAGATCACCCGTGGCATTGCCCACTCGCGCATGTAAATGAGTGACAGCGCGTGTGTACAGTACATATATACAAATCCAATCCAATCCAATCTCATACAATTCAATTTAAGCCTATCCAATCCAATGCTCCTCGCGCATGCGCAACACTGTGTACACTGACGCCAGGGGACAAGCCTCGGACAAAGCGAGGTCCTAAGGCGCTTCGCCACTAAAAATGGCCGCGCATTTGCCCACTTCGCTGTCGTCTGCCGCCCCGGCCATGTAAAGGCCTCTCGTCTCTATCCCGCTCACCTCTCGCGCTCTCCCCCTCCCGTCGGGCTGAATCCTTCCACGATAAACACGGTGGAGGGTTGCTCAAGTCAATTCAATGTCACCGCGCTCCACTGCTCGCGTGCCGTTTACTGGAACCTTTGGTTACGGTTTGGCTTCTTGAAATGCCGCCACGGGGGCTAGTGTGGCGCGCGAGCGCTTTTCGCATTTTTGGTTCAAACATTTTTTCAAAGCGTATTTTTTATTTGCTACCGCAAACATCTCATGTATTCTTAATTTAAAAAATGCTGCAAATATCATTTGTATGAACGAATGAATGTGTGAATGAATGAATTTATTGTTCCAGACAATAGAAACGTCCACCAGCGGGCGTAGTTTGTCTTCGCCTTAGGGTGGACAACGGAACGCCTGCTGGAGTGGGAATGTGGAAGAAAGGGAAAACGTACAGACAGGAAAGGGAGAAGAAAAAGTGAGGTTAGCTGCACGTGCTTGACTTGCCTTTCTATGTTTGTGATAATAACTTCATTCATTCATTCATTCATTCATTCATTCATTCATTCATTCATTCATTCATTCAAAGTGATATTCGCAGTATTTCACGGCCACAGTCCATCTTATATTGCCTAATACCTCCTAATATGCTTAATGCTTCCTTTTTGCTCAACAATGTTGACAAGCATGTAATCTGTTTCTAGATTTATTGGTTCGGAATGGTTCTGCCTTCATAAATGTCTCTCTCAAGAGTTGTTCTGGCCGGAAAGCTGCATTGAGGGAGAGACAGACATACGACAAATTTTCGCGTTTAAGGAGCCCCCAGACGGACCATCGTCTTTAAAAGCCCGTGTCGGGGCCGGGAGTCGGTAAACGCCTCCTTGCGAAGCATTCCAGAGCACGAGGCGTTCCACAGCGCGACCTTAAAACTCTCCACGCCAGCACACCGCAGATGGGGTTATCGGAAGAGGGCAGCCAAACGAGCGAACAACCAAGCAGCGGAATTCACCATTGTCGCTAACTCTCCCATTTGACGGCGGAGGCAGGAACGAGCGGCGGCGCCACGCGCAGGAAACGAATCGAAGCCATCCCAAAGTATTCCACGCGGCAAGATTACAAAGCCCTGCGACAACGCTAGCGGGGAGCGATGGATCTCGGGCGTTTTCTCATCCTCAACTCGAAAGAAGTGCTTAGGTGGCCTTTGACCTTTTTTTTTTTTTTTTGCGGCCTTCTGTTGCGCAAGTGCGCCCAACGGCATAATCTAAGCGAAACTGTTTAACAGCCCCGGTACAGCAATGAAGGCCAGGTGGCCGCCATGGGTGATATTCGAGGGCTCTCATGTGGCAAACTCATGCCGAATGGAGGACGTGTTTTTGAGGGACTTGGTTCGTCCTGGAAACCCTAATCACCGGCGGTCAAAGCTAAGCCCACTCGCATTCTCCTCGCGCTGCCTGCCTCCTCGCGCTCGCGGTGGGTTCAACCGCCAGGAAGGTCCGCGGAGGAAGAAGGGCACGCGTGCAGCGCCGGAAAGACTCGTGCGGATGAGGAGGAGGTGTCACCGTTTGAAAAAGGCAACAGCCGAGCCACCCTCCGGGGATGGCAGGCCGGGGTGGTGTGGGCAAGTTCCGATTAAATCCCCTTCATCGGCTGATAAATCAAATTTGTGTGAATAAATCAAATAAATCAAATCAAATAACAAATCATTACAATAAATAACAAATCAAATTACAATAAATCAAATTTGTGTGAAAACGGTCGTAGCACATGCGCCACCAGGCTTGTCCTGGAGGCATATCATCACACATTCGATTAGATTCCGAGGTGTTTCTAGTTGGTTGATTATAGGGTTAACGCGCCGACGCAACGCAGGCGATGAGGCGCGCCGTAGTGGAGGGCTCCGGATTAATTTTGACCGCCTGGAGGCGTTTTTGCTTTTCGCCTCCATCAGAAAAGCGCCCGCCGCGGCCGGGAATCGAACCCGAGACCTCGTGCTCAGTAGCACTTTATTCTAGTTCACTCTAGTAGCACGATGCCTGGCGGTTCGAACCCTCTCCGACGGGGGAGCAGGGAAGAACGGGTCTGCGCCGCTCGCCGGCTTTCCGCGCCGGCCAAGCTCCCTGAGAAGAGCACTGACCTCGCAGCTCACGTGACCGGGGCGCGCACGCGGCGCCGCAAGTGAAGACGTACGTTTAGCCACTGAGCCACCGCGGCGTGTTGAGGTGCTTATAGTACAGGACTGAAGCGAATAGGTATTTGTGCAAAGTTTGGGGGCAAAGGTCACAGGAAAGCTGTCGGAAGGGGTGCTCGTTTTGCTGTCAACAAGCTATGAAGACTGCCATAACAATCACGGCGGTGACTACAGTGGCGCCACCTTACGGCGGCGACTATAAAGAAAGGCTTTTCGCGGCGCGACTGACTCTTAATTCGTCGTTCTCTAGCCGTAACTAAAAGGACTTGGCAGCTTTGAGCCGTACTGGCGGGGCGTCGACGTTGCTGTCGCACGCCAAAAGAAAAGGACACGTGGCTGATAGCAGGCTACCTGGCTGGGGAGAGTGGTTCAAAAGCATTTTCGCGCAAAAAGTAGCCTGTGCACATGGCTTCAAGAAAGTTAAGCCGAGTTTACAGGCTTAAACTTGAAGCAGCTTCTTGGAAAACGGGGTGTCATCTTGAGGGGGGCCTGCCCGTCCGGGCGCCACTGCGGACTGGGAGAAAAGAATTTAAGACGAACAGAAACTGAGGGAGGGAGTACCGAGGCGCAACAAACAACAAAATCAAGAACGGGCGAGGAGGGATGGATCCGCAGGAACGCCTCAACGTTGGGGACAAACAAGATGTGGTAAGGGGCGGGGGGGGCTTAGTACTGAAGACATATGACAGGTGTAGCCCAGAGACAGAAGATGCAGTAATTGTCTCGGCGTTTCTTTTTCTTCTTTCTTTCGCATTCATTTCCAGTCGGCACGAAACTTTCGTTACCGTAGCGTTCGATTAAATACGGTAGTTTTAACAGCGGAGTTGTTTAGGCTTGAGCTTGGTCCGGTGGCGTTGGCACAAAAAATACAAACAAAAAACTTCGGTGCCTGTAAAGGGTATACACCACCGCAGATAGGGCAGTTATAAATAAATTATAACTGTGAAGCCGGCTTTCATGCCTGCTCGAGTGCGAGCACAAGGGACATATGCGTATCTGCACCCGTTACTATACCATTTTAAAGGTGATCGTTTTTCTTAGGCTACTAAAACGCGAGAAAAAACATTGGCGCATCTTGCACTATACTCGGTTACAACTCAAGAACGGCACCACCTCATGTAGTGTATCACTCCACCAAAGCGCCGGACCCGTGACGTCAGTGCGCGCGCGTTTTGAAAGGGGTTTGTTATGAATGCGTGATATCGTCTGCCTTGTCTCTCGCAGTTTGTTTGTCGTCACTGGAGTCGTTAATAAGCATATTAAGTCCAAAAAATCACGGGGACGGCTCACGCCATGTTCAAAATATTCCCAGTAACGCCCTACTTGCGCCGCGCGGAGAAACATCCGGCTACGGTGATAAGGCACAGCGGCAACTTCCGGTGCCGTTCTTAAGTTGTCACCGAGTGTAGTGGTGCACGGCTGGAGAAACAGCGTAGCTGGTCGACCTATAGCTTCTTTGCCCCCCCCTTCCCCCCTGGGATCCGCTGTCGTGTGTAGGCGACCGACCGGAACGGCCTTATAAAATCCGTAAAAACTTGACGTCACATCTCAACACTTAGCACAGCCTCGCAAAAACATCGCAAAACCTAGCAAAAGTTAGCAAAACCGGAAGAAGCTAGGTCAACCCCGGCTCTGCTGTTTCTCCAGCCCCTGCACCGCCAGTGCAAGATGCGCCATTGTTTTTTTAGGGGGGCGGGGGGGGGTGCTACCTAAACGTGAGAATGTTGGTCTGTCTGTCTGTCATACGATTCAGCCAACCGGCCAAAAATGTTGAACCCGGAGTATGCGTAGCAGGCCCGTTCCAAAGCTATACTCAAATTGTTGGCATGGCTCGTGCAGGTTCACATTTTTCGGCGCAAAGGAAACCTCGGACACACTTAAGGCGAAACACATGAGCACATGACTGCATAACTGAGATTACCAGCGCTCTTTTAGCTAAGAATACACGTTGGGTTGGGTGTTACGGCAACAACGAAAAAAAAAAAAAAAGCGCGTTGAAACGACTTTGAAAAGAAAGGCTAAAACGGTACAGGCTAAAACGAGCTAAAACGGTACAAACGGTACAGAAAGGCTAAAACGGTACAGACTAAAACGGTACAGGCTAAAAGAAAGGCTAAAACGAGCTGCTACGGGTACAGCAAAAACCAGAGGTGACAAGAGTTGGCGCTCGGACAGTGTGAAGGCGGAGAATTGAATTGAGCAAGCCGTTATTGTATTGATCATGGGAGGAGAGGAAAAGTATGCGATGAATGTGAGGGGGAGAGGGGGTTAAATGGAAGGTGCTGCAAACGACTATCGTTTTTCGAAGACATTTGAAGCGAAGCAAGCAGATACTCGGGCCATTTTTTTCTTACAACACAGAACCTCCCTTCCGCAACAACAACTTTCTGCGCTCTCTCGTAACTTTTGATCCGCTTGCATCTCTCCAATCCGTCCTGCTGCACTCAACGCCGATGCTGTACGCTGGTTTGCTATTTCTGTCCCTAAGGTCGTGGGTTTCAAGTTTTACACACTAAGGCAAGTTAAGAATGGCTATAGGTCATGTAGTGCATACTCCGCCCAAGCGACAGACCCAGATGTCAGTGCGCGCGCGCCTTTTAAAAGGACATGATTGTGCTTAATGCGTGTCATCGTCTGTTCTTTCTCACATGATTTGTTTGTCGCCGCCACTGTAATTTATAAGCAGATAAAGCCGTCAAAATACTGTAAACGACTCGTGTCAGGTTCAAAACACTCGCAGTAACGCACTCTTTGCACCGCGCGGAGAAGCAGCCGGCTGCGGTGATAAGGCGAGTGTAGTGCGATCGACGACACTCTTCTGCAGTCCTGGAATGCAAAGCGTGAGCAGCGGTTCGGTTGCGGTTAGCTACTGTGTCAATTCTCAGCGGGTGTGAGCCAGCTGCGGGCATTGGTGCGGTTCCCGTGTCACGTACGCCCTATTGTTGTCCCGGTAAACAACTCCCCGAAGTAACTCCATCAACAGCGTGTCGAGTGTCGGCCGCAGGCACGTCGCAAGGTTAAACACGAAGTTTCGCAGACGTGAATCCTGTAAGGCACCCTTATCGTGGGAAGGGAAAGGGGGGGGGGGGGGGGGGGGGAGGACTCATGGTACAAGAATTTTCCGCCTGGATTTCTTCATAAAATACCCTAAATTCATGTGGCATCTTTGTTAAGTAGGAAATTCTTTACTAATTAGGAGAAAGCACTGAAATAATTTTTAAAAAATTTGAAATGCTTTGTTTGAATCCGATGCAAAATAGTATGCGAAGTGTCTCGTAGAGCTCAAGTAAAGATGAGTTTCTGGTAGCACCGAGCTGCAGAGGAACCCGTGATGTTTGACAGGGTTGACTTGATTACATTTCGGCACAGCGTCTGTCTTTTGCTAATTCTTGTCGATGCGGGCAGCTGCGGCACCGCGCGTGCGTGTTTGCAGGTGGGTGGACGAGGGTTGTGTACAGTGCCGTTTAAGCGAGGAAGTGGGAATATTCTAGCGCCAAATTAATATTCACACGGTGGTGCAGACCATTACGCCGTTCTGTCCGAAATCCCTTGATAGAATAAAAAAAAAAAAAGAAACCTTGTGACGAGGTCATCGAGCAGACAATATTCCGCTGCCGCGTTGTACAAGTTCGTGGGAAGTTCCCTGCAGAAAAGACGCTTATGCGACTCCGTGATGTTTAGCGCAAGAGCTTCCCGAGGCGCGTGGATCTGATTGATTGATTGATTGATTGATTGATTGATTGATTGATTGATTGATTGATTGATTGATTGATTGATTGAACATTTTGTATGCTCCACACCAGGGGATAGTTTGCATTTTTGAGTTTTTTGGGAGGCTTTGAAATACTTTTTACAGTAATAAAAAATTCACGGAAACTTCTGCGTGGTTAAATTTTTCCTTCGACGTTCGGTATTTTTAATTTTCAAAACATTTTGTTGTAAAGTCGCTCGTTGAAAAATAATTATTCCAGCTAATAAAAATTAGGAAGTCCTTTATGGGGAAGGGAAAAATTCAACGTTGGTTATTTCATTGCAAGGTAGCCGACCGTTCCGGTACCCATTAAAAAGTAGTCCAGAAAAGTTGTATTTCGCATGTGTCAAGGAGCCTAGTTGGATACGAACACTGTGAAAATACTCTTTTGGGGAACATTAGTGTTCTATAACTCGCCAATATTTTCCGCCGATATATTTATAGCTGATAGCTTTTATGTCTGTGGAACCTGGCAGAACAACATGCGAAATTTGAATCTGCGCGAAGAAAGATTCTATTGCCTTCGATATTTGCTGTGCGAAAACATTTCGCGTCATATTGAATAACCCCACGGTAATATCGCTTAAAGGAGCACTGACACGAAAATTTTATGTTGCACTTTTATTGCTTTTATCGATGCGTAATGGTCTGGCAAACCTGAAACAGCGCTTCAAATACTTCAGCGCGCGATAGTTAATTACATTGAACGGCCTGAAAATAGTTTGTTTCAAATTCCCGTGCTCTTATCCCGAACGGCGCATATGACAGAATCCCGGCCTGACCTTACCGCTTTGTGCGGACGTCACCGGCGTCCGCTTGAGAGGGTGTTGCGCCCGCTCGCCGCTAGTGGGGCCGCGCGCGTGAAGTTGACGTCACAAGATTCGGACGAGCGCTGTCTCGTCACTTCTTTTGCCTTCACGGGCTGATGTCACGCTGATGTCCATTTGCTGAGTGTAGGGTGCCTCGAGCGGAGCGGGCGCGCATCGAGGCACCCTAGCTGAGTGCCGCTCCGCGCGCTGCTCCGTCGGCGCGATAAATGAGAACCAATTGAACTATGTTCTTCGCGTCGCAGGCCGCTCATATTTCAGCCAGGGTATTCTGTTGAGTGAAGGAAGCGAACTGTACAATAATATTAACGCCGAAAATTGGTGTCAGTGCTCCTTTAAGAAGGAACTGCTGTGAGCCCGAACTGTGTGATTGCATTTAATACCCCTGTCACTCGGGCACTTTCAATCGCGATTGAGTCGATCCGGATAGAGCTCAATCCAGATCGGGCACCTGCTACACGGCGGTTTTAATCTCGATCGAGCTCGATCCCGCTCGAACTCAATCCTGGTTTCTCAAGCGCGATCGAGGCTTCCAAGCGCGATCGAACGAAAGCGGCGATACTCTCGTCCCCGCTCAGTAATAGCACAGTATGTGACAACTTCAACGCCACAAATTGTGTCAAATAACTTGACCCAAATAAGCGTGAGGTAATATTTACATAGGAATGACCGCGCGAAGTTACTAGACGCCGGCCGCAAGTACATGGTTAGCGCCATCTGGCGAACACGAGCGCAACCCGTGCAACTTCTCAATCGCGATTGAAACGTGCCGTGTAGCAGGGGCAGTGCGTCGAGCGCGCTCGAAGACTCGATCGCGATTCACTTCAATCGCGATTGAAAGTGCCCGTGTGACAGGGGTATAACACACACAATGTATGTATGTATGTATGTACGAACGAATGTGTATGTATGTATGTATGTATGTATGTATGTATGCATGTATGTATGTACACGTGAATACAGGGAGCCCTCGTTTTAACAAGTTCTCACGACAGAAAACTGGCTTCGTAATGAGTGCTACCTCGTTAAAAGCGAATACGGTTTTCTTCAATGCTTGAGTGACGAACCTTGAAACACTTCAAATAAAGCGGCTTTGTTGTAAATGGGGTTTTGAAATGGAGTAGGGGGGGGGGGGGGGGGGGTATCAAGCAGGGACCTTTTACATACGGAGCTTCCAAACAGTCCCGGCGAGTCGTTGACGGGGTGTTTCCTCGTTACGTATATCCGCACCATTGGCGTTTTTATGCTGCGCCTGCAGTATTCTCCTCCACCTGCTAAGCACATTTCTCCGCGGCACTCACGTATGGCCACCTTGGCCCTCGGCCAGAGATGGTCGCTGGGGGAGCGGCGTCGGGATCGCCGATGCGCCCGACGTCGACGACAGCATTGGCTCGTTTTGTCGGGAGCACGGACGGGCTCTTCCGCCCTCCCATTGTTTCGCGCCCACGACGGGGACCTCGGACGACTCAACAGCCTCGCAAGGACGGGACGACGCGACGCTACTCGTTGGCTGCCGTGACGCCGGTTTGTGCCTGCTGCCACCGATTCTGCCGCCTGCCAGAACGCCCACTCATGCTCACACACGGTGTATTCTTCAAGCTGTCTTCTTTAGCCGCGTGTTTTTAGCGTACGTGACGGTGCGATGTGTGTGTGTCATTGTGGCTGCCTTTTCTGCGGCGCGGTCATAGAATTTTTTTATTGAAGCAGGAACATTTGAAAAATAGAAGTGTCAATATTCCGTAACGATGTCGTATTTTTTTTTTTTTTTTTGCAACACGAGGTAATGTTCCTGGACCATCATGCGTGGTTGTTGTAAGGAACATTTTTGCTCAGCCAGTGCTAAAGCTTGTAAAATTCCTGCCTTTCTCTCTTTCTTTCCTTTTTTTTTTTGAAGGAGCCGTGAAGACGAAATGCAAAATCGTTTAATTTGAAAATACCTTTATTAAGCCACACCGCTCCAAAGGGAAGTTTTAGGGCGCAGCCCTCGGGCAGCCGTTGCCTGGGCTCCGCGGCGTAAGCGTCCTCGTGAGCGAGTGACCGAACGCAGCAGCGACGGCAGAAAGAAAACGAGGAGGAGCGTCTGGCGAAGGGAGAGGAGGAGAGGGCGGCACGCGCGGCTGTAGCGCCATCTCTCTCACTGCCTCCCCTCACTCGGGTTTCACGCGTCGCCGCACGTGGAGCGCCTTCCTCGCCCTCCCCCTCCGTAAGCGCTGGGGCTCTTCGATTTAGTCTCGGACTCACCGCGGATAGTCCGCGGGTAGTCCGAGGATTCCCCGAAGCCGTAGGAATACATGGGAAAATCGAATGCCGGACTGCTTCTCGGGGAGTCCGCGGTGAGTCCGGGACTGTAAATCGAAGAGCCCCGCTGTTTCGTTCGCAGCTAATCCAAACCACGTGACATTTAGGCGGGAAGTTCAAAGCCGATTTGCAACAGCGTGCTCTGTGCTTCCGTTGCGTGGGTAATCCGAACCACGTGACATTTGCGCGGGAGGTTCAAAAGTGATTTGCAACAACACGCTTTCCGGCAGCGGCGACGCGCTGGGAGATAACAGCACAGTAGAGCGCGCTGCCGTGCGTTCGCTGATCACGCGATCACTTCCTGAGACGCAGCAGATATGCGCCGTGACCGAGAAGACTGCAGTTCACGCTGCGGGCAAATTTCGCATTAGTGAGTATGGTAATCTTCAGTTCATCTTTTTGTAACCTAATATAGCGCGCGAAAAAAAAATTCAAATGTCGCGCTACATGAAGTCAGCAGTGACCCAATAGGAGGACACTAAAAACAGTTGTCCGTTTGTTAACTGCACACTATTGCATTACTATGGTACGATCAAACGGAACTAATTTGGTCAGCGGCCGCCAATCGCGCAGTTTTTGTGACGTCATAAGGAACGGGCCAAGAGTGGCTGTTAGGTCGCCACTGCTTTACTGTTTTCCTTAATATCCGGCTTACCTGTGTTTACTTGGCGTCATTGTTATAGTGGCATAGCGGGGCTTAACGAACGAATTTCGTATTTCGTCTTCATGGGCCCTTTGGCAGAACAAGGTTCTGAAATGTACTTCTTCCACAGAGGTTGCAAACAAATTATTTGTAGCTTCGTCGGGTATTCTTTGGTGTGCGATTCTGTCATTCCCGTGGACATTTTTGGTGCCTCCTCTTCGCGTGCAGGGACGAAGGCCGCACCCTGTTTGCAAAGATGCTTCTGAAAGTATCACCACTTGTAGTCTGTATCATGAGATCATCCGTACCACCATGGAAGGGGGATGTTATAGTTTGTCTTCGTTATGTGTGAAGTGCCTTTGAGGTTGCATATTGCAAACTTTGGGGCGCCTCGGTGCGTGCGTGTGTGTTGTGTGCGCATGCGTGCATGTATTTGCGCGCGTACGCGAAAGGACTATGTGACTGCAACTTTTCCGTACAGTATACGTACCTGTTGCGGGTTGCTTTTTACAGCATGTGTAAACTTTTGATCATATACGTCTTGTACATTCGTGCTGCGGGCGCTTTAAAATCTTTCAGAAAGTAACCAAATAAATGTCAACGCGTGGTTGCGCATGGTGAAGCGAGTGGAGTGCACATTACACCTGCTGTCATTACGCTCACTACTAATTACTCTGTAGCTATTGAATGCTTCTGCGGGGTCTTCTAGCGCAGTTAGCAGTAAAGGTACATGTGACGCTTGTGCTAAGTGCCATATTTAAGCCATGTCTTGAACCTCGGTGGTCAGAAACATGTCACTTCATTAAAGACCAAAAGGGGATTGTACTGAAGTCCCAGAGATTTCTGCAAAGATATATCGCTAGGTTACCTGCAAGTTAAAAGCCCGCCGTACGTGAGCTGGCGCATTTATCAAATGCTTCTGCTATAGTGTCCCCACTCTGACGCTCACGCCCGTCTCTTTGTTCCGCGGGACGTGCCACCCGCGCAGGTCTCCGGCCTGGGCGACACGTCGTGCCACTCGTGCCGCAACCGGGTCTTCCTGCTGGAGCGGCTCATCGTGGACGGCCGGCTGTACCACCGGTCCTGCTTTCGATGCTCCCGCTGCGACGCCATCCTCAACCCGGGCGCCTACAACGAGTGCGACAACGCGCCCGGAACGTACGAGTGCACCGTCTGCCCAAAGGTGCGTCTGTCTGTCTGCGTGCAGGCATAGGTAGACCAATTGGGGGGGCAGGGATCAGCACTCCGTCTATCAGCTCTTCTAGTAGCAATCCTAGATTGCAAAAACCACTGACAACTTGTTGTACCGAAACATGTTCTGTTAGCTGTTGGTGTGTTCTTTCCAACCCCCAGCTGCGCATGGCCTGCGATATCTCGTATTGATAAGAAAGTGCCCACTTGCTCTTTCTTTTTTTTCAGCCGAAAATTACAGCATTCTGTTGAACACTTGGAACTTAGTGCTCTTATACTGGTGCGTGTGTAAGATGTGCTCCTGCAGCCCTGGTATTTGTGTGGAACCGATGGATGATCACAGATATCCGGAAGGCTTTTGCACCTAAAAGGTGTATCGGCGAAAACACCATTTTTTGTTTTCCCGTTTCTGCTTTCAGGATGAAGGGCCCGAGTTTATCCTCCCGAAGAAGGCCGGTGAGGAAGCGTCTTCGCCCGAGCCCCCAGCCACCAGCACACCTGCCGTCGCGGCGCCGCCAAAGCCCGAGGTCCCCGAAAAGAAGCTCGAGTTGACGGAGAGCGTTCGCGTGGCTCGCAAGTTGTTCCAGAGCGCCATGGTCGCGGACGGCGTCACCCAACAGCCGACGTCCACATCAAACGGCGCGGCGGAGTACACGCCCGGAAGCACTCCGATGATGACGCCAGACACCACGCCAGACATGACACCCGATGGCACACCACAGATGACGCCGAGCGCGACGCGTAAGCCAACCACCGCCAAGCCGTGGGAGACGTCTAACTCCGGCGTCGCCGCGGCGGTGCCAGACGGTGCTGCGAAGAACGGGTCGGAGGACGCCAAGACAAAGGACGTCGACTCTTCAAGACTGGACGACACTGCCGCGCAAGGGACCACGGGCGGCGACAGCGCCGTGGCCAAGTGGAAGTCGATCCAGAAACCCGAACTGCCGTCGTTCCTCAGGAGTCGTGATGAGCCCAGGACGACGTCGACCGTCCGTGAAAATATCAAGCGCTTTTCGCAGGTTCCCGCCGATGGCGCCACGTCGACGTCTCCGTTCAGGCTCAGACGGAGCGTCAGAGACGACAAAGAGAACAATGCCGCAAGCCCGCTGCGTGGTTCAGACAGGTTTTTCTCGTCGAGGTTGTCGAGCGAGAAGGGCGCGAAGTTGGGAGGATCCGCCACCGATCTCGCTGTGTCCGCGGGCGGGGCCAGTCCAGAGCTCCGGAAGCAGCGAAGTCGTCAAGAGGAGGCGTCACCGGGTCCGGAGTCGCCTACGACGGAGAGGCTAAGCCTAAAGCTGCCGGGGGCTAAGGACCAGACGTCACCTGGTCGGAGCCCTTCGCCCCGCAAAGCCAGCCTGGACATGCCCGTTATCAAATCCGATATTTCCGCGCAGGACTTAATTCCGAAACCTTTGCCCCGAACTAGGACATTAAAACCTGGACTGACAGGGAGCTACTCGTTGTCAGTAATGAGCTCGACCTTTGGATCTAACGATGAAATGCGCGGGCGGGCAGAAACCGACGGCGCTTTGTCAGATAGCCCACCGCCCTTGCCGTCCGAACCACCACCGTCCCTTGCTTCTGACGACGGCTTCCCGGAAGAAATGTCAGAAAAAGCTAAATTAGCCGAAGAGGCACCGAAGCTAGATCAAGAACACGCCGTAGTATCCCGCGAACGAAGTCCCGCCCCGAAAGACAGAGACAGTCTGTCGCTTAGCCGGAAGCCAAGGGACAGTATTAGTCCAAACCGGACAGCTACCTCCATAGCGCCCCCTGGGCTAGACGGGGCGGTGCCGGAGAGCGTGGCACCAACAAAACCCAGCATCCCGGCCGTCCAGCTTCCGTCCGAAGCCCAAGACCCAGAGCCTCCGGACAAGGAACAAAGCGCGTACCCAACGGACCTCAACCCGTTTGGCAGCGACAGCGAGGAGGAAGACGAGCCAGAATACCCGGAGTCTCTAAATCCCTTCAACGACGAACTCGAGGACGACGAAGAGGCGGCAGGGTCGCAGGCAGCTTCGTCGCCGGCGCGCAAGTCGAGTCTCTACGACGACTCCCTGAACCCGTTCTCAGAAGAGGACGATGAGCGCGATATGTCCCTGTCAGGGACAACTTCTCCGTCCAAGCGAACGCCTTCGCAGGTGCCGTTCTCGTCTCGGCGTTCCAGCGGCACGGGAACGCCGCTCAGTCAGCGGTCTCTGAACACGTCTCCCATGCTCCAGCGGACCCCCATGGCCCTGCCGCTGAGGCCTTCTCCGAGGGCGCGGAAGAAGCACGCCGCGCCGCCTCCGCCCCCGTTGCAGGCAAAGAAGAGCGAGGGAGACGTCTCGGCCCGCAGAGACAAAAGCGAGAAGGACGAGGTGAACAAGTCAATACGCAAGTCCGACCAGGAGGCCAGTCCGACGCCGTCCAAGAACACCTTCGGCTACTGGAAGCGGAAGAAGCGGCCTGCACCCTCCGTTCCCGTTCCCGTGCGGAGAGAGGTTTGCGAAGCTCTTCTTGGACTTGCTAATATTTTGCTTTTAACTGCGGAGCTATTTATGCTTAAGCTTGGTCCGGTGGCAGCAAAAAAGAAAAAAAAAGCGCCGCCTGTAAAGGGTGCACCACCGCAGATAGAGTATTATAACAGTAAAGCTGGCTTTCGCGCCTGGTAGAGTTTTGTGGGGAAGTATTCACAAAATGATGGGGTATGCGTGGTATGCGGAAAAGAAACAGAAACTATGCGGCACATAGTGTTAGAATGCGAGGGTATCCATCCAAATCTACATGAAGGGAATATTGGGCTTCCAGAAGCCCTAGGATTTAAGGGTATCAGAGAGGAAGTTAACTTCAAAAGCTGTCGAGGGGACGAAAAGAAGATTAGAATGCTGGTGGACGAAAAGCAGAGAGGGGAATATTGCCTAGGACAGTTACCACCTGTAACAGGGGGAAAAAAGTATTTCGGGCCTAATAAGCTTTAGTGCCTGCTCTAAGCAGCGCTAGTATTAAACCAAGAGTGTAAAACATGGTTGTATTAGTCCTTTTTGGTAATATGACATGTCATCACCCCGCTTCAAAGGGGAAACCAATAGGAATCATCATCATCATCATCGAGTGTGAGCGCAAGGGGCATGTGCGTATGGCACCCCTTACTATACTTTTTTGAAGACGATAGTCTTTGAAGTAAAAGTTTATTACGTAAAGGCAATACAAACATTTCAGTAGATAGCTTTGCTTCTTTGCTTCGCTAATCTCTTCTCAAACTCATTAACGTGGATTATAGTTCATTTCACAAGCTTTGTGCAGCATGGCGGATATGTTACACGGCTCCCAGCAAAGCCTCCCTACGAGTTCGCCTAACTCGCTGTGACATTCTGGGAAGGGGTGGGGGCAGCTGTAGAAAAGCAACAAACAATAGGCCCTGGGGTTTGGAAGGACACTTCCGCCTCCAATGCTGGGCAGGTAGGACAATCCTGGTAGTAGGCCGCGTAGCTTTGGCCCTGCTGCGTGCAGCTTGTGCAATAAGCTCCACCGACATTGAGTGCTCATTGTCCTTTTAAAGGAATTTATAGTCCTTCCTGCGTAGCTAACTTGCGCATTGCACGTGTGTGTACAGTTTTGTAACTCAGCCCTTTCCAATAAATCAATGAAAATAGAAGAAAAATTGGACAGTGCTCCAGCTTCGCCTTTAAAGGTTTCGCCTCTTAATTAAGGTGGAACGCGATAACGCTATCGAATTCAGAGATGAGGGAGACTCTGCAGTGCGCCCGGCAGAGGCATGGGGCAGTGCATGCACCACACCTGTGCCTGCACTATTGAACCCTAACGCTGACGTCATCGTGCCCCTAGCGACGCCTGCGAGCGGTGAAAACTTTCCCCTCCGCCTCACTCGCTATCTGTTAAGGCAGAGCCTTATAATCCCGTGGTATTCGTAAGGTGCCGCAAGGGGGCGCTGCGGGATTTTTCGCTCGAGATACTTGTTTTACGTACTAATAGCGTGGTCGCGCTCAAGCTGTCCTAGTCAGCTCTCTCTACGTACGAAAGGCCGGCCGCCTACTGCACTGACATAGTCACACATAGTCACCGAGCGCCCGGTTTCCTGCATAAGTGGAAATTTTTTTAACGCAAAGCTTTCGTCGCGGATGCGCAAATTCACCTTTTGACCTCAGACACACCCCCTGCGACACACCCCTCGAAGCGCATCGCGTGATTCGCCGGGCCCACTGCCGGCGCTGCGCACAAGACCGCGTTTTCAGTCGTTCTGCTCACGTAGAGGCGGCGGGTCGCGGCCGCTCAGCTGATCGGCAGCCGACCGTCCCCGCCGCTTCCCACGCATGCACCGCTGGCTCGTCTCGGGCTGTTCGCCGAGAATGAAAGCGAGGCCGGGCCTCCTCCTGTGAGCGTTGCACGGGACCGAACGGTTTTGAGCCGTGGTCGGCAATACAGCTACATCAACGGTTAATCAAGCGAAACCAAGACTCAACCGTACTAAGCCAAGCTTTTTTAGGGGCGAAGCTCCTTAAGTCATGGGTCTGTCCATCCCTTGTGTCTCGTGGTACGTGACCGCCGCATGCTTTCGGAGATGTCGCAAAGTGGGCCGCGTTGCACGCGCAAGAACCGGCTGCAACCGGCAGCGCAAACTCAGCACCGGGAGCGCGAGCTTGTCTGTGTTCGCCAATGGAGGCGCGAGCGCACGTGCACTGCGAGGGGGAGATTTATTTCTCTATGGATCACGCAAGAGATCACGCCACGAACGCAGGCAGTCGTTCTCGGAGATCGAACGA
Organism: Haemaphysalis longicornis; assembly: GCF_048455015.1. Taxonomy (NCBI): domain Eukaryota; kingdom Metazoa; phylum Arthropoda; class Arachnida; order Ixodida; family Ixodidae; genus Haemaphysalis; species Haemaphysalis longicornis. The sequence continues at coordinate 98,765,128 of NW_027526385.1, forward strand.
GACGCAAGGACCTTTGCTCGTTTCCTCTCGTCTTGTTCGGGCACAAGTTCGCCCTAAATAAAAGTTCTTTCTTTACCGTTGTGTCCCATCCTACGTGACAAATTGTGGTGGAGGTGCGGGGTAGTCCTCGATGGCGCGGGGTCTTTCACCAGGTCTGGGCCTGGGAGCATTGACTCCGAAAATGAAAGTTGATTTGTACAATGTACGCACACAGTCTTACGTCTTTCTTAATGATGTAATGGGCGAACTTTCACGGGAGAGTTACGGTTACCGATGATCTCCCCCTCTCGAGCTTCGCCCCACTTATCATCATTCATTCCGTGGATATGGCGTGATTTTTTTTTCTTTTTGCTTTTCATATCCAAGGGTAGCTGAGCAAAGCCAGAACCATTTTTTTAACCTATTACGTTTCGTTTTTTCTTTTTTTTTTTGTCATTATGGCCAAGGAGCCCTTCCCTAAAACGACCCCTCTTTCAGTTTGGCCGCACGTCACCGGAGCAGTGCGGGAAAGCTCGTCGCCGCGAGTAGAAATTTTCGGCGCATGCTTTGAAGCTTCAAACTACTTTAAATATTTTTTCGGATGTTTTGAATAGCGCAATTCGATTCGAAAACGAAGCGTACTCTGCATTATTCGCTTCGATATTCGAAAGTTTTGAATATTCGCACGCCCCTAGGGAAAGCAGTTATGCGCGCCAAGAGCCCTCCACTGACTGCATCACACCTGATGGCGGGATTTGACGTTCTGCTGGTACTGGCAATTTCCTTGGCTTACTCTTCTGGCGTAAACAGAGCTTCAATGACTGCATTCCGACAGCCGTAAAATAACTACCGTTGGGAACTTTTGGAACTTAATTTAATCTCATCACAGAGGTACACTCAGAGTGAGCGGTAGCATCTTTGAGGACCTCTTTTGACTGCGATAATTCTACTCTCATTTATAGCAGTAACAAACTCACGTTTCCTGAAACTCTGGTTTAGTTTTGTTGTAATGTTCACCCTCAGTGGTTGAACATTTGAATACTTTCATCCGATGTGATGCATTTTTTTAGAACTTCTACGTGTCCACCCCCCGCACGGTGTATTTGCAGCTCTATGGCCAAAATGTCCTTGCGTCAATGCACACCATCATCATCATCGTAGTCGTCATTCTCGAAGGCCACCTGTTTTCAGTTGCCTGCGCTGATGGCCTGTTGAAGAAGCTGTCATGTTCCTGCAGATCAAGCGGATTCCTCTGAAGGAGATCCAGTTGGAGATGGAGTCCATCACGGCCAAGCAGGAGGAACTGGAGAGGCAAGGTCGTGAGATTGAGATGCAAATTCGGGACCGCAACGGCAAGTACCCACTGGACGGACACTCCGTCGTCGACGCCGCCGCTGGGTTGCAGGCTGCTTCAGGTTTGCGGGCGCTGCTTCTTTGCTCAACACTCTCTTGCCATGCTTCTCCTCTCTCATTTCTCTCTTTCGCTTTCTGTGGGGCTTCTAACAGTGGGTGGGTGCACACTGGCTTGAACGGACGGAAGGCAGGATAGAGGCTGTCAATGTAGAACAAAAGAAAAGCGTATGAAACGTATCGTTCCTTTTGAAACTTAGTTTCGAAAATGTTCCGTCTCACGGGCCCTACATTATCACCGGACCAGTGGCTTCTTGCTGGAGACTTGTTGGTCCTTGCTGCTGAAGTAGCAGTCATGTGGAAGAAGCCAAGCTGACAGCCACACTTGTCTCATAATGTTGATACTCAATAGAAGTGTGAACGAATGCAGAAATAAGCCACTTGCCTTGAGTACGTTCAAGCTAGCATTCACCCCATTCTGGGCAACTTCTTTTTTCTGCTTATTTGGTTTCTCTGTGGCGTATTGTGTTAATAAATGGTGGTTTTATTTTCTCCTGGATGGCGGTATCTCTTCCATACATCTGCTGCTAAAAAGCCAGCTAATTTGCCCCTGGGAATTAACTGCTGCGTCGTAGCTAACTTGTTTTCTTTCAATCGCTGATCGAGATCACGAAGTGTGGTTCGTTGGCAGCTCAGAATGACCTTGCATAGCCTTGTTGTTACATACTGTGCTGCCTACTAGTGGCAAATGCAATTAACTGTAACGCTCTGGGCTTCAAAGCTTGCTCAAAAACGTGCCTTCGTTTTCACCGACTGTGGGACATCCTGCGTGTCATTACGTCACACCCCGACGTCTGTGCGTGAGCTTTGTTTGTTTGTTGTTTACCTGTTTGTTTACTGGTGAGTGCAGACGCTGAGCCCACTGTCGAAGAGGAGGAGATGATCATGCAGCTTTTCGAGCTCGTCAACGAGAAGAACAACCTCTTTAGGCGGCAGGCGGAACTCATGTACATGTAAGCCACTCTGCTGCTACAAGTGGTTAATTTCTGATTGCTTCAAAGTGGGGGTTGGCTGGAAAGCGTTAGTTTTATAACCTCCGCACACTCTGCTCCTAGATAAGGAAATATTATTCTGCTTTCAAAATAACACTATCAACCCTGGTGTTTTCACTGGAGAGACAGAAAAAGAAATGTGATCTGGTTGTATGTTGAACCACTGAAGTAATAGGAAGCTTGATTTTTGATCCTGTGACATCTGAAAAGAAATTCAAAAACCGGGACCACACTGCCAGGATCCTAGTGTAGTGTTTGGTCACTTGTCTGCATTGAGAGAATGAGGCCTACTTCTAACGTACCTACAAATTTTGTCAGTTTTTATGGGGAAGAACTATTTCATTCCAACATAAAACAGCTGGAGTTGTCAGCACAAGATTACGTGCAGTGTTTAGGTGATCACGTGCATTGATTAGTGAATGATGCCAATCTGTGTGGCATTTCTGGCAGCTCGTTGATTACTATTTGCATAATGCTGCTCTGTGCATCACTTTTGAGTAGACAGATCTTGGTACAGTGCTGTGTGGTCCCGGAAATGCTGTTACCATGGCTGTGTGCAACTGTCCCAGCTCTCCATTCTGTTACAACTCTCGTGCGGCAGCAGGGAGGTGCAAGAACGAGTGTGGAAGCACTAGATTTTCGTTTTTTTCCCTACCCCAAGCATTGGAATACCTTGGAATGGAAATATTTTGTCACAACGGCCATGTGGATTTTTACTCACTGTAAACTGCTTTCATTCTCTGAACATCATTGCCATTGAATAGGAGGTGCTCGAAAACAGGAACTACCAGGTGTCAGTCAAATGAGGAATATGACGGTTTCTCCTGTATCTGTGACTTTTAAGCTCTTTTCAGCACGCACTCTAGCAGTCACTTTTCCTGCAGACCTTAGAAGTCATAATTTGGCATTGACTTGGAGTGCCTAGCATATTGTGCTGTTGCGGTTCTGCTGAAAAGTCTCCCACAGCGTGATGTGAAATGAAAGCGCGTTCGAGTGTTTTGAGCCTGCACTGTGCATGCAGCTTGAGCATCGTGTTTGTGACACTCTCTGTTTCTTCTCGCCTGTGCAGCAAGCGTTCCCAGAGGCTGGAGGAAGAACAGGTGGAGCTGGAGTACCAGATCCGCTGCATCATGACCAAGCCACGTGAGACCTGCTTTGAATTTTTATTTCTCCTGAGGGAAAGAGTCAGTTAACTGCATAGGCCACTTTGCTGTTCATGGAAGCAAGTAGCTGTGTCTGGCTGACTTCTTCTGCCAACATAGAACCCAGCAGAACTGGAGAAGGACCGTGTAAAACATTGTGTTGACCATGTGAAGCAGTTTTAGTATGCAGCACTTAAGTGCCCGCTCCTGTGGTTTCACATCGGCCCTCAGCGTCGGCCTCGTTGTAACCACGTGAAGGAAGGAGATTCCAAAGATAGATGAGATAGAGCGAGCAGTGAACTGGAAGATGAAAGCATGGCAAAAGTGTGAGGGGGAGGGCGGTGTGCCGAGGCCACGCGAAGCATTCTCGGTGGCGGCATTGCACTACAAGAGAACGCCAAAGTATAGTGTCTACCATCATGCATTCACTGATGACACAATCACTCCCTGAGTTGCAGCAGCTGTGCACTGTCACCGAGAAGACTGCAGTTTGCACTGCGCTCTAGTTCCGCATTGGGGAGTATTGTGACCGTCAGCCATTTTTTTTCCTCTTCAGTGATGCAGCCGGCTACAAGAAGGGGCATTAAAGGCCAACTGCTCTCAAATTTCGCCTCGACCAAATTTATTTTTGATGTGTAGTAAGTACCCCCAAATCAGCTGGGACACAAGTGGTAGCCCCTGGAAACACCTCGTTAATCAGTCAGAAACATCTAAAAAAGCTCCACCTTAGACCAGGCTGCACCTGCCGGCGAATCGCGTAAACAACCATGACACGTCTGTGACGTTCCAGCCGACGGGGGCGTCTTCCTCTGGCCAGCCACGCGTCTGGAGAACTGGTCGAGCTCTGCTGAGCACGCTTCACCCATTTGCTGCCCCGTGCATGCGTAAAGCTTGCATGCAGACCTTCTCCTGAGCTGGTGACCGTCCAGCGAGCTGCAACATCACTGCAATGGCCGCACTATCCTCGGTTTCGGTTTCAAAATCGCTGATTTTTGCTGTCCGCTTGCGGCGTCCACGCGCGTATTTCAGCTGTTGTGTTTTGCATGTTGCTTTCTTTTTGAGCAGACTATATGAAATAGGGTTTTCAAGAGGTCGAAATTTTGAGGGCACTCTTCGTGCAAGGCACCTGGCAAAAGGTGGTGTTTTCCAGCCAAGCCAAATAGAAAAAAAAGGGATATTATGGGCAACATTGGCCGGTTTCATTTATGCCTTCATTTATGTCATATGTGGTGTTAGTATACTGTCAGCAAAAACGAAGAAGAAGAAAGAACAAGGAAGGCAGCAAGGAAGGGACGAAGGTGAATTTGGCATGGCCAGTATTGGGCAAATGCAAGCTGTAAGTGGCCAAGCAATGATTGGCGGTCCGGCGATATTGCAGTTAGCTGGACTCTGGCCTTGTAGGCAATAGGGCTTTGTCCTACCCATCACGAATTTTAGCAGCTCAAATAAAATTAACACCGGCAACAAGTGCATATTTCTGGTAACTCGTCTTTTTTCTTTTTTTCTTCTTGTTTTTCGCTATTGCGAACCCGGCTTGCTGTAGAATTTGCTGTGGTTGAAGAGGCATTTTGTCAGCTCTTCAGATGTTTTTGCTTGGAACTGCAGCAAATATTTGGTAATTTTGTCCAGGCTAAAGTTTACTCTTTTAGTGATACTGATGCTAGACCAAATAGCCTTGCTTTGGTAGCTGTGGTTATGCATTGCACCTGTTATTGTCAAAGGGGGGAAAAAAAAGACGCACATAAGGCTTTACAGGAAAACATTGCACTGTGGGGGAGTGAAGCTAGGCTAGTAATAGTAAATTCAGTGAACAACGAAAGACAGGGCACAAGTTTCAATGCAGCCGTGGTATCGAAAATATGTGTGTACTGTCCTGACCTCCTTGTGTCTACTAGTAAGGGTCATGCTAATAGTTACACTTACTGTACTGTACTAATAGAAAATTGACCATCCAGGCAGGATGGTCAATTTTTTGTCATATAGTAACTGAGTACCTGCTTGCCTAACATAAAAAAACAGTCTATAAGCAAGGTTAACAATCCCTGATACTGTTGATTGTTGAGCCAGTCATCAATACATGTTTTCACTATAAGTAACTGCGCTGATGAAGCTGGAAAATTGTAAGGAGGCAGTGCTGTGCCCTCATATCTCTTTTGTACCACTCATTCACACCCTTTTCATTTAATTTAAATGCAAGAGGAAAACGGGGCTTTACACCGTCGCCTTCCCCCTTTTTTACCCAGGGATACATGCTATAGCGTGTAGTGGCTGGCATTTCCATAGGCTCGTTTTCTTGCACAAGAATGGAAATTGCACTTGCAAGAGAATGATTGTGATAGAGGCCTAAAATGAGTGTTGTAATGTAACTGGAGGGTTAATCGATTGAAAGCTGCACACAGGTGCATGCACACACACAAATGCACAATTAAAGCTTGAAAGATGGACCTCTCTGAAATTGAAAGAAAAGCCAGCCATTTTTTTTTTTTTTTTTCATAATTTTGACTTTTTATTTCCACTAAGGTTGGAAGCTAACCCAAGCCAGGTGGCTGTATCATCTGTTGGGCAACCTGTTACACTGACACCAGACAATGGACAATGAAATAAAAAAAAGACAGCAGCCCCTTTATACGATTTGTTAATTGATCCTCACCGCCACTCCCCGCAATAATGGTGTCCTTGTTGCTGTGGAGGCCTCACCCGCCGCGGTGGCTCAGTGGCTAAGGCGTTGCGCTGCTGAGCACGAGGTCGCGGGTTCGATTCCCGGCCGCGGCGGCCGCTTTTCTGATGGAGGCGAAAAGCAAAAATGCCCGTGTGTACGAGATTTCGGCGCACATTAAAGATCCCCAGGTGGTCAAAATTAATCCGGAGCCCTCCACTACGGCGCGCCTCATCGCCTGCGTTGCGTCGGCGCGTTAAACCCCACAATCAATCAATCAATCAATCAATGCTGTGGAGGCCTCACTGTTGCCACACCGTTGCTTGCAAAATCACGTTTATATTGGAGCTTCATTGCAAAAGTACAATTATTTTTCCAATAGTGGTGAATATGCATTGCCTGTTTTACTGGGGACACATCTCATGTTACCGTCACGACTGCGTTTCAACTGTAATATCATCTTTACTGAGCAATGACGGGTTTCTTAGCTGTTATTGTCATCATGTTTACTGTCACGTTCTCCTGGCGATATAGCGTGCCTGCTTCCCGCAAACGCTAGGATGGCTGCCACGGCACAGCTGCCCACCTCCTGGTGCCGATTTAACTTGTGTACTGGCGCCTTGGTTTTCTGTGCAGTGAACCAAAAGTGCGAGGATGACGACAAGCGGGAACAGGAGCTCCTGCAGCGACTCCTCGAGGTGGTCGAGGCCCGCAACGAGATCGTTGACAGCCAGGAGCTTGACCGCAGGAGGTGAGCGCCTCTCTCTCGCTCCACCCCCTGCGTTGTTTTTATCACCGTGCCGTGAATAGAAAGCCCACCACCATCATTATCACCATTGAGAATTTCCTGTCTGCCACACCTGTATGCCACTTTTGAGCTGTCAGCACGAACGCTATGGTGGGGACAAGCCGTACAAATGCTTGTCATCGGTACAGAGAAGAGGGAAAAGAACAAACACTTTGTAGTAAAAAAAAATACACTTTGGTGTTACTGACGCCCTGAAAAAAAGACTTAACCCCATGAGTTCTGCCAGCTCTGCCTGCATGGAGCACAAATTCTTTCAGAAAATTTGCTCATTGTGTTGGAGTGCAAACTGTACCATAGTAAATGTATTGAGTGGGTATACGCCATTTTCCATAAGTAGCCAGGAGAGGAGGAAAATACTCATGAACCAGTTCACTCAACAGCCCACGCACGTTCCGCCTCTGATAGACCAGCGTTGCCTGTGCGCGCTGGGCTGTTAATCGTTCGGCGCATCGCAACAGAGGTTAGCACTTCAAGAAACAAGGCACACAACAGAAAACAGACAGGACGGGCACTCCTTCAACTGCGCATCTTGCTCCGTGGCATGATACAAGAGTTTTTGTCACTGTGTGCTTAGTTTCTGCAGAACTTTTGACTGTTTAGCCTATGCTGCAAAGCCGGTCAAGGTGCAAACGTCCTTGGCCAGTACTGTGCTGTCATGGGTTGGGGACGAACCAGAGAAAATGAGAAAAAACTGCCGGCAGCATATCTGCATGGCACGGCGTGGCGAAAATGCAGTGCGGTTGTGACATGTTTTTGCTGCATCGCTTCCCAGTGGACACCAAGTTGACATCAGTGGACTCCGTTGCTAAAGCGCAAGACTTTGTACCAACAACCAACTCTCATGTCTGCTTGGTGCTCTTCTTGAACGGCAAGCAGAGGGAGCAAAATCTATTTATCACATGCAAAGCTGTGACAAGGGCGACGAAACGGAACCCTTTTGAAAGTTTGAAGTAACTTTAGCCTTTACAATATATATAACAATGTAACATAACCATTTTACAATATGACATCCATTACAATATACCTTTACAATATAGCATCACTTCTGGTTCCTTGTAATTAATTTAAAATAATGTACATTGTTTGGTCATTACAGCCAGTTGGTGTTAAAAATCCCCTTTTCATTTAATCTAACATTCAAACATCACGGCGTTTTATTTACTTTTTAGGTAAATGCTTTACACTGCCAAACGCAATGAAAGGGTAACTTTCTGCATCGTACACTTCTTGTAGGCCGCAGGATAAGCCGGCAGTACAATGTGCAAAGGCAGCTCGAGATATGCGAACGTTTTATTTGGAAAATAACTCAACTGGGACATAATATGAATAAATAAAAAGTTTATTATATTTACACATTCTCACGGTATCTAAAGTGCTAGAATTACAAGACACGCATTGCTGACCATGTAAAGCAGTTATGGTACAAGCAGAGGGTCCACAAAGATCGACCTCGAGCGAAAGTGTGCATACATTGCACTAAGTTAGGCCAATCATGATCACAACCTCTGAATAATAATTTGACTGGTTCTGCGGTCATGTTGTTTTTCTGGCCAATTAATTCATACTTGTCAGCAACCATCATAAGTATAAGTACAGGATTATATTGTATTGCGATGTCAACAAAGTGGTCATCGCCTCATTACGAGTGCAAGTCAGTGCAAGACCTACGCGTTGTACTCGCTCCGCATTTGACATACATGCTTCTGTAGACATAAATAATCGGCGAACATCACGAGCAAGGTGGCATTAAAAATACGTATTTACTCCCTGATATTGATTGTATCGCAGAACTGCAGAGTGCTACCGTCACCATTACCACCTGCTGTTCGCAACACCCGGAGTCGCCATATCCCACTCTATCGGAAAATTCAGACCTAAAATCCGCTGTTGTGTTCCTCACAGTTGATAAAAACAAAACAGAACACACACACAAGCACTGCAACCACTAATGCAACATCAAGCACCTACGGTTCATTGGGTAATGCACGGACACTGGACAGAGGCACAGAAAGAGTGGAGCACTAACAGCCCAGCATAGCAGTTGTGGCGTTCCCTTCATATATGGTGCTGGCATCTGGTAAAAAAAAAAAGGTAAAATGACGGTGCCCAAGTCTAGAAAGGAATATGACGTATAAGCTCCCAAAACACAGCTACAAAAAAAAAAAAACAGACTAACTTGTAATGTGAAGACAATCTGTGTTTTTGCTTGCATTGTAATTTTCATGGGTGCACCCCTCCACTGTAATGCCAGTAATGGCGATAAGGATAAACGAATAAATAAATAAAAAAATAAATCCGGGGGTTATGTTCTGCTAAGAAAATGCATTGTACAAAAATTGTACATGACAGATCAAGACAAAGTGGCAAAGAAGCGCGAAAAGTGCTTGGTATACATTTATAGAAGAAATTCGGGTTCCTCAATGTCCTGCGAATACAGTAAGTTATATTTGACTGGCTACAGTTCCTCCCGATGTTGAAAAGAGGCCTTGGGCATGTTAGTGGCAGGTATGACCAGTACCTTACTGCTAGCATTGGCAACAAGTTATAAATCTTGGTTCCTAACTCATGCCAGTATAGTGGTAGAGAACTTCTTTTCGGCTTATAATTTCCACACGAGTACCGTGTCCTCATGCACCAGAGTGAGCATGCACTTCCTTCGCGCAAGGCTTGCACGTGTCAGGCTTTCTCGCACAGCTTCGGCGTCGTGCGAAAAAGCCAACTCAAGGGACAAACCATGCGTTGAAGCTTGAAAGTTCACATGCTGTGCGGCGGAGCAAGCTTTTGTTGCGCTATCACTCGCGTCTACCAAATATTCGAAAAATTGAAATATTTCAAAGGGTAAGACTGCACTGTGAAACATTATTTGCGAAGTACTCCAAACTTTAATATTTGCACAACTTTTCAATTCTTAGATGTGGCATATTGTTAAAAAATTTTAACTGTAATCACCAAAAGGAGCTTTGGTGACAGACAGAACACAACTGTTGCATTTGAGTGGTTTTGGATAGGGTTTTGGAAACCTTAGATTTCTAATAAGCTGGAAGGCTGTTATAATGTAGCCGCTCACAGCAAACACGATCACTGTTCTGAAGATTTTTCCTGTTCTTTTTTTCTTCTCAATTTCCTAGGGTCATGCAGGAGGATTGGAGCATACAAGAGCAGATGACTCAGAGGCAAAGTAAGTGGCAATGTTATCACCGTGGCAGCTTATGAAAGCACTTTGTACAGTTCAGTGTAATAGCATCATATCATGCAAAGCCTTCTTCACTTTCATAATGAACTACATACACCAGCAATTTTCATGCGTTTGTGTATAACTGTAACCATAATCAATGTTCATGTGTAGTGTTGTGAAAGACTACTTTGTTGGTGAATGTTGGATGGAGTAGTACTGAACCTCAGGATGAAGTAGACTTGATTCAGTTTTTAGAGTGCGTAGCTTCACATTTTTCTTTAGTGCTTTAACTACAGGAGATTACAGGGCTTACCAGAATATAGTGGTTTTGTGACTTGAGACCTACAAGGTTTTCAGGAACCCACAGTAGTTAAGACGGAGCACCCATTGCATTTCCGGTATTGACCGTGGGAGTGCAGAAAAGAGATATTTTATAAATGAGCCCACCCTTCAATCAGATCTGGGTGTCCTCAGTACTAGCAGGTAACGAATACAGCACACGGTGTTTCTGGGGGCGCCTGTCCGGCAAAAAACATTATGGTGCAGTCCAGATTTTTGTCGTATTGAAGTTCCACAAGCATCAGTTAAGAGCATGAAACATAGAATCCCTAGCATGCAGGGTCACTGAGATTTTAGAGCCGTTTATCTTGTCAGATGGTTTCATCTATTAGCCGAGTGACCAGGGGTGTAGTAGGCGGAGGTAGTGGTTGGGGTATTGAACCACCGCACGCCATAAAATGTTAGCAAGCCTACGCATATGCTTGTTTGGAGGATGCCCTCTTTTCTCTTTTCCCCCAAATAATGAGGAACCTTTCCCAAAGTAAGCGAAAACCCTTGCTTCACCAGTGAAAATCGTGAGAGTTGGCAAGATCTGGTGGTTAAACTGTAATTATCTTGCTTTTTGTTGTTGTTGTTATTAAGAAGAAAAAGTGAAATTGAGCACAATGCAACTGTATTTTTTTACGTTCTGCTATTTTTGTGGCAAGATTCATTAAAAAAAAAAATGAGGTGGAATTTTAGTATAAGGTTAGCATGGGAGAGATGTGAATTACAATGAAATAAAATCCGGTAATTTGTGAACTAGCCATAGCCAGAAAATTTTTCCCTGTAGCTGAGGCAGTGAAAAACCTCCCATATATGCCTAGTCGAGAAGCAGTAGAAAGAATGAACTGTAGAAATGTATCAAGCCAGAAACAGACAGCCAGCCTACAGACTGGATCATTTGACACCACCATGTTGTCCTGGCTGTGCCAAAACATTACACAATGCAACAAAAAAACCAGTGTGCAGTTATATCCACTTGTTCATCCTTGCTCTGCATCTTATCCTCCATCCCATAACAACTTCAAGTAGGTAGTAATTCACAGAAACAAAAATTGTTAAGTGCACACTCTGCTGTAAAATCCTGTTCTTCAGTAGTTTGAAAAACAAAAAACCAAAAGTTGTGCAGGTCTGCAGACAAGGCCTGTTGTCCTGCGGATAACCTGGTATGGTTTGTACAGTAGACGTGTCGTCATTAGTGCTTCATCCTGTCGTCTCCCACTCCTACTCCGTGTATGCGTTGGCTGTTCATTTGGTGCATCTTCTGAGTTCATGGAACTCCTGTGTGTGGCTTGTCTTGGATTACTATAGCCTTCCGCTTTGTCTTCTGTATCGTCATCGGCCTTTGGTCCTGTCGTCTCTCACTTGTACTCTGTCCATGCATTGGCTCTTCATTCCGTGTACCTTTAGAGTTCACGGCAATCGTGGCTGTGGCTTGTCTCGGATTGGTACTGTCTTCCGCGTTGTCAACTGTGCTGTCGGTGCTTCGCTCTGTTGTCTCTTGTTTGTACTCCATCCATGCATTGCTGTTTGTTCCTTGCATATTAAGACTTCGCGGTATTCTTGGCTGTGGCTTGTCTTGGATTGTTACAGGGGTCCCCTGTTTGTCTCCGGAGGGTCTTCAGTCCATTCCTGTCCGCATCACTGTCAGATCCAAAAGGCTTTTGAAGCTTTTGTACTGTTCGGCTGTAGGCTGTGTTGTTCTTTGGGGTTGCCAATCACAGTGGAGCAGCGTTCTTTTGGGGAATCATTGTCCTGATCAAATCTGTGCATTTTTGTTTCACTGAAACCTGCCGTCATGTCTTGATTTCAAGCTTTCAAAGAAATGGGAGTTCAACTGAGACTTGCACCGTGTTTTTTACAGTGGCTTAAGCCTTTGCACTGCCCTCACCTAGTTAAATATCAACTAGCCTGCATTAGAAGACAGTCCCAACAGTTGTCCAACAAACAAAATGCTCAAGCCTGGTTTTATCGGTTTGCAAGTAACGATAAATGCAGCAGAATCTTGGGTGCGGTTAGAGGACTCGAACGAGAGGCATATGAAGCATAAATCAATAACTTGTAAATAAGACACGCATGAAGGAAAGAGAGAAAACAATTGGCGCTGCATTGAGCTTCGCAAACCTGGCAACTTGAACATGGGCTCTGCCCTCGCACGTTATTATGTGGCTGCAGACATTCGTGGTATCAACTCGCAAAGGCAAACGAGGCCAAAGAGTAGGCCCCAGGTTGGCACACAGAACATGGCAGGGGGATTTCCTCGAACTGTTGACAAAAGGAGGCGTTCTTCGATTGCAGTCTCGAAGGCCCGTGCGTCAGCAGCGGTGGCGGAAGAACTGGGAAAATGGTTTCCGTTATTTAACCCACTTTGGATCGCTTAACCAAAAACAATCGGTTAGTATTATTGCACCGCCGAGTGCTGTACTTTATGTTGATGGTCAGTTTGGAAAATAAGGAGCTAAAGATAAAAAGGACGGGTTGGTCATGTCACTCCAGATTGCGGCAATAGAGTTCATGAACTTTCCTGTTCAGCTATTTTCGTAGCCACTACGGCGCAGAAGCCTAATCATGATTCCCGGGCCCCAAAGTCTCGTGTTGCATAAATGCATTTCTAACAGGTGGTTGGCATATCAGCCTACAAGTTGGCATCGGAACCTAGCTTGTGTGTCTCGAAAAAAAGTAGATTGCTGCGCAAAATATTAAACACTTACATTAAACACTCAAGAAAAGTGTGTAAATAGAGTTTCTGAAATTTTTTCCACGAATCGAATAGATCTTGTTATCTGATTTAAGAATGTGACGTCTAATATCTTCAACTATTCAGTTGTACCCGAATATTCAGGCGTACGGTCTGTTTGTCTTGTGTCGGCTGTCAAGTGGACTCTAGCCTGCTGTGAAACCTACGGAGTTACAAAAAACTGATGTCGAAGCATTAGTGATGTGTCAACATTAGTAACAGTGATTAGTAACAGTAACATTAGTAACAGTAACAGTCAACAGTGATGTGTCAACATTAGTGACCTGGGAAGTGCAATCCGTATTCCAGTTTCACACTCATTGATATGTGATTTGGTTTGAGAAACTGCAGTACTCACGCTTTCGTACTCAGGACTTACAAGATTATCAAAATGTCTTAAACGCACATTATTCTGGATGCTGTGCTGTTATGCTCCTAATTTTGATATTTAATCGTGCTGGAAAATACAACCTGCATTAAACAGGCGTCTCTTTTCTGCTGGATCAACTAGTTCATGGCTGGTCTGCTTGTTCATTCCTTTTCTAGCTGTTGCAGCTGAACAATTGCACTATAGTGCAAGTATTCCGCATCTGAGAAGTAATTTTTAAAGAGCTGACGAGCTGACAATCATCACCACAGGATGCTTAAGTCATACAGTTGGTTCAAATTTATGCCAGCACTGACTCAACTGAAGTGAAAATACCTTGTGTGATTACAAAGAATGCCCTTGTTTTCTTCAGACGAGATCAAGGACAAGATGACTACACCCGAGGCCACACCCGAGAAGAAGCACAAGAAGAAGGACAAGCACAAAAAGAAGGACAAGTCGGAGAAGAAGGAGAAGGCAGAGAAAAAGGCCGACAAGCAAGAAGAGATGGGCGACGAGGAGAAGCGCAAGTCACTCAAAAAGATCTTCAAGCAGAAGCTCGTGCTTTCCACCAAGTGAGGGGACAGACACATCGGTGCGCAATGTACGAAGCCAATCCAAGCCAGCCGGGGAGCCTAATATGTATTCGACTAGCCCTGTGTCTTTGGTGTGAGAGGGACTTTAAAGTGCCAGTGGGTGATGAAAGTGGGTTGACATCACAGACGCGTGAGTGGCCTCTTGAATGAGAATAGTGTGGTTCTTTTTTTCTCATAGTGGATGGGTTAGGAATGAGACATTAAGAACAGAGGTATGGTATGTGGTGATTCCGAAGGCTAAGCTGCTCATTTCCGAATGTATGGTAATCATGACCTTGGCCGCACAGCTGGTATTTTTATGTATGAAAGGAATGTGTATTTTATTTTACGATCGATGGTCCCTAGTACAAACGGGAAATTCACCACGTCATTAAGGATCGTCTGCTGTGGTGCTGACGTCTTGTGGGCAAATATTTCATAGGCTGAGCACCAAGCTGCCAGAAACTTTTTTCTCGCAAGATGCATTCTATGTGTAATTGATGTTGTGCCAATCGCTAAATGAATGGGCAAATGCTGAAGATACAGTGGTGCTGGTGTTTCGTATATCCTAGCCCAATACGCAATGTGTAGTATGTTTGTTCCAGATTATTTCAGGCTATCTTTCGATGGCATGTGCGTAAATTTTTTACCAAGTGACAGAAAGTCACTAATGGTGTGTGGTGCAATGTTAGCAACTAAGTTTCACGTCTGGTCTTTGTGTCCATAGAGTAACAGTGCTTTAAAAAGATGGGGTTTATTCTGAGGAAAGAATGAGGGCGGTTCTTAAACCTGCACAGTATTGAGGAAGACTTGTGGTTGCATCATTTGATTCATCAATTAGAATACGCCCAACTGCAAGAACACGAGTTTTTAACGCCAACACAATGCTGGAACTTGTTGAGACAAACTTGAGACTACACAAAAGCACAAAGCTCAAGTCATCTTCATTTTCAAATTGTGTGGAATTTTTTTATATTACCATTGAAATGTCACTGTTATGTGGCTTGGTAAAAAAAATTAACTTGGTTTAAGGAAGATCTTATCACTGTACAATTCCAGATTATGGACAGAGTATTCCTCCAAACTGCAGGAAGCGACAGAAATGTTGTCTTTTTTCGTAGAACCTAAATTCATATCACGGGAACAAAAAACTTTTTTTGTGTGTGTTTGTGCGTGCTTATGGTAGCTGCAAATTGCTGTGTAACAGTGTTTTTATGTGAAGGTGTCGAGTAGTGAAGGCCATTGCACTGTTAAGCTTTATGCCCAGCCAAGCGGTTTTGAGGTCTTGATTTCGTACTTGCTGTGACTATCTGGGGCTCAATGGACCTTTCCTCATATTCATTGTCACAAGACAACACCCTAAAAAAAACATGTTAGATTGGTGGCCAAGTTTTGTAGTTCCTTCACCATCAATCATTTCATAGTGGCATAATGTGAGAACTGAAACAATCAATCAGGGCTGCAGTCTTTTTTTTTTTTTCTCACAAATTAAGAAAGCAGAACAATAGGCTTGAATGGTATTGCAAAAGCATTTCCTTGCTACGTAGGTACGCATTTCTCTTTTCAATTCTTAGCACAGGCTACAATGGTCTTGTCAGGTGCACCTCAAATATGCCAGCACATGCAAAGTATCGATGCAAAATACTCACAAGAACGGTGTCAACTTTGGTGCAGCTCGCGAAAAATGTTTTTGACGTGCCAGAATGCGTTGTGTTCCAAGATAGATAGACGCGTGGTGATAGCCTTACGACACCTCCTATGTGGTGTTGTTTCTTTTGTGGTGAAAAAAAAAATCTATCTTGCAGGCTGCAAGTTGCTCAGAAGGAAACTGTTGTTGTTTTGCGAAACAAATCATATTTCCACTTTTATTTTGTTGTCAGTCCTGACCACTTTTTGGCTTCTATTCTGTGGGAGCAGCAGTTTCGGTTTTGTGTTTGTTGACTGCCCATGTTTATGTTTGTACTTTGCAATGGTGTACATTTTAGTGACCTTCATAAACACTGCAGTGTTGTTTGCAATCATTTTAGTTTCAAGCCTTGAACTGGCACTTTTCTCACCGCATACACGGTGTTACTATCAAATTCGGAATTCGTTTTGCCTTTTGCTCTCCGTGCAAATTATAAAAACGAAAAAAATCCACAAAAGCAACTTATTCCATCACTTTTGTGCTGTCAAGACAGCTTGCTTGACGGCTTGCTAGTAGCTGCTGCTACTGCCAAAACACTTTGTTCTTGCACCTTTTAGAATTTGGTTAAACTGATTCTCTGTGTCTTGCCGCAACTAGCGTTGTATATGTACGTTTCAGTTCCACCTTGTGCTTAGCACTTGTGCCAGTCTATCTGTGGCAATATATAATTTATTTGCAATTTTTTTCTTGTTAAATCATGCAGCTGAACTGCAAGATTAGGCCTCAAAACCTCTGCCTACATTTTTCTCACAGCATTCCGTACTTGAAATTGGGAACATATTTTTGCAACTGTATTATAGGGTTGCTCTGGAGCTCCACTGTTTCTCTGACATGATGTACAACACTTTGCTTCTGTCTTGCTTCTGTCTTTTGCTCAAACTTCACTGTTGTTTACGGGATCTTTGGACACCAGCTTTCAATGAAGAGTTCAGCCAGTTGTAAAAAGGGCAAATAACTAAAAGGAGGCTTTATTTTTGAAAAAACCTGGATGTTTAGTAGTCCGAGGTGGTTTCAAGGTCATTCCTAGTGCAATTTAGCTGTCGCTGAAGACGCTGTTTTGAACAATGCCCCTCCAAATCATTGATGAAGACACTGACGCGACTAACCTGTGACTTCAGCACGCACAATCTTCAGAGTTTAAACTGAAATGCAAAAAAGATGTGTGTGTAAATGCCTGTGGCTAAAAGGCAGAACTCTGTTATTTTACTCATGTTTAGCGAATGATTATACTAAAATATAATGTTATTTTACATAGCTCTAGCAGTAGTGGGACCATTGCTTTTCATTATAATTTCTGCATATGCCGCCTTTGTTAGGAAACCGTATGCAAAGTTAGCTTACTTCCGGCCGATTTCTAGCCCCCTCTGCACACCAGAGTCGAACGGGAAGATCACCACCGTCTGTTCGTTAAGCAAGATTGGTTGGAGCATAAATGAATTTTCGTGCCTTGTTTGGTACCCTAGTGATGGTTCAAAGAGTCAGCAAATGGCATAAAACCTTGTTTGAAAGCTCTAGTGTTATCCTGTCTCAGTTGGGCTGAAAAACATTTGATGGCAATCTGTTTCCGCAGATGCATTTGGGAATAAGATGTAGCCATGAACTGTGTGATGGGGCTGGATCTTTGGTGCCAATCGTGACTTGTATCTAACTAAATGTGAAAAGCTTGCAAAACATGTTGGTGTTTTGAAGTCTACTTGTATCAGCTAGCAAGTGCAGTAACTGAATGGCTACAGTGTCAAGACAGCCGACGGCATCTAAGACCACCAGATAACAACTATTCTAGCTGGTAGTGACATTAATCTACTAGGTGTGCATTTATGTGTCAAGTGCTTCCTTGTTACTGTAGTTTGCAAACTGTATTCAAAAGCAGTGTCAGTACTTGTCCACTGAAAAAGTCGGCATTTTACCGAGCGAATTTATTAAATTACAGTTCCTGCTCACAGAAGAGATACGGGGCTGTAAGGGTTTAGATATGGCTAGTATGATCATTTAGAAGACACCATTGAATAAATAGCTAGCGTGGATATATATTTCTGCCCGTTGTGCAATTTTAACAAAGCACTATTGAGTACCCCACAGAGCTTGCCTCTGCTGAAACAAAAACAGTACCAGATTTTGTAATTGCAACATGCATATGCATTTTACATCAGCCTTAGAAAAATTTTGGTGAACTTAGCATCTTGGAAATGCAGAAATTGCATGTAATATACTGCTACGTATCCTTGCAATAGGTAGGATGTTCAGCCCAACCAGCATCAAAATTTAGTTTAACAGCTAGTGAAAACAAAGTTTCCTACATTCTATGCAAAACTTGTTGCATTTTTTCTAGTGACAAAGTTTTTCAGCATAGGAGTGTCTTCTTGTTAGTAATACAAAGATTTGTCCATTACCATTGTCACTAAGATGCCATCAGGTAATCACTTTTGCAAGATAGTTCAGTTAACACTGTGACGATACTGACATGCAAAGACAAGTAAAAGTGTGGCATAAGCAATTTTGAGCCACCATGCAGTGGCAAGTGCTGTGCCATGCCAGTTATAGAAAGTAGCTATTGTTGACCATTATCATCATCATTGTGTGCAAAAAGCAATTGCAGGCAGCTTAAATGTGCCAACACCTTCATCTGGTTTGTGCAGAACGCCGTTGCAACTATTGCAGATAAAATCGCATGTAGCGACAGGGGAAGAACGGTTTTATGGTCGCACAGAAAAGCAGCGAACTTTGTATGCCGTACTGCAAAAGCACTGCACTAGTACTTCATTGTGTGCCCAATCAGTTTGCCATGCTTCATTCTAGCAAAGGGGCAGTGGTGTGATGGCCTGATTAGGCCTCTAGTGGTACCCAGTGCATACGAACTACATGTACGCTGAAAGTAGAATGCAGTAAGGAATCTGCCGACTAATGGAAGATTTCAGTCGCCAGATGTGTTTTTAGTTGTCATGGGAGCTTTATTTGCCGTGCTGTATTTTTGTACTTTGTGTCCTGGACGTGTCGGCATTTCTTCCTTCTTCCCCAAATGCAGATCCCATTTCCTTTTCTTTTACAATGAGGCTTGCCTTGCGTGAATGTGCAATCTTTTAATTAAGTGGGCCGGAGGTGCAGACTGGTCCAGTTTTCCACCGCAATTGTGCTTTTTGGTTGGATATATCCAACTCCGTAATGTCCAGAAATTGGCCAAGATTGACCTGGCAGTTTCTTCGAGCAACCTAGCTCAAATGGGTGCAGCTGTTGGCCGCATTACAAAGGACACTTGGTGGCTGTGGTCAATTTGTGGCAAATTTGTGTGCATGACCAAATGACCAATGGTGCTTAATAAGTGATCGCACCGGATGTGGTGCTGTTTGGTGATTGAATGGTAGAAACGGGCAGGCAGCCATATTTCACCTTGTTTAAAGAGAATATTTTAAAAGCGCGATATCTGTGTTTTTTGTGATACAATAAAGGTTGTCCCTTCATTATTCCAAGTCGTGTGCCTTTATCAAAATGTTTGGCAAATATGTGTTTGAGTTGAAAATTACAGTGATTGATATATTAACAGGGAAGCTATGTGTACAAGCAATGGGCTGTGCTTCGTGCATGCCTCAGCAACCACTGGACGTCCGTCGGCCGTCCATTGTACTTCCATTCTGGCTCTTGCGGACATTTCCGAGCCGATGAACATACCATGTACGTCTGTGGGATGTCCGGATTACATTCATTCGGACATTGGAAATTGGGTGTATTATGGACTTTCAGTAAAAATTTACAGGATATTAACAGAGGCGTACGTTTCCACACAAATACTACACCGCATCATGACACCAATGCACTACTGGGCAGAAAAGCATACACGAACACGGTTAACTTGCTTCACACGGTATGTTATTGGTTCTCAATTCTTATTTACCCTTCCCCAAAGAGATACTGTTGGAGTCAGTGAGGTGCTTCAAGAAAGTTAAAAAATTAGGCTTAATTTTAGAAACACACATGTGAAACTTGCAATATACAAGTCAAGGTCTCGATGTACAAAGTCTTTTTAATTGAAAGGCAGAGTGGTTTTTTGTTTTTGCTTTTATAATCAGTTTACGCCATTATTTTATGCTTCGTGGTAATTTTGTACGTCTATAGGTGGATGTCTTTCGGACGTACGGAAACATATATCCTTTGCACATCCGTTGCTGGATGTCCACAGTATGTCTACAAATGTACTACAAATGTCTACAAATGCATGGTACGTCCAAACATGGGCGTACCGTGGCCGTCCAAACTTGGCATTGGATGTTCGGCTGTTTTTCGGACGTCCCTCGGACGTCCCACGGACGTTTGTGGATGCTTGGGTGCATTGTACCAGTCTGCGGCATCAAGAATATATACATGATTGAACCCATTGTAATAACTCCATATATGGTAGGTTGTATGACATAATTTGTTTTATTTTCGGCAAATTGATCAAAATTTGTTCAATTCTTGTAAAGTAAAATTTGTTTTCTTTTTTTTAACTTTTTTTCAATAAGTGTTTAAACGCTTTAAGCTTACTACATCAAGGTACCTCCATTTATTGCACTATTTTTGCTATGCTTGAGTTCCTGATTGGCGAGTGTGTTCAAATTAAATGATTAGAAACAATAAAAACCGTAATATAAGCTTTCGTTTTGCGGAAAGTCATCGCTGTTAAGTGACTGCTTGAACAAGGAACATATAGTGGCCGCGCACAAAATCATCTGTGGCATACAAATGAAACAATTTGCAATCGGGTAGCACAATTTCTACAGGTCGCATGTTTACACACTGGAATTTCCGCTGATGAAGCACAGAAATGAAACGTCGAGAACCTGTACGCACAGAAGACTGTACAAGCAAAAAGGTTTCGAGTCGCACTTATCTTCTTCTGGAAAGCACTAAGGAAACACGAGCAATGTTTGAGTGAGTGAATTCGTAATATTTGCTTGCATGGGGATTGAAAGGGTGATTGTCTGTGTATAGCAGTGCATATTTGGCAGACATGAAATTTCGCAGTGGGGTACGGTGCCACAGGATGACGATCCACAGGATGGGAGTAGTCTTCAAGGTTTGTCGGGGTTAAATACTGACCTTTTTCGTTTATAACTAAATTCTTAAAATTTCACTGCAGGTTATTTGACAAATGCATGGCCAAATAGGCTTTCTTGAATTTTCGAGTTAAGTTTTTTTGTTGCTATGCGTGCCTACCAGCCCTATAATCATAGAATGTCACATTAGACGGTCGATCGCAGCGTAAACAATCATTAACGGCGTCGTTTATTTGTGTCAATTTCGGTTTCGACAAAACAAACGCCAAGCGGCCGCCACGAAAGGAGGGCGCCCGCACGTCACCATTCTTGTCGCACCGCTGGTCTTCACCCTCCTCACGCCGCTGGGCAGAATGACGTCACTCCCGAAACCATGACGTGATACACACGGCGTAGCAGCGCGCGCCAGTCGCAGCCAGCGCGTCGGCTACGTCACGGGAGCCCCGACGTCCGCAGTTTGGGGCAAGCAGCAGATAATAGAGTTTTGGCAGTCCGTCTGTTCAGTTGGTTACGCTGTTACCGGGTTGACCGGGACCCGTCTGCGCCTGCGCGCGCGGAAGGGCGAGGAGGCGCGGTCCTGGCGAAGGCAGGCCCGGAACTAATCCCCCTACCGCGGCGAATGCACAAGTGCCCAGACGGTTCCCGGTCAACACGGTAACTACGTACACGACCGAACGGCCGAACTGCTAAAACTTTCTAATAGAGAGTTTTAGCAGTCCGTCCGTGCCGTCGCGTACGTAGTTACCGGGTATAGAGCTTTAGCAGTCCGTCTGTTCCGTCGCGTACGTAGTTGCCGTGTTGACCGGGACCCGTCTGGGCACTTGCGCATTCGTCGCGGTAGGGGGTTAGTTCCGCAGGCCTGCCTTTGCCATGTCCGCGCCTCCTCGCCCTTCCTCCTCACCCTTCCGCGCGCGCAGGCGCAGACTCCGGGTCCCGGTACACCCGGTAACAACGTACACGACGGAACAGACGGACTGCTAAAACTCTAATGATATTGAAACTTAACAATGTGTCCGGCAATGCTCACAACAGCTTCGCCATTCAAGTCCTGCGCGTGAGTGCAAGTTTCCCTTATGGTTTTCTACATGCGCAGTAGCGCTTGACGATAGCGCCAGAGTTCTTTTTTTATTTTATTTTTTTTTGCTAAAGACAATGGGCGAGCTGGGTAACCGCCGCGATGGCACACGGGCGCTCGACATTTTTAAAGGCGATAGTTTTCCTTGGGCTACTTAAACCCAGAAATTTTGGTCTGTCTGTCTGTCTGTGACTCGATTCAGCCTCCCGGCCACAGTAAAACAAGGCCTGCGCAACAGTCTTATATAGTCACAGCTAAATGTGCCCGTCTAAGTCCGGTGTAATGTTCATACTTGTCAGCATTGTTGAAGAACAACAATACATTACGCAAATATAAGACAAAAAATTAATACAGAAGTGATATTTGCAGCGTATCCTTTATAAAAATTATACATGTTTGATTTGTGCGAGTTAAATACTTCATCAACTGCAGAAAAAAATTCACTCCACCGTCGCCTGCTGTCGCCCGCGCCACTATAGCTTCTGGCGGCATTTTAATTAAGAAATCAAGTGGCAACAGTTACGAAAGGTTCCACTAGATAGGTTCCACGTTCTGCTTGGAACGCACGTGGACTAGGAAAACGCGGTACTATTAACATTGAACTAGGGCGCCTCAATTCACGCGCGTCTCCTCCGTACGGCAGCGCTGGCACCCGGCCTAGAGCAGCGGAACGCCGTAAATTTAAATAGGCTTGAGCAAACCTTTAGCGTGTTTCACTTATAAGGAGCGCGACGCAAGAGGAACAACATGAGAGGTGATCGGGAAAGCGAAGGGAGGCATTTGCAACGAAAGGAGCAGATGCGCGGGCAATTTTTTTTCTTGGTATTTTTTCCTGCAACGGCTAACTTACCGCTTGTACACAGCCCCGCTGTTTAAACAAATCATGGAAACGGAACAACCATGACGCAACCAATGCAACGCCCGAAACTTGCACAAATATGCATAATTCGTGGTAAAGTGATTAAGGCAGTTCAAGTGAAGACAAGCGGCGTATGGATTCTGTGCGAGTTTACAGATTTTCCTGAAAATCTGCACATTAATCAAAGTTGGGCTACTATGACTTGCAGAAACATTCTCACCACACTAATCTGATTTTGGATTTTCATTGAGAAGGGGCTGGCGCGAACGCCTAGCCCCACTACCAAAAATTGCATGCCCCATCTACCCCAGTTCGGAGTAGTGGCAAGCTTCAGCCGACCGCAGTGCAATGGCCAGCCTCCACTTGGGGCGCCGGGCAGAAATATTTATTCGTGACACATGTATACAGGATGGGTATGGAAAGACACGGGATGGCGTTAGCGCCTCCTTGAGCGTCCATGTTGCATCGAGAGGGCTGGATTGCCCCGCTAGAAGAAATAACTATTTACAAAATTATATCCTCTGTGGGGATTTCACACGACAGTCACCACCCTGGAGGCACAAAAGTGTCTCATCTCCTCCAGGGTGCTTCACGCACACACACACATAGTTCTGTATACATTGTCACTCTGGTTGGTGTTTCGGGCGCCTACACGACGCACACACTTTTCGTTGGGTTGACTCGTTTTCAATTCACTAACACGCGTGCCTCACACTTGCACAGCACGTGCACGGTTCGTCGGGATGAGTCGTTCACGGTTGATCCCCGGCACGCGTGCCGCGCACCACCAGATCCGTTCCCCGCAACCACACAACGCCGCTGAAGCACCACGACTGTTGGAAGGATTCCTGGTTGGTTAGGTCGAGCTGGCCTTGGAGGAAGAGTTTGGCTTTCCCGGACACATTATTCACCATGAGGATGATCGGTGCATGCTTCCCGCGGAACGAGTCAACGAAACACCTGTTCCGCCACAGTTCTTGCCGACCTAGAGCGGTGTACAGGAGCCGCAGTTTCTCACGTGCTCCTGCATTTCTATCTTGGTCGTTTTTGGGGTTCAGTGGGAGATGAAGATTCGTGATCCACGACAGGCGTCGCCAGAAGGCCTTGGGGACTCTGCACTGGGCGAAGACGTGGTCGGTCGTCTCTGGCTGCCCGCAGTAAGTGCACCACCAGTCGCGCGTAATGCGCCACCTGGCTAGCCGGTCGCGGGTCGCCATGGCACTTGCCTCGATCTTCCACGGTAGCTCTCGTAGGTTCGGTGGCAACCACGGGGGACACGCTCTTTTCCACCGCTTCTCCGGTCGGCGACGGGTAGTCGGTGGGCGTATGACGCCAAACGGCGTGGTGGGGAGCTTTTCTGATGCCTCAATGGGGGATAGTTCGCGTAGGTTTTCGTCTTGCAGATGTTGCCTGGCTTTTTTCAGGTAGGTTACCACGGTGGTTTGGTGGCGGCCTGGAGTTTCGCTTTTGGCAAGCTGGTTCCAGTTTATGTCCTCTATGTGCTTTCCTAGGGGGCCAACCCAGTACCGGAGGAGGGTGGCGGCTGGTTCGTCGTTCACTTCTAGAATGTCGAACATTGTTCTCAAAGCGAGCTGCCGGGCGGCAATGTACAGGTTCGGTACTGACAGTCCTCCCGTGTTCACGGTGCTGTGTAGCTGTTCTCGAGGCACGCGTTCCCTGGGGCTTGCCCATATAAATCGGAAGAGAATTTTGTGGATTTTCTTGACTGAAGAGGTTTATTTGTCCATCGAAGCAGATACCTAACATGCCTAGATGTGGATTTTCTTGACCTGTTGTGGTGAAGGTAATTGTACGCGGGATAAGTGCCATGCTTTCGCGCAAATCGTTGTTTTAACTTCATGTACACGTTCGTGCATGGACATGTTGGTTGCTGGTGTTTGATTTATAGCTTTTTCGATGTTATCCCTTATGGTGTTCCAGTTCTCTTGGATTGGCCCGTGTTCATTGAACGTGACACCTAATATTTTTAGCCTGTCGTTGAGTGGAAGACCTAATATTGGTGTCTGCTGTCGGAAAAGTCCAAGTGCCATAGTGTTCGATTTTCGGATGTTTAATTCTGCGCCCGAAAGACTCGCGTAACTCTGGAAACATTTCAGACCTTCCTTCACATCCACTTCATCTCGCGCATACAGTGTCACATCGTCAGCGTACGCAAGTACCTTCAGGCAGGAGCTACCTGGGAGGGGAATTCCCCGGAAAACTCTATCCTGTTGTACTGCTCGCAAGGACGGGTCGATGGCGATAATGAAAAGTATGGGGGCAAGGGGGCACCCCTGTCGAACTCCTCTCTCGAGTTGAACAGGCTCTCCTAGTATGCCGGCCATGCAGACCCTATACTGCTATTAATGTGCTCGGGATTTTATACTCTCTGAGAGTGGCGAAAAGGTACTCATGCTTCACCTTGTCATAGGCTTTTTTCTGGTCTAGTGATACTATGTACCCAGCTGCATTGCGCTTTGTGACGTAGCTTAGTATGTCACGGGTTGCGCTTAAATGGCTGTACATGTTTCGGTACGGCACGCTGCAATGCTGTGATCTATCAATGATCGTTTCCAGCGCCGCCTGGAGCCTTTTCGATATCAGTGACATTATGATTTTATAGTGAACATTTAGCAGAGAGATTGGCCGCCATGTACTTGGATCGTCTGCTCGAGAGTTGTCTTTCGGAATCGGGACTAAAAGACTCGATGTGAACGATTGGGGCCAGTTTCGGTCTGATGCTGCGTGGTGCACAAGTTTTGTGAAAAAGGCACGAAGTTGTGGCCAAAAAACTTTGTAAAAGGCCCATGGTAGGCCGTCTGGACCTGGGGATGAATCAGTGCGCGCTTTGTTAACAACATCGTCTAATTCGACTGTGCTAAAAGGTGCCTCTAACGCTTCGCGCAAGGCTGGGTCAACAGTCGGCACATCGCGCAAGAGATCGCCGAGGTTGCAGATTTGCTCGTCGTCGGTGGCTCGAGCAAATAATTCGCGATAATAGTCTGTGAACGCGTCGATATCTGCCATGTTGGCGATCGGCGCTTTCGGGCGCTGGTGAAAGTACTGATACGCGTTGGGGCCTCCCGTGGCGTTTATCTTGAAAGCTTTAAGTCTCGCGTCGAGCGACGTTTCCCGCATAAGTTCCGTGTGTTTTTGCTTTAAAATTGCAATCTCCTGTCCTACAAGGGCGGTTTTCTGTGGCGCGCGTTCCAAAATGCGTATTTTCGTCGCTACAGCGTTCATGTGTGCGGTGTGTTCGCGTGCGACGCAGCGTCCGCATTTTTTGAGCGTCTGTTTTAGGTTTTCTTTAATTGTCATCCAGGCGGCTAAAGTGGGTTCCGTTCTTGGTAGCTCGTTTTGGAGAAACTCTCCCACTTTCTCTTTCGTTTTTCCATCGATTAACAAGCTACTAGACAGGCGCCAAGGGCGATCCGTAACATCGGTCGAGGGGATGGCGATTTTCATTTTTAGGCACTGGTGATCCGATACCGGCGGTGCGTTTGGTCTAGGGTTTTCCACTGACGAAAAGGTTACGATGTCCGCTATATCGGGTGTTACGTAAAACCTGTCGATGCGGGAGCTAGCCGGACCCCTTTCCCACGTGGGGCCGTACGTTTGCCCGTGCAGTTTGACCCACACGTCCGCCATGTTGCAATTACTGATCAGCTTCCTTAGCTCTCTCGTGTACCACATTGGTCGCGGTGCCTGTCTCGGGCTCTTTGCGTCTCGGGCAGAATTGAGGACATTGTTAAAATCTCCCCCTAGTATCACTGGCATATTGTGTGTCATGTACGCGTTAAGGTTTTCATAGAAAGGATTTTGTTCGCTCTCTTTAACGGGGGCGTAGATGTTTACTATGCGTAGGCTCGTGCCTTTTACTTTCAGGTCTAAGGCTAGTATTCTGCCGCAATAGTCTTGGTGGAAGAAATGCTTATGAAGCAAATCCTTTCTAAGGATTAAGATACCGGTGCCACAAAACTGACGCGTCGTAAGGCTGAAAAATCCATCTACTCCAAACTTTCTTTTCAGGTCGTAAACTTCTGCCGCTCTTGACAAGTTCGTTTCTTGTAACAATAAAATATCTATATTTTGACGGCGAGCGAAATGTATGACGTCATTCTGCTTACTTTCGTCTTTAAATCCCCGAACGTTAAGCGTTCCTATTCTAAGCAGCATGATTAGAAGGGTTGGAAGCGGAGCCTTCAGCTTACGTGTCTTCGTCATCGCTGAGCTGTTGAAGTTCTTTTTTCATCCTTTTTGCTTGGTGTGCGCGTCGAAGTTCGGCTCGCGCTACTTTCACTTCGCTGCTTGACACGGAAGAGTCCGAGTCCATGGCTTCGTCGTTCTTGCCATCGTCGGCCTTGGAATGGTGGAGCTGCTCCTCTTCTTCGTTGGTCTCCATAGAGGACTCATCTTCCACGATGACGAGGGGCTGAGGAGAGCTGCACGAGCTGCTCTCGCTGGGGTGTTCCGTTCCCGTGGGGGTTGCCTGCGGTGAATCAGTGGCTGTCACGTGTAGAGGAGGTGGGGACGCTTGCGCTTCGGGTTCGACCGGGTTAGCCTCGTTGTGAGACGGTGCCACAGGTTCCTCTGCTGACACCGTGCTTGAAGGGGGCGTGCTTCCGTCGTTCCCACCATCTTCTTCCATGGCGACGCTTCGCTGCCGTCGCTCGCGACCGGCGAGAACTTCAGCGAAGCTTCGTGGCTTGACGCAGTCAGCAGTGGCGTGGTCGCCTCGGCACCGCCTGCATTTTGCCGTGCAGCTTGCTGTTGTGTGGCCGAAGGTCGAGCACCGGTCGCAGAAATCTTCTTTGCAGTCTTTCCGGTAATGGCCTGCTTTTTTGCAACGGCTGCAGACTCGTAGCACTCCGGGGTAGTCACAAATGACGCGATGTTCTAGGACTCGGATAAAGTTTGGCACGGGCTTTTCCGGTTTCATCTCGATTTGAACGATGCGGTGGCCATTGCGGACTGTAGGACGGTCGACGGTGGCCGGCCGTTCGACTGCGACGACCTTGCCATAGGGCGCCATTGCCCTAAGGAGATGCTCGTCGGCAACGTACCCAGGGAGGGAGAGACAAGCCACGCGGGTGAGATGCGGCGCGAGGGCTTCAATGGCGACGGTCTTGCCGCAGATAGACAGGCCACCATGTCGCAATAGTTGCTCCATGGCGGCAGACGTGTAAACGGTACATTGGAACTTGACTCCTCCAAGGTGTTGAACCATGTACACGTTCGGGAGGCCGACGACGGCGTCGATGACAGAGACTGCGGATGCGTCGGCAGGCACGGTGACATTGAAGACGAGGTCCTTGGTCGGTTGGAAAGATGGCGAAGTTTTCACTCCGCCCAGCGGTCGCCCAGGGGGTTGCCCGCCCGCGCTGTCGGCGGGAGACATGATCTTTCTTACGAAAACAAACTTACTTGTGACCACCGAACAGCCCGCCCGTCCGGATCAGCGCAACTCCGACACCAGGTAAGTCGGCCATCATGACCACCGAACAGCCCAGCACCAGGTAAGTATGCATGCCAGCGCGTTGAGGGAGGACCCCACTTGCCACGTGCACACGTGAAGCGCCGGTGGCGTCTCTAAGAAACGGTAAAAATTCTCATAAACGAGGCATGAACCGCAAAAAGGAACGCAAACGCATGACGTAATTCAGGGGTGCAGAAGTATCTGCTAGTCAAAGCATTCAGTAAGTTTAGTCTTTACGGACTGCTAAAACTTTTTAAAGTCATGCTGGCTCGCTCTGGGCTTTCTCGTAGGAGCAGAGATTAAAAAATTCCCCGCATTTCCCCGAGGGGAAGAATGTGAAAGTGCGAATGCACGAGTTGAATTTGCGCGGTTCGGTAATGTTCGCGAAAGAGAGATCACACACACACACACAACTGCAAAGAAAGAAAGATGCATTTATTCACAGACACCTATTTGTGTTGTCGTTGTACTTGATTGCTAGAGCGGATCTCAGCTTTGAAATTTCGTGTCAGTACTCCTTTAAGCGGGTGCATTAGCCCTTCTCACGCCCGATTCCTGGCCAATCCCCCACGTGGGTATGTGCCATGTCAGCGGCCAGGCAGCGCGCGCCCATCTCCCCCCGTTGCCAAGGAAGACGAGGAGATTCCTGGCCAATCCCCCAAGTGGGTATGCTATGCGGACATCGCCGGTGGACGCAGGTTCAGGGTCGCTTAAGAAGTGCATTCGCACTTAAAATAGATTTTAGCAGTCCGTTCCTTCGTGTACGTAGTTACCGTGTTGACCGGGACCCGTCTGGGCACTTGTGCATTCGTCGCGGTAGGGGGATTAGTTCCGCGGGCCGGCCTTCGCCTTGTCCGCGCCTCCTTGCCCGTCCTCCTCACCCTTCGGCGCGCGCAGGCGCATACGGGTCCCGGTAAACCCGGTAACAACATACACGACTGAACGGACGGACTGCTAAAACTCTCCAATGTCATGCTGGCCCGCTCTGGGCTTTCTCGTGCGAGCAGATCTGATTAAAATAGATTTAATATATGTTATACTGAACGGTCGCTGTTGAAACTTGCTGGGAGATATGTCCTGATAAAAAGGAAGCATTTCTCATAGTTATATATCTCAGCTTTGAAATTTCGTAAAGTACAAAAAAATGTGTGACAGTACCTATGCTCCCACTATGCAGAATCCTGTCGTGGGTTGGTTGGTTGTTTGGATCCTTAAATCATGGCGCATACCCACGCGGGGGATTGACCAAGAAGCTGCCTGTAATGATTAGGCTGTGACCTGGTTTATTTTAAAGAGAGAGAGAGAGAAAAAAAAAGTGAAGTACGAGAAAAATATTGAGAAACGTTTGGATAGAACAGGATCGTCAGGAAAAAAAATGCGATTGAAGACATAGCTGTCTAGCAGGGAATCCGGCCTGTCGCCGCAACAAAGGAGTGAAAGGTGGTTACAACATCTATGTTGCAATATCCTAGGACGGAAGCACCCAGGGAAAGAATAACGGTTAAAGATAAAGGGAGATTCAGCCGATTAAACGTGTATTTAAGGTGCGTGCGTCGCATCGAGAAAAAGCCGCGGCAATTTAAAAGAAAGTGTTCTGTAGTTTCGGGGGCCTTGCAGAAAGGGCATTGAGGAGATAAAACCTGACAAGCTTTGTGTAGGTAAAAATTTAAAGGGGGGATTCTGCAGCGAAATTTTGTGATTGCCACCTCACATTTACGAGATTCACAGAATTTAGGCTTCCATAAATGAGAGAGGTGAATATAGTCGGAGCATGATCGAAGGGCATCCTGCCGATTAATTTGTAAATCTTGAAAGCTCCTGAACCTCGCCCCCCCCCCCTCCCCCCCCCCCGAAGAAAACTGTCAATTGGGCAATTCACGACGGCAGGACCCCAAGAATCAAATTGGCTAATTGGTCTGTCAGTTCATTGAAGATTATCCCTGCGTGACCAGGGACCCACACTAACCGGATCTCACGAAGCTGGTAAGGAACGAATGAACGGAATGACCGGAGAAGGGAAGAGAGAGAGAGACAAACATTTATTATAGTAATGAGCAGGAGGATGTTCGTAGGGCCTCCACCCAGTGAGAGGCATCCTTATTCCAAGATGCCTTGGAGCTGGCTGGCCGTCCGGGCCCGTTCCTCTAGTCGGCGCTGGTCCGAGAGCTCGGAGCTGGTCAGCTGCTCCACCCACTGCTCATAGAAGGGAAGAATCTTTATCATTTGTTAGAGCGGTGCACACGGAGAGAGAATCCGAAAGGATAACCACCCGCGCAAATCTATGCTGTAGTTTATTAAGGGCTAAGATTATCGCCAATAATTCTGCCTGAAAAATCGGGGTATAGTCTGGTAGCCTGATTGAGAAGGACCAATCTAGAGACTGAGAATATATTCCTACTCCAACCTTCTCATCACTTTGCGAAGCATATGTCTGTGGCAATGACGACATGAGTATGAAGAGTAGCCAAATGATCTTCAAGTAAATTATTGAGTAATCGGGCCGGCAATAATTTCGCATGCGGAGGAAAAATGTTGTCCAAGCTTATGTCGACAGGCGACTAATTATCAGAATAGGGCTGGAGGCTAGAGCCATGCCTGTACGCAATCCAATTGAGGACGCTGAAATCGGGGCCACGTAATTAGAAAAATGGGTTGAGCCTCGTAATGGAGATTCAAACAGTTTTAGAAATGTCACAAGTTAGCTATTTAAATCGATAGAGAAGTGAAGGCAACCGTGCCTCAAGGTACAATACAGAGTTAGCTACATACTTTGGCAACCCTAAACATAAACGCAAAGTCAATCTCTCAATCAGAAATAGGGGATGGAGTTTGTACGTCGCGCAGCCAGAAAATAACACGCAACCAAATTCCAATACAGGGCGAACATAGTAACGATGAATCATTAGCAGGGCGTCTCTACGCATACCGAATTTATGATTACATAGCATACGCAGCGCTCCAGCAGCTTTTTCACCTTTGGCAGCAATGTGATATGACGACGTCATGTGAGGTGGTCGTCATAAATTATACCCAAATATTTAATTTCCGTGACCTGATGGATGGATTGCAACCGGTAAGTAAGACATAATGATATAGGGTTATTGCAGGAAAATACTATAACAGCACATTTACTGACATTTAGCGAGAGGTGTAACGTGCTGAGCCAATTATCCAGGACAACCACATAGTCCTGCAGTCGCTGATACAACGCTTGGATGTACCTATCAGCCGAGAATAAAGCAATATCATCGGCATACACATAGGTAGATATGCCTTTCTGCATTGGGATAGAACTTAGGAGTAAGTTAAAAATAACAGGAAAAAGAACTGATCGCTGAGGAACTCCACTAAATTGGCGATACTGGGATGTCGATAAACCACCCTTGGAACAAAAGAATTTCCTTCCCTTCAAAAACTCACCAATCCAGGAGCGAATGTACCCCGGAATCTCGCTAAATGCAAGGCGTGACATCAACGTGCTGTACTCCACGCTGTCGTAAGCCTTTGCTATATCTAGGGTTACGAGTGCACTGACATGTTTTAGACGGCGAGCTAATTTAATACGGCTCTCGATGTCGACGTGGGCCTTCCAAATAGAATTTCCAGGTCTGAAGCCAATCTGGGCGGGGCTTAGAATACAATTACTGTTCAGAAACCGCATAAGCCGGCTATGCAATAACCTTTCAACTAGCTTTACAACGTTGCTAGTCAACAAAATCGGCCTAATATTGTCTTGGACGAAACCCAAACTTTCGTTTTTCAACAATGGTACTACCACCTTAGCGAGTTTCCATTCCGACCCTGGAGCAGACTCAGACAGCTGCAAAACAATATCAGCTAATTCCACCCTTGTCACTGGAGCGAAGCCCTCATTTGAAACCTGGCACACAAAAGGAAAGGCCAACCCAGAAGAAAAACGAGTTTCCAGTTCCTGCGCAATTCGTTCCAATGTTTCCATGGACTCACTTGTTGACTGTTGACTGCCGTTATCCTGATCTTGTACAACCTTTCTGGAACGAATGAATCTATGCAACATGTGTCTATTTTTGGACTTTGTTAGAGAGGCAAACTTTTCGGTGTTATAATTTTCTTTTGCTTTAGAAACAATCCGCTTGAATATGGCAGCCGCAAACTTGTAACTGGTCCAATTGGATGGGCATTGGTTTTTAAGAACTTTCTTCCAAGCCGCTTCTCTCTGAC
>NW_027526385.1:98797713-98932196 GCF_048455015.1 Haemaphysalis longicornis
TTTTTCAAGCCGCTTCTCTCTGACTATACGCACGAGCACATTTCTCATTCCACCATGGACTGGAGCCGCCATCTTTTTGTGAACAAACAATAAAGTGGGACTTTTTAACAGATTCAGTAAGGATTGATAACACTTGAGCTGCCCGGAGTTCCTCGTCTCCCGATGGAATAGAGCTAAGTGCTGTCTTTAGTTCTTTTTGAACGCGATGAAAATTTATATGCCGAACTATATGTGCTCGCGGTGACTTAGAAGGGCATAAAAACTCATATACAATTGGGATGTGATCACTACTTGTAGCTTGGAAGACATGTTTCCCAGGGTGGAGAAGGTCAAATCAAGAACAGAACTGGTCTGCCAGCGAAAAAATGTCGCAGTTCCAGAATTAAAACAATACAAATTGTGGTTCCCCATCCAGCCGCAAAGTCGCCTGCATGCCACAGAAATCTGTGCGGAAACCCCACAATACATGGTGCGAATTGAAATTCCCACAAAGGACAACTCACTTTTCACACGCTGACACGACAGCACCGAGTGAAGAGGTGGAAGTTACTCCACCCGGAAAGTACGCGTTCACTGCAGAAAATGCGGCGCAACCGGAAGGTTGAACTTCACTGCCAGAATTTCCGATTCCACGGACATTAATTGAAATGAAAGATGGGCTTTATGGCAAAATTGAGGGGATACTAAAGTTAGCAATCCTCCTCCTTTATTTGGATGGTCTAAAAAGAACGTTCGGTAATTCTGGAATCTAGGTGTGCGAGCATTGGGTGTACAAAATCTCTGCTCTTCAGGGAAGAAAAGTGTGAAGAGAGTGCACTTGCTCATCTTGATTTTCCATCTGAACAACGCGCTGTAAGGACCAAGATGCACTGGAAGTGCCGGCAAGAGAGAGAGAGAGAGAGAGAGAGAGAGAGAGAGAGAGAGAGAGAGAGAGAGAGAGAGAGAGAGAGAGAGAGAGAGAGAATAAACAACTTTAATTTCGAGCTTAATGGTGCAGGATGGTGGGAGCACCACCGTTGGGGGGCGTCCGCTAGTCCGGGATGCCCTGGTCCTTGCTGGCTGCTCGTGCCCTCTCTATCAGCATGTGCTGGGTCGAAAGGTCCGAGCTGAACAGCCGGTCCACCCACTGCTCGTACGTGGGACGGGGATTGGGTGTGAGGGATGGGGATTGTTGGCACTCCCAGACCAGATGGTACAGGGTGCCTGGGTGGGGAAAAAAGTGGCAGGTACTATAATACTGGGTGGGGTAGATATGGTGGAGGAGGGTACAGTGCGGGTAGGAGTTGGTCTGTAGCCGGCGGCGTGTGGTCGCTTCGGCTCTGGAAAGGCGGGAGTTGGGTGGAGGGAACCATTGACGCTCGCGTCTGAAGTGAGAGAGAATGTCCGCGCAGCCATTCAGTGTGTGGGGGGCCTTCTCCGTGTCTTGGCTCTCTTCGGAAATGGCCCGGAGGGTGTGTACTCGGGCAGCGGCGCGTGCCGCCTCATTTCCGTCGAGAGACTCGTGTCCAGGGGCCCAAACGATATGGATGTCGAAAAGCTGCGGGATTGTATTAAGGATCTTGAGGGCGAAGGGTGATATGCGGCCGAGCTGGTAGTTGCGGCATGCTACCTGCAAGTCCGTAATGACTGTAACGTATTCGCTCTTTGTTGTGGCTGCTAGGGCGATAGCGATTTCCTCAACAGCAGCGGATCCTAGTCAATGAAATGGGAAATGGAATAGTCACTCAATAATGTACACAGTTGTGCTCTACTGGGCTAAAATGAGAATAATTGTTACACGAACAATGACACTCAGATGAACAATGGCGTTGGGGATGACAAAAAGCACGCTTACATCAAATACAGGTCCACTTAGTGGAACGGCTCTCTAATTTTGCTGCCATTGCAGCTTTATTACAGTTATCTCGTGGGCCAGGAAAGTTTTCAGTGCGGAGGTAGTATTTATCATTATCTGGCTATTTCGCAATCATCTTTCTTACCACTTCGTGCAGAGTAAAAAAAGCCTTCTGGCAAAAGATGTTCAGGCATAGGCTAGCAGAATTTTGTCACAATGCAACATAACAAGCCAAGTGTTTACGCCATCTCGGAGTTGAACAAATGGGGTTAGAAAATGTGACTTCTTCGCATTGCGAGTATGCAGGCAAACTACCAAACGATTTGTACAACTTTTTAGGTGTATACTGCAGTAAAAGCTCATTAACTACAGGAGGAAGTTGCCTTACTTTGAATTAATGAACTTTAGAAGTAACGAAGGTGAAGAACGACAGTACAGTGCGATTGGGAAGCGGTAGGGCATGTCAACACTTCGATGATTGAAAAAGCCCACGAAAGCAGTGTGCCCAGACTTCGTCCTTGAAGGCAACAGCCAGCACTTTTTGCCCTAACGAAATGTGGCGGCAGGCGTCGTCTTCGCATTCTTCAAAACTAAACAAGAGACGCGCGGAAATCTGTCTCGTCGCGGCCGCGGCCGCCGCTGAGGGCCACACTGGTGCCTCGTGCTCCTCCTTGCCATCGCTGGAAACGACAACGAAATTATGTTATCACATGTCAGCGCAACACGCATCACTACAAACGCACCCACATCAACGTACTCCACAACTAGTACGTCTTCCATAACGCTTACCGTGGGGTCCGCCCCCTTCGAGCACAGGTGGGTAACTTCGCAAGGCTCGCGTGCTCAGGGATTTATACACGCCCCCCTAACACCCCCAACACCCCCCAGAAGAACTTCGACACCCGCCCCCCCCCCCAAAAAAAAAAATATTCCGCAACCACAAGCACCCTGCCTAGGGATTTATACAACACCCCCCAAACATCCCACCTACACCCCCTCCCCCCCAAAAATCGAAATTTTGCATAAACCCCTGCGCGTGCTGAAGTCACATGCAGGAGTGGAGGAATTTACTATCGTAACCGTTGCCACTTGCTGTTTTACCCGATTTTACCTTCTCTCTCTCTTGGTCTTTCTATCCCGCAGGCGACGCAGACTTACGTGTAGGCAGCGGGTGCGTTTCTCTAGTTGTTTGCTACGCCAAGGAGGCGACGAGCATGGGCGAAGTTTAAATTATCCGTGGCCGTCCAAATTATCCGAATTAACGAGCTTTTTTATACACACCTTGTATGGAGCTTGGCTGCACAGGATCGTACAGTTTAAGTAATCCCTAAATTCGAAATATTGAAGTACAAATTAACAATTCTTCCACTGTATTAAATGTTGAAATAGCCAGTATACGTAATAGAGCAAAGGAGAAATGGGAACGACACTTGTAAAAAGGCAGTGTATTCAGTTGCTGAATTTAGGATGTTCTAAGGACATCTTGAGCCTGTGCAATGGGATAAATTGGGGTTTGCAAGTTGGTGTCCTCAGGATTCATTTGCGTTGTCGTCGTCCGAGGATTAGGCCTTTTTTGCCTGTTTGGACTTCTTTGGAGCGGCACCCGAGTCCTTAGGTTTCTTGAGGCGCCTGGAGGTGGCCGGCTTTCGCGCGGGCGTCGCCTTTTTACGCTTGAAGTTGTCAAGGTCAGACGAGCTCGAGTCGCTGCTGGACAGCTTCTTTTTGGCCACCGCACGTCTGCGGGCTGCCGGGGCTTTCTTCGTCTTGGGCTTCTCCTCGTCAATGTCCGAGGCGACCGAGTCGCAATGTGCTGGCCTCTTCTTTGTTGGAGCCTTCTTGGGAGCTGCCTTGCGCGGGGAAGGGCGCGAAGAGGGTTTGCTTTTAGAGCCGCGGTTCGCGCCTTTAGGTGGGGCTGGTGCCGCCTTAGAGCCACTTGCCAGGCTTCTGCCCGCTCCGGAGTCATTGGCGCCCAAGAGCGAATCGAATTCTTTCTCGCAAGTTTTCTTCCCGACGCTCAGGCGCTTCTTCACAGGCTTCACGTTTCTGCCTCTGTCGGGTGCTTTCTGGTGGCGGCCGTTCTTATGGGGGTCTGTCGCTTTAACCACATGCGACGGCTGAGAGTCCTCGGCTGCCTCCAGCGCGCATTCGTCGGGCCTCAGCTCGTCCATGTCGTCGCCCTTCTCGTCGCTGTCGTCAGTCTCGTACTTCAGTCTAGACGTCTGCCGCTCGTTCGAGATCACGTAGCGCTCCTCGTCGTCCGAGCTGCAGCTTATGGCCGATGGGGCGTCCGACTCCGTCGGGCTATTGCGGCGCTTCTTCGGCGTGCCCGTCCTCTTCTCGCCCGTTCCCTCGGGGGCGCGCTTGCGGGAGGCCTTGGGTGCCAGATTTTCCAGGTCGCCTCCAGTGCCGCTTTCCACCTTCAGCCTGGCTTCAGAGTTCTTTGGCCTGCGGCCCGGAGGCGCATCCTTCTGAGCCACGCTCTCGGCGTCCTGACCCACATCGGGAGTGCCCTCGCTCAGGATCTCTAGGTCCTCCAGTTTCTGGTCTGGCCCGACGAGCAGGCACTCTATGGGCATGTCCAGTAGATAGGCGTAGGCCGCGATGCCGGCTTCCGTGTCTTCGTCGTACGCCTGCTGTTTCCGTCGCCCCTTCCATTTGGGCAGCGGGTCGGGGTCGTAGTTCCGCTCACGCAGCGTCTGCAGTATCGTTGCGATGGGCCGGTTAAAGATCTCGATCTCGTTGTTTATCATCTCTTGGATGAAACGGGCCTGGTTCTCCAGCTTCTTGGCCTCGGCCGACAGGAGGCCCACGTGGTACGCCTTGCGCTCCATGCGGCGCGGTACCCGGCACCCCGCGTACGTCGCCTTGCCGCGCCCTGGGCGTTGCCTCTCTGCGCCCCAGGCTTTGGTGGTTGTGCCAGTGAAAGGGCGCATACCCCCTTTAGGGGAATTGGCCGTCGACTAGAAAAGCTGCATGCGTCTGGGATATGAGTTTAAACCCCTGAAGACGCATATCTCATCATCATTGTCATCATCATCATCATCGTCCTATCTACGCCCACTGCAGGGCAGAGGCCTCTCATGGATCTCAAGTTGTCCCGGTCCCGTGCTAACTGCGACCAATTTATCCTCGCAAACTTCTTGATCTCATCTGCCCATCGAACCTTCTGCCCCCCCCTGCCACGCTTCCCTTCTTCTCTAGGGATCCACTGTGTTACCCTTAATGACCAACGGTTATCGTGCCTTCACATTACATGCTCTGCTCACGTCCATTTCTTCTTCTTAATTTCAACTTATATGTCCTTAACACGCGTTTGTTCCCTGACCCACTCCGCTCTCTTCTTGTTCCTTAATGTTACACCTATCATTTTCCGTTCCATTGCTCGCTGAGTCGTCCTCAATTTAAGTTGAACCCTTTTAGGGAGCCTCCAAGGTTCTGCCCCGTAGGTAAGTACCGGTAATATGCAGCTGCAGTGTCATACACTTTCTTCTTCAGGGACAATGGTAGGCTGCCATTCATTATCAGAGAATGCCTGCCGAATGCACTCCACCCCATTCTTATCCTTCTAATTATTTCTGCCTCATGGTTGGGATCCGGGGTCACTACTTGGCCTAAGTAGATATATTCGCTTACCACTCCCACTGCCTCGCCACCTATCTGAAACCGCTGTGCTCTCCCGAGGTTATTGAGCATTACTTCTGTTTTCTGCACGTTAGCAGGCCCACGGTTCTACTCTGCTTGTCCAGTGCGGAAAGCATGCTTTGCAATTCGTCCCCCGAGTTACTTAGCAAGGTAACGTCACCAGCAAATCTGAGGTTACTGCGGTATTCTCCATTAACCCTTACGCCCACCTGTTCCCAATCCAATGTTCTGAGTACTTTTTGTAAACACGCTGTGAATAACATTCGA
This sequence comes from Haemaphysalis longicornis, assembly GCF_048455015.1. Taxonomy (NCBI): domain Eukaryota; kingdom Metazoa; phylum Arthropoda; class Arachnida; order Ixodida; family Ixodidae; genus Haemaphysalis; species Haemaphysalis longicornis. The sequence goes on from NW_027526385.1 coordinate 98,803,457, forward strand.
GAGAGTGTGTCTCTTTGTCTGACGCCGTTCCTTATCGGTATTTTACTTGCTCTCCGCATGGAGGACGATGGTAGCTGCATCTGCCTTCACCTCTGCACAAATATTTCCTTTGCTCGATCCTCTACCCCAGTGGTTCTCAGCCGTGACTGCCCAGGGGACCCCTTTTGGGCTTGCGAAAGTGATGGGGGACCCCACGATGGAGCATATGTTGTTTGGTGTCATAATGCCAAACAATTTCTACTTGCAGCTTATTCGATGCCCGCCTTTTATGGCTGATGCTAATGACGATGCGGACCATGTTAAACATTCTGGTTTGAATCTAAAATTCTTCTAAACACCTATATGTTGCCTCTTCTGTGTCTGCTTTTTTCCTTCTCATAGCTGGCGTGTCGTGCAAAAAGCAGATGTTAAAATAGGGCTACGCGGAGAAACTAAACGTGCATGTAATGCGACAAAGCTAAATTTTTTGCATTGCAAGAAAGTGCTGGCAAAATCGAGAAAAGAATGGCGGGAGTAAAAGCTTTGACTTAGGCTTCGCGGACCCCTCAAATGCTCTCGCGGACCCCCATTTGAGAATCACTGCTCTACCCGAAAGCATGCACCCCATCCACAATACGCATTCGCGCTTTTTTTAAGGCACTAACAAACAAGACGTCCGTTAGGTGGCCGTGGTCCGCAATCCTTACAAGCCGGCGTACTACGTCGCAGCGATCAATCACCGGGAATTCCAGCTACCGCCGAGGAAACCCTCGCCGCCGTCGACGGTCCTAGCCCAGTGACCGATTCCCGGGAAATGTGTCGAATCACTCACCTGCCCTTCGCACTGTCATGGCTGCTCCCGCTCACCCAACTTTCAGACCATGTGGTGCCCAAGACACGCGTCCCAGCAAGGCACTGGGCGGAACATGCCGCGTTCCTCCCCGTTGCCGCGCCGCTTCCCGAGGAAGATAACCGTATTCTTCCCCGCATTTACAGTGACTGCCTCTCTCCTGCGACCCGGCGAACGGCTCACTAGTTAAGATGACTCTCCTGATAACAATATCTTTTCCCGTGGAACTCTTTTCCACGTGGCCCACCCTTCCTATACTGCGCCACGTGCAAGTTCTGCCCATCTCGTCTTGCTCATGATAAAGCCCCCAAACCCCCACCCTTATGCATCCATCCCCCTTCTGTTACCGCAACTATTAAATCGCAACGTTTCAATTAAATCGAAACTCCGCTTATATCAAAATTTTCAGCGGATTTTACAACATAGTGTTAACGAGGGATTACTGACTACCTTCACATCGAGAGAATTCGCTCATTTACCTAAAGAACTTTACTTCTCAGCATCAGTGCGGTACGCTTCCGCGCGTGTCATGAATTTTTCATGTTTCACGAGAGAAACCAAAGAGATGTGCTAAACGATACAACATGCGTGCATGCCTAAAAGTGAAATAAACAGCAGGCAACATGTTTTCATTTGTGAACTTGGTATATTTTGTATACATACAAGTGTTCTTATCAGTGGAGACAAAGAGACAAATTTATGAGATAATAAAAGTAAATCGTATTTACAAACTAGTGTGAGGCTCATTCGAGAACTGTAACAATAGGCTCAAATCACCTGAAATAATTGACATCGTCACACGGGACCTAGTTCAAATCAAGTCATGGGAGTCTCTCTACTGTGCTCTTCCTTAACGGTACGCATTTACATGCATAAAATGCTTACACAAATAATAGCGGGAAAGACCAGCCGTTCCAAGCATGCGACCTAGTTACACCTCCTCAGCTTCAGGTGCTTCAGCTGTTCTCTTTTAGACGCTCTCTCCCGGTTCAAAGACTTGGCATAGAAGCGAAATCGTAAAAGTATGTAAAACTTCACTATTGCAAGTGTTAGTTCCCGCTCATGGTCGCAACAGCCAACTTTCGGCAACTGCACGCCCTGCAAGAAGGTGGCAAGGTCTGTCATGCTTGATGCGGTGACCTTGTTGTGGCTAAAAAAGACGGTAAACGAGTCCTCCAGAGTTGTTACAAGCCTGGCAAGCTCGCCAGACGGATAAAGAAGGCCACCATGGTCAAACTCTTCAATAAACTCGTTCCGTGCATCTGACCGAGCAGATTCCCCAGGAATAGTGAGTCTCAGAGCGAGGTCGGCAGTCTGTCTTCTGGATCATTTTTCGGGCTACGTATCCTGCTACATAGTAGACAAGGCGAGCCGGACTATTCTGGGTGATGTATTCATGGTCCTGCGGTGCAAACGAGTTCATGGCGTGCCCTGCATCCTCAAGATTTCCCACGTCCACCAGCTTGTCCAACTTACTGACGACATCAGGGCAGCTTTTACGGCACGTGGCGTTTGCCTCACCGAGCAACGCTGTTATAGTCTGGGGGTCACAGTTTCCTCCCTTTGGTGTCCGTGCCAAGTTGTAGAACGCTAGGACATTCAATGTCGCCAGAAACTGTGCTGGGGTTGGGTGATCGTTAGTGCCGTTGAACTGCCTGACGATTCCAAAATAGATTCTCCAGCTTGTCCTGGCTGAGCTTCGATGTGAGTACGTATTTAAAGTTGCAGTCGGCGCAGAGGTAAGCAACAAGATCTAACGTTGACTGCACAGTCACGCAGAGGCCCTCCGCCGTGTTCGCACTTAGGAACACCTTTTTTCAATCGCGGATATGAACGAGCTCCCATTCGTTCAGAAAAATCAGAAACTCCTTCAAGTATGCGGCGTTGGCAGAGTCCGGCCTCAAACTTGTCTTTGCACAGCGTGATGTCATGATGGCGATCAACTTCGACATCCGCAAAATAAATGCTTCCGTCTCACGCGCAGGTCCATAGACCTTTTCTACTTGGCTGCGGTAAAAATATAGGCCTTTTAATACTGAAGAGGCGAAGAGCTGGGCCTACCCTCATCTTCTCGAAGCCGTTCGGGTAGAGGTGCAGCCTGCTTATGTGAGGCATGACCTTGAGTGTGACGCTGCTGCGGTCATTCTCCCATGCTTCTTTTATGAAGCCAGCATGCACGTTACCCTTCGGTGTATCGTAGCCGGTCTCTAGAAAGCCATTGCGTACGTTTTTCATCAAATGCGGGAAGTCTGAAAAAAAATTGTAAAAAGCGGCGTTCATCAGCTGGGTGGAGGCATTTGCACTTGATGCTTGCTGAGGAACCTGAATGCAGAAAAAAACAACAACAACAAAGTTTTATACAGCCTGTTAGAATACACCGAGTAAATAATTATGAACTCGACACATGACATCCCATTACCAACGTTACCAGCGCGAGGTGCATTGTGCTTAAACGTACCCCTTATGCCGAAAAGCTTCCACATGCTGCGATTCCAGCTGGCAGCATCGCACGTCACACCATCGACAAAAAGGCCCGCCTGCTCACAGAGTAACGTCGCCTCCAGCACAACTTTCGACAGTGCAGCCGCCTTGACGTTGCCCCTTGACGCAAATACTCCCAATATTTGCATCCACTGTCCTGGAAAATGAACACAGTAAAGCAGAATATTACAATTTAACTTAACCGCAGAAATTGATATTGTAACTTAGTTTAAGTAGGCAAACGGATATATCGCACAGTATCGATCCCGCATGGTGCATCGTCAGTGTATACACCATACCTGTGAAAGGCTGGGACACGACCGCCAGGCCGTGGTCAGCAAGCTCGCCTCCAGAACTCTCTTCTCCCAGCCCTCCGAGGTCGACGAATCCCTCGATGGAGCCTGCGTTTTAATCGTTTAACACGGTAAGGAACAACACTGATCGCAATTATTTGTGTGTACCTCAGAAATACCAATGCTTTATTTCTGTTAATTGGTATGGTAAAATATATGAAGAGAACTTGCCTGATGATTTCACTTCGATGTTCTCGGAAAGTTTCATCTCGTCGAATACTATTAGCCCATGTCGGCTGAAGTCGTCCATTGTCTTTGTTTTCTCACGCAAGGCATCAAAGGTACTTGGATTGAATCCTAAGCCGCTTTTGAAATGCTGCATTGCTTTCCTTATGCAGCTGCGGCCAGGTAGAACCAAGATCTCGTGGCGCCGCAAGTGCTCGTACAGCTGCGGGCTTCGCATACGCATTAGTATGCACTCGAGCAGCCAGTCATTTCGGTACTTCATACCCTTTGTAGACTTTCTCCTGGCTGCTTCAAAGCATGCTCGAACGGCGGCCTGTTGTCACACTAAACTTTTTTACACCCTTTTTGGCCGGAAAGGGTGTAAAAATCTTGTCCCATGGTTAACACCCTTAAAAGGTGTTTTGGCAAAAAAAGGGTGTATGGATGAAAAAAGGGCGTAGAGCTCAACACCTTTAAAAAAGGGTGTTGAGGATGCTCAACACCCTAAAAGAAGGGCGTTGAGTCTCACACCCCTGTTTTTGCGGTGATGGCATCCGCAGATGTCAAACGGCGGAGCGCGCAGCATTCAACACAAACAGCCAATACGTACAAGTTACAGTTTGAACACGGGATACAAGCGGTACAGGGAGTGCATACTTAGCAATACATGTGCTGTTCTTGCTTTTATACCCAGCAGAGGAAAGCCCCCAGATGGAGGCGGTGGGCTTGTCGCAAAAAACTGATATTTTAGCGATAATTTTGGAAGTATGGATTTTAGTACGAGAATATACAAATTCTTTTTAATTACGCGGTAGTTTTTCTGATCCGTAACTTATAGAATTTTATTAAATACCATACAAATCTTCCCTGCCACCTCAACACCCTTCAAAAAGGGTGTTCATTATTTCACCACCCTTTTTCCCAGAAGGGTGTAAAGCTGCAAATTAGGGTGTTCGAAACTAAGAAAAAGGGCGTAAAGAAAAAAAGGGTGTAAGAAAAGACCGCCAACGAAGAAAAAAGGTGGAGAGACCCCCAATTTTGTAGCCATTTTGTACCTGTTTACACGGGTGGACTGAACATTCTCTACAAGCGGGCTGGGGGGGGGTGTTGTACCTCACGATGTTTACAGCAATATGAATTGGTATAATTTATTACCAGTGAAGCTCTTTAAGCTTCAGGGGGTAGTTTCGGTGGCATTAGCAAAAAAATACAAAGAAAAAGAACTAAGCACCTGTAAAGGGTGCACCACCGCAGATAGGGTATTATAACAGTGAAGTCGGCTTTCGAGCTTGTTAGTGTGTGATCACAAGGGGCGCATGCGTATCCGCACCTCTTACTGTACCATTTCAAAGGTACTAGTCTTTTTTGGATTCTAAAAGGTGAAAAAATTCGCGCAGCTTGCAATAGTGGTGCAAGGCTGGAGAAACAACAACGCTGGGGGCCGACCTACCTTGTTTCCCCCTTGGATCTACAGGAAATGGGGAGGGGGGGAAGGGGGCATACTGGAACAGCCTTGTAAAATCCGGTTAAATTTGACCTCATCCCTGAGCGGTCATCCTGGCTTAGCAAGAACATTGTAAAGCTTAGCAAACATAACAAAACTTAGCAACACCGGAAGAATTTAGGTCGACCCCCAGCTCCGCTGTTCTTTTTTGCATCTGAACACCTATTTCACACCGTTTCAACAACCTACAGAAAGCCAAGCGTGTTGCAGTTGGTAAACATCCTTTTCGCCACACGACTACAGTCTTCTTAATTTTGAAGGTTCAAATTGGTGTTTCACGTGCCAAAGCTAAACTTGGGGCATGTGGTGCACCGAATAAGGAAACGAGCGATCATTGCATAAGAGCAATTATTTTTTTTCGTTTGGAAATTTCTTGCGAGCAGAAGAGTATATGAGGGGATGTCTTCTTCTTTACAGTGCTATTATGCATCCGAACATGGCCTTATTCAATGAACAGCTGAACACCTTTTCTACACCCTTTCAACACCCTAAGAAAAACCAAGGGTGTTGAAGTTGATCAACACCCTTTTTTTCAAACAAAAAGGGCGTAGAGCTAGGAAAAGGGTGTTGACACTCAAGAAGAAGGGTGTAAAGGCCTCCCAACACCCTTTTTCCACTTATGCTACACCCTTTTTGGCTTAAAGGGTGTAAAAAAGTTTAGTGTGTTTAGAGGGGAGGCCTTTGATTTTCTCTGAGAACTGCTTTTCCGGCAGTTGCTCATTCATCGCCTTCATCTGGCTTATGCTAATTTTTGCTTTCTTTAGCTTCGCCCTCATTTTTTTCAGGTTCCGCCGAACAGCAACTGTGTTGTTCCTAGATTTTACTCGGTATCTTATTCGCGCAAGCTGGTTAAGAATTAGTTTTCGCTGATACTTGCAGTGAATGCAACTCGCCTGACCATCTTTGACTGTGCGAGAACACTACTTGGAAAAAAAAACTTCCCGTTGAAGGATGAGCATTTGCTCGCGACCGGGTGTAGCCCTGCGCCAAGGCATAAGGCCATTCTGTTCACATCGTTGATGAGGGCTTCAGCCTCTCCTGGTGTTGCGACCTCTTTTTGTTGCGACTTTTTACCGTTCAGGTATACGGTAGCAACTGCCCTTTCATCCTGTCTTGAACCTGCCACTTCAACTCTTACCATCTTCTTGAAAGCTACTCTGCTCTCCTCTCCAGAAGCATCGGACTCACATTCGGCGTACTGGAACACATTTAGGCAGCTGGGAAGGGTGATTTTGGACCAGGACTGGGGCATTTTTAGGTTGCCGAAGGATACCCTTTGCCTTTCGGCGAGCCAAGCTTCTTCACTTTCCACGTCTTGAGTTGGTTCCGCAGAATTTTCCTTTTCGAGGCGCAACCCTTTCTTTCGTTTTGCTGCCGGTAGATGCTGGTCGCACAGGTTTCTTTTTTTTTCTCTTCCTAGGAAGTGACTTCGTCATGTAGCTTGGTGCGTCAGGAAAAATCGTAGGAACGGCATCATTTGTAAGCAACGGCCGCTCTCGTTCAATTTCCACGAGCTCACCGGTCACTGTTGTTTGGAATTTCCGCTTAATAAGTTGGGGTTCAAAGTGCCTCTCACAGACAACGCTGCCTGCGTCTAGTGGCCTGTCAACTCTTTTTATATTCCTGGACCACAATTCACGGCGATCGGGCTCCACGGGCACCCGAAAAAGCGACCTTTTTTCTTTGCATGATCGCAGTCCGCTGTTGCAGAGCGGCACAAAGCAAGAGCTGACCCTCTTATCCCGGCGCCTTTCCGTCATTTCGTGCACAAATCACACCCCTGAGACTTTTCTCACACACTGTGTTGAATCTCCAACGATAAAACGATGCGCGCAACGGCTGTAAGTTTCTTGCACCAGAACGACGACGCAGATACGCAGCCGCAGACGACAATAGGCCGAGGTAGCAGATCAGTTCGACATGTATCGTCTGTTACATCGCCTGTGAGGATTTTTATTCATTTATAACACTAAAGAGTCTTATATATCCATTTTATTGCATCAAGTTTCATAAAACATGTCAAATAACGGGAAAGAGCACTCTTCGGAACAATCAAAGTGAAAAGGAGCCCGCGTGTCGTCTGCTACCAACCCGCGGAGCAAGCAGGCACACCAAGCGGCACAGCGCCGGCGGGCCGTCGTCTGGGAACTCCTGTTGCAGCCAGCTCCACCTACAATTTTTCATCGCAAAAGTAAGTAAGTAAGTGGTTCGAGTGAAAAGGAAAAGGAGATGCACTGGGGATATTATTGAGCCCAGCTGGGGGCTCACCTGCATACAACCCAGTGCGGGGGGGTAGAGGGAGGAGGGGTATATAAAGATTAGAGGAGAAAGGGAGTGATAAAAGGATAGGTAGGAGAAAGGGAGAGAAAAGGGACCCTCACGTTCCATTGGTTTTCTCCCCGGACGACACACCTCTACCTTCTAGTACACCATACCCATGCCTTCATGGCGGCCATGCAGGATGCAGCCTCGGGCCGCGAGTGACCTTGGGTTCCCGTGCAATGCGTGTGCGAGTGATTCGATAGTCAGTTGTGCCGCGATAGTGTGGTGGTTAGCGATAGCGTTGGTTACACGAAAAGTCACGATTCCGCTCATGAGTGTGACAACCAAATCTGCAATTCAACCCCAGCCTCCGCGCACACCTACGAGCGAGTGCGAGTCGGTCATGGCACAAAGGTTGCAACGTGAGCGCAGTGGTCCGCTTGACAGCAGGAACTACTGCATCATTAGCAAACTGTTGCCCTCTGAACACAAAGTAATACCTCGACGCCAAGTGTACTTGAGTGCAGCACAGTACGATCTACCGCCAGACGCGTATGAAGTAGCCGCCGCAGATCGGCTGATTGCCAGCCGCCGCGCTCTGACGTCAGACGTGAGTTGTTTTGCTGGGTGTGAAACATTTAGCGCACGAGAAAGCCAGCGCTAAATCTGTGTACGCGTGAACCATTTCTCCAAAGAAAGTATTCGGTTTCTGTACTGAACCACGTATTAGAGGGCACCTACCAGACAAAGTCGTGGATGCGGTGCGCGTGCACTTGGGTCGACATCCGCGGCGGCAGCCAAATGCAGCGTCGGACTTATGCCGTTCGCCGCCGCGGTTTCATCCTCCGCGGATTCGAAGTGCTCGAGGGTAGGAAGAGCGCCACCACTTAATGTGAGTGCGAATAATATTATACCTGTTGACGCCACTACCGATAATCGGTCTGAAACGCAGCAGACGACGTGCGCTGGTGTTTCTTTTTTCTTCTTCGAGATGCGGGCGCAAAGAGCATGCGCTGGCACGGTGGCCACCGACATGGCGGTTTTCAGTGTTGCCAGGCGGAGAAATCGCCCGCTAAACTTTTCATTGAATACCGCCTATACGTGTAGCCACCCTGTACGGCGGACGCGTGAATCAAGGGACCCTAGGCTGCAGGGCGGTCTGTGATGTCATTGCGGACCACAAAAACACACGATTTAGAGGGGAAATCAAACTTTTAACTTAAATTGATTAATTTCCCGGTGAACAAAGCGTCGTTTGCATTCGGACAAGCGCTGGGGGCACTATAAAACACGAAATCTTTCGAATAACACAAGCCTCACACTGGAAGCTGCTGGAAGTTCATAGTCTGGCAGGGAAAGTTTTTTAAGCGTACACTCACCTGAAGTGTGTCCCAGAAGAATTACAACAAAACATTTTCCCGAAGCCGCGTGTGTCCGAGCTGGGAGCCATAAGTTGCACACCTCTTTCTTGAGACGACGCCACTTCTGCCACCTCGACTAAATTCTGAAGGCGTCATTTCACCAATACACTGTTCACACTAAAATCGCTACAGTGAACGAGAAGCCACCGCTGAGAGCGAAACGAACTTTCTAGTTTTCTTTCACACACACTACCAGCGTTATCGCTGCTGACAGTAAACCTACTGTAGTCGCTGGCACAGCTAACGACAGACGTCGACACGGAAGGACGGTTTCAGCTAAATGTAATACCACAAAAGAGGAAACGGTTTAAAACACAGCTAGAGCGCATTTTCGGTGCAACACGGCTTCCTGGCATGGAGGCTTCCCGGCATTCACTGGCCCCAAGATTTGAAAATTTGAAAATAATCAGTAAGTTGCATCTCAGTTTCTTCCACATTTAAATTTAAAAAAGATTTGCAAACTAATTGCAGAATTCATAATAATTTTCTACGGCTTTATTAGCAAAACCCACTCTTCTTTTTGTGTGCGATCCTAAAAAACACCGCCTTCACGATATTCCCTTCCCCACGCATAAGCTTCGCAAATCTGCCACAGCTTCGCACTTGTTTTGTTGTGTAAAGCAGCCGCCTGTGGCGCTAGTATCTTACCCCCTTTTTGGCGCGGTTGTTTGAATGTGGAATAACGAGCTGCAATGATTGATAGCGGTTCTAATCAGGAAACACAGTTGAGACTGGATTTTGCCCTACCTGATAAGCATCCGTGTAAGTGTGACGCCGGCATTCAACGAAAGATTTATGCCGGTGTGCAGTCAGTTCGTTAGCAGCATCGTGCGAGTATATCAGTGCTTTGCTATAAAACAAAAAAAAACTTTGCTATAAAATGTGTCAACATTATACCAACGCTGCCTATTTGAAGATGAAACAAGGGTACATATAGACGTTCAGTTTGTTTTAAGGAATAAAGGGTTTTCGCGCCTGAAAGTGCATCAGCTTGAGAAAGCAGCTTGTCTCGATTAAAACGAACAGCGACTGCTTTCGTATGGGTACGCCGTTGCAGCGCAGCGCGTAAGGTGAAATATACTTTGCAAAATGTTTGTGTGGGCGTGTGTGTAGAGAAGGGGAAGCACTCTGCACTACCTCTGCACCAGGCCAGAATTCTTACGCAACATGCATACGTGTCGAACAATTTCAGAGCTTGCCTATTGGCCACTATTGCAAAACGCATCTAACATGCTCAAAATAGGGCAAAATTATTTTATAGAGCACCGCCCAGGCCTAAGCGACGCGCAGGCGGAGATTTGGAAGCATAATTGTGCGGTAAGTCGGCAAGCTTTACGCCAATTCACTCCGTACGCGTGCGAGCGAGTACATGTGATAGCAATCACTTACCCCCTACCTACATGCAGAGCGCCGATATCGATTATAGGCTACTGTTTCGCGATTCCAGTGCTTTGGGGACGTAATGATTTGGAGTAGATGCACCTAGCACTGAAGGTATCAGCCAAAAGATTGCGTGCAAATGCCTCCTACGTGCAAATCACCGAGATTCTAACTGCGCCAGCGCTGCGCTCCTCTCACGACAAAAGCAAACGTGCAGCGAACTTTCGCAAAGGCGTAGCGACGACTTGAGCAATACGTAGCGGTGCGCGTAGTTTGTCAAAGCACGCATCCTGGGATCCAAAGCAAGCGCAATGCCTGAGAGCCTGAGACGCCACAGCAGGACTGCTTTCAAATGGGCGCCGCCATTTTGGCTACAGCTTCAGTGGAAGTGACGTCGGTGACATCACGATGCTGGGGCGCTATTTAGGGGGGGGGGGGGGGTCGGCCTGGTCCCTTACGGGATATGGTTTGGGAATACGCTGCCGGGCGCTTACGGAAGGGGGTGTGGTTTGACCTCTAGCGCGCAAGGGCAAAACTGGTCACCCCGCGAATACTGCTCGAGGTAGCGTAGAGTAAAAACCAAAACCAAAAAGCTCAGACGAGCCACGGCATGAGGGAATAAGCGCTTTGTACGACAGATAGTGTCGCCTTGTCGCTGAAACTGACCAAGATCAAGCAGCCGCAACCTTCACTCCCACATGTTCAGCCACACAAGCGTAGATGGCGTCTGTTATTTCTGTGTCAGGGCAATTTAAAACCATCTTGGCTAACCTTCGGTAACTGGAAAGCAGAAATTGTAAACGCAGCAACTCCCTTCTAAAACGCTCATTCGGCGTCAAAGTAACGCTATCGAGTCCAACATGTCACTGCAACTTTTTCTGATGCAAAAATAACTGTCGGACGGTCTTCTTCATCCTGATCGATAGCAACGTGGTGTTGGAATTGCGCCTAACTTCATTAGCTTGGGCAGACGTTAGTGGGACTTCTTCTGTGGAAATAACAATGGGACACGCGGCGTTATCACGCGCATTTGGAGGCTGCTGTGAGCGGCCTCTGATTCTGATGCGCATGCTTCCGTTCCATCACCTATGTGACGCCCGGCCGCCGGTAATGGCCGCGTTTTTCAGTTTAGGTTCCCAAAACACCAATCTTCACGAGCTGTTTGCGTCGCGCGCATTCACGCTTGAAACGCAGTATATTTGCATGTCGCACTCTTTTTATTGGCCCTGTTGGATGGCCTTATTTTTACGCCGTCGAAAATTTGAGTGCAGTTGGCCTTTAGGGAAAAGCTTCAGTATAACAAGCAGCGGGACTGCATGCTTTGTTAGGCAAGCGGATGTTGGATTAGCCGCAACGATGTTGTTTTAGCCCACTCCCTCCTCTGCTTCGTTTTAAGTGGATTGTCTTCGTCGTACGCAATCCCAGTAGGCTACTTCTTCACTAAACGTCCAACGGGTAGTCAGCTTCCCGAGCTAGTACTCTTTGTGATGAAAAAAGGAAAAAACCTGTGGTTGCCGCATAGTGCAACTTGTCACCGACCACAACCGAGTCAAAATGAAGATGCTGGACCAGGGCACTCTGGCGTTTGAAGTAGAACTCCCGTGCGACTGTAACAAACCTGTACTCCTAAGTTTCGACTCCTGCGATGTGCTGAAGAATGAAGAACGCACGCTCATGACGTAGGACCTAAGGGGAAAATTTAGGTATGTTACCTAAAGTATGTGTATGACCTGCAGGAGAACCTGACGGTGAAACCGGTCCGTTATCTACACCGAAAGCCCGTCCATACGAATAATATCGAAAAGATGAACGAGAGAAGGGCCATTCAAGTTCTGCCTCCGGCTGTGACCGCTGCCTTGTAACACCTAAAAGAACAAGCCAGGCACACATGCAGCCCATTGTTCGCAACTGCAGGCCACACCATCACATTCATGAGGAACTTCTATCAGGGGTTCATACTTCTGGACATGAGCAACACAACCCGGCACCTGCGCCAAAAGTTCCCCGATGTCCGGCACTACGGCGATGCTGACTATGACAGGCTTGAGTGGCTGGAGGTTACCATGCCTATGTACTTGGAAGATGTTAAAAGAAGTTGCGGCGATCCAAGCGAGTTCCTCACGAAGGAGACGTATCAGGAATTTTCTATCACCACCTACTCTAGTGTTTCCTGCATAAGGTACCTTCTGAAAACCGATAGCTTCCTGTTCGTGCATATACCGAATAGAGAAACGGAGCGAGAGCCCGTTGTCTTACCAATTGAGCTACGAGCACACGACATACAGGGGAGACAGACGGTGTATTCACCGAGCACAGCTGTGGGTTTACCCCCTGCGTTCTCGCTGAATGCCACGTGATAGCGTCACGCGACCTCTCGCGCCTCTATGCGCTCCGTCCACGGCACGTGTGGCGGCCGTGTGCACCAGTGGTTTGTCCAGGTAGACCTCGAAAAGTTTGGACTCGTGTGCAATACCGATACCAAACAACCGACTACCATACGTGGAATGTGCTTTGAGTTAACTTTCACGAATAATATAACTGCGCTGAAAACGCAAAGTCTGAGTGCGTATCACACCGGTCATCAGTCCGTTCTGAACATTGTGCTGAAGTGAAATAATAAATAACGTGTTACAGGTACAGTGTAACGTGTGAATAACGCAACCGGGCCGTAGGCACCCGTGGTAGGTGGTGTATAAAGCGTCGCTTTCGAAACGCCCTCCACAGGGTGAATTGGCCCGCACTTTTTTGGAACGCAGTGCATAACGCAGAAAAGTCTTGCGAAAAGAAATATGCTCGGTTGTGGAATGCAGGCACAGAATTGTTTACAAAATCCCGCAGTCTTGTCAGGACGTTGCATTGACGATCGCCTGCGTGACTACGAGAACTTTCTCAAAGGGTCATGCTGGCAGTCAGCTTGCTGTGCATTGGAAAAAAAAAGAAGAAAGGGCACGCGTGACCCACGAGGCTTTCTGTATCGCACAATGCTGCGACGAGTGTATTCGTATGCCCAGTGTCTCGCGTGAACGGAAAAGGGATCGCATATCTTTCGAATTGATACGGGTTTCCTACCATCATTGTGTGCTTTAAGAATTCGTACAGCACCGTCGCCTTCTTCCATTTGTTATTTATTGTTGCGTAGATTTGACTCTTTCGTACAAAGGTTGCGCCCTAATGCAATGAAAAAGATGTGGTTGATAGTCAGTGCACATGTTTGTCTCCTCCTTTCTCGTGTCCCGTCTTCGGGCTGTTGTAATCGCTTAGTTCGTTTTTTTTTTATTTTGCCACCCTGTGATTGGCTAGGTAGCGCACAAAATAGGCGTCGCTGAAGGAACGACCGGCATTGTGTTGCTGGAACTACGTGCGTCGCCTCCCTTCTTGGGCAAGCCGGCGGTCGTCCAGGCAGCTGGTGGCAGCGGTGGCGACGGAAGGGAGCGTATACGTCGGCGTTGGTCTTGGCGTCGGATTTGGTGAGAGCACGGTTTTATTATTATTATTATTAGAGTACCCTCAGGGCCTTTACGGCGTAACAGAGGGGGTGGGTACACTGCATGAAAACAGGTAACAGTGTAGAAGTACAGGCAGTATGTAAACACAAGCATATTTCCGGAAACCAGGTTACTGCATTACATGTACAGAAAGTGCATTCTTGAATGATGCCGGATCTTCAATGGACACAATGTGGTGGGGAATGTGGTTCCATTCCTCAGACATTTTGGGGAGAAATGAATCTGAGAATGCGTTGGTGCGGCCAGATGGAACGTTGTTGCCTTGAACGGATGGTCGATGCGGGATGATATGTACGTAGGCCGTGAGAAAAGGTCGCGTCTTATAGATGGGTTATGGAAATAGATTTTGTGAAACAGAGAGAGTCGTGAAATTTTTCTGCGATGGTGCAAGCTTGGTAGAACCAGGTTATTTTTCATTAGTGAAACACTGGAGGTACGGGAGTAGTCGGAAAGTATAAATCGAGCTTAGCGGTTTTGTACAGATTCCAGAAGAGAAATTAGGTTTTGTTGTGCAGGGTCCCAGATTGAAGAGGCATACTCTAGTTTAAGGCGAATTAGTGTCCGATAAAGTGTTAACCTGAGGGGGGATGGATCATGAGAGAAATTACGGCGAATATATCCTAAGGAACGGTTTGCGCTGCTGCAGACATAATTAATGTGTGTGTGCCATGTTAAGTCATTGCTGATATGAACACCAAGATACTTGTAGGATGTAACGTATTCGAGAGTGGCTCCAGTAATTTTGTAATTAAAGGGCTGCTGGGAATAACGTTTGCGCGTAATGGTCATGCTTTTGCATTTGTTTGTGTTAAGTATCATGTGCCATTTGCTGCACCATTTAGAGACAGTGTCGAGGTCGGCGTGTAAATTAAAGTTGTCCGTTCGGTCACAAATTTCGCGAAATTACGCAATCATCAGCGAATAATTTTATGGAGGAATTTATACCATTAGGAAGGTCGTTAATAAATATTAAAAATAGCAGAGCACCTAACTCCGAACCCTGTGGTACACCGGATTTAACATCAGTAGGGGGAGAATTGCATTCGTTAGCAGTCACGCATTAGGTGCGATTGGTCAAAAATTCCCCCGCATTTCCCCGAGGGGGAGAATGTGAAAGTGCGAATGCACGGTTGTCGGCCCGCTTGCGGCGCTTGCGCTCGGCCCCCGCAGCCCACCGCCTCGCCGCCTTCTCTTCCATCTCTTCCATCGGGTTTGTAGTATCACGTGTACACCACGCAGTTATCAAGCCGCTATAACGCCGCTGAGTCGCCAACGCACGCCGCTGACGACGTAGTTTGAATGCGTTAAAGATATAAGGCGCGTCACTAACACTGATATCACCGTCGCGTCCGTGGCTTGGTCGGTAGAGCGTCGCGCTGCGGCCGCAAAGTCCTCGGATCGAAACCTGGCGCCGGATGCTGTTTCTTTTTTAAATATTGAGGAGCACTGCGGACGCCGCCGCCGCCGCCAGCGGTGGATGGTTTGGGGTCGCTTATAAAGTGCATTTGCACTGAAAAGCATTCTATCCACTTAAACACATTAGGGTCAATGTTTAGGGTACTGAGCTTAAGAAGTAATAATTGATGAGACACTTTGCCAAACGCTTTTTGAAAATCTACAAAGATGCAGTCTACAGATGAACCGCGATCCAGAGCTGATGCAACGTCGTGTGTGAATGTTAGAAGCTGAGTTTCGCATGAGTAATTTTTCCGAAAGCCATGTTGAAATGGGCTGAAAAAGGAGTTGGATTCCAGGAATGATAGAAAGTTAGAATAAATGACGTGCTCTAAAAGTTTACAGGAAATAGACGTTAACGATATTAGGCAGTTTTAGCATATCGTTACCGTGTTTGCGTTACCGTTTACCGTGTTGTCGGAAGCGCCATGGCGACGGTGAAGCCTGTGCCGGTAAGTTGCCGTTCGCGGCAACTCTCGCGCTGCGCAGTCTTCTCCCGCAAACACGGTAAACGGTAACGTAAACACGGTAACGATATGCTAAAACTGCCTATTGGCCGGTAATTTAAAGGAGAGCTTTGGATACCGGATTTGAAAACAGGGACGACCTTCCCCACCTTCCAATCAATTGGCACAGCACATCACTGAAGGGATTGAAAAAAGATGTGTGGCAGGATTATTGACGAATAAACTTCGGTGTTTTTTAAGAGCTTGGTATTAATTTCGTCTACGCCACAACTGGAAGGTTTAAGGTCATGAATCGGCTTCATAATTCCAACAGGATCTACTACAATAGGATCCATTGGAAAAAAGTTGTAATCGCATAATTGCGGCACAACATCCGCAGGACAATTCGAAAACGACTTGGCGAATACTTGATTCAGAACGCGACAACATTCGTCACTGCGCATGACCTGGTTGTCAGCATATCTAAGAGATATAAGTTCTTTTTTATTAGGTCTAATTGTCTTCCAAAACATTTTTGGGTTACTTTGGAGAAGCGAGGGGAGAGTGTTTGTAAAAAAGACGTCCTTTGCTTTTTTTATGGCTGCACGATAAGCGTCGGAAATATTTTTGTAAGTAAACCAGCGGGATGTCTCATTTTTGCGTTTGGCTACACGAAATGAGCGTTTCTTTAGGTTTTGCAGTCGTTTTAGATCAGATGTGAACCAAGGTGAGCGTTGCTTGCCAGAAATAACAACTAAAGGAATATATTTGATAGTCAAAAACGTAACTTTTTCTTTAAACAAGTGCCAACTGTGTTCAACCGTGCGATCAAAAAAGCCTACCATGTAGGCATCGATAAAACATTCGAGTTCTGTATTAATTGAAGCGTAGTCTCCTTTGGCGTAATTTCTTATTGCTTTGCTGTGTGTTAGCCGGCGCGAAACCTCAGCTTCTAAGGTACAATGAATGAAACAATGAGCGCTTAAACCAGGAAGGAAAATTAGGAGTCGCACAAGATCTGGAACATTTCTCAGGACCAGATCTAGTATGTTAGTGGACGTCGGACCCACTCTGGTTGGTTTGTCAACTAGCTGAGTCAAATTAGTCGAGACACATGTTAAAAAATGTAGTACTATCTCCTGATAGATTACTGTAAGCAGAGCAGGGCACTGACCAGTTTTATTTGGGGAAGTTAAAGTCCCCGAGCAAGAACAACGGCGCATGTGGAAATTTCAAGACCAGGTTGTTAAGAACGTCATGTATTTTGTCACAAAAGTCAGATGTAGCATTGGGCGGACGATAACAGGCGCAAAACAGGGCGTTTTGATTATTTAAGTGTATCGAAACACAGATAATTTCTAAGACTGAATTTGTTATCACCATACTGGAAGTGAGACAATCGGCTGCAGCGATCAATACACCGCCACCAGGTTGATTACAACGATCAGCTCGGTATACAAAGTAATTTTTATCGCAACAAAACAATTCCGAGTTTGCCTACTATGTCTGCAGCGCAGTCATCAAAAAGGGAAAACAAGGCATCGCGCTTGTTAGTGACGCTGCGCACATTTGAAAATAAGACTGACAGGTTCTTGTCGTTATTTTTTGGGCGCGGGTCAGATGTTAGGATGACACGGTATCTGAACCCCCGGACGTATCATCGATCTGCCTTGGCTTGTTCGTTTCCAGTTCGCATATGCTATATAGCAGGAGAGTAGACATAGCACTTTTTGTTCAGGTAAAGCTTGTTATAGCGAATGGTAAACTGCTGGCCGCTATCCTTTCCGTATTCGTACAACTTTTTTCTCATGCTCCTCGTTGCCCTGCAAAAATCCTCGTTCACGACCACGTCAGACTCTTTCAGCTTTTTTTTTGGAATTCAAGATGCTGTTTCTTCATTTGGATGAGGAGAACTTTACAATAATTGGCCGACATTTACCAGGAATGAACTTGCCTAACCTGTGGGCGCGAGATATTCGGTCGTCGCTAGTAGTCAAGTTTAAGTTCAATACGGAATTCAGAACTGCACAAACCTTTTCTTGTGGTTGTGCCCACGTCTCGGAAGAGCTGTCTGCAAGGCAATGAAATATTAAATTCCCCCTTCGTGAACGATCTTCAAAGTCATCTAGCCGTTGGTTCAGCGCCATTACTTGTGGTTGATAATTTTGCGTGGGCAGCCCTTCGGGGCAGCTGACATGTTTTTCAACTTCCGAAAGCCTATTATCGAAATCCGTAGTCTGTTGCTCAAGGGATGATTGCGCCTCTTTCACTTCATTAATAGACTCCATCAGTTCATCGTGCTTTACATCTATCTTGTTATGCAATGACTTAATAAGGGAAAGCAGCTCGTTCCCAGTCGAAAAACACAACAGAAAAATACGACAGAATGATCCTGTGAGGGAATGGGACATTCTGTAGGCTGTAGTAAACCCTGTCCTGTAGGCTGTAGTAAATCCTGTCCTGTAGTCTGTAGTAAATCCTGTTCTGTAGTCTGTAGTAAATCCTGTCATGTCTGTTTTCGTAGTATATCCTGTCATGTCTCGAATTTCAACTTGTTTTGCATAAGAAATTTACTTCCCGTGATGTTTTTTTCTATTAAGTACCTGAAGTATGCAGGATATGCATAACAATTTAAATAAAAATATGACCAACAAACATAAGCATTTTGAAGTATTCTTGCCTTTCTGGAACAAGCCTAAAATTGTTTTCAATGAATAACTGATTTCAGAAAGCTGTACCAAAAGGCAATGTAAGCAATGCAACAAGTGGTACATTCATGCATGCAATACAAAAGTTTGATGTTACGCAGATTGCACATGCCTGATGCATGTGCAGTCGCGGAAACTCGTGCACACGCACACGCGGGAACTCGTGGATCTGGCAGCCGCAGAACATGACGCTGGAACACGCCGGAGACAACGCGGTATCCAGCGAATAGCGTGGCCGATGCTCGCGCTAGGCCTTTTTTCTTTAATGGCCGTGTAATTGCAAACCCGCGTAGCTGTTAAGAAGAAATACACAAGTCTTTCCTTCAGGGACACCTAAGAAGCGCTACAAAATTTAGCTAGACTCATTTGGGCACTTTTCAGCTGATTTGGCCGTGCTTCTGAAGCAGGGCCAAATCATAGCGTCCCATCATAGCGTCCCATCATAGCGTTCCGTCAATGACGCTCAATCTGTTCATGAAAGCAAATTTATTCTCCCGGATTGAAAAAAAAAAAACTATTAAACGAGCATGGACAATAACCGTTCGAAAATTCGTTCCTTATACAAGTTAGGACCATTAAAACACAAGCAAACAAATATTTCTTGAGCCTGATTTATTTAAACAGCAAAACGCGAGAGAACGTGAGAGAATCAAAATGGAAAGTCAATATTTAGCTGGAATGCTTGCCTTGGTGAACCTTGATCCGTTGACAATGCATTCGCACAGCAAAACGTGGAGGGGTATCCTGTGGCGAAAAGCGCACGTCTCTGTGGTGCTGCACTATCTCGAAGTGTATGCACGCCCGATACCTGCCGAAGTCACGCAGGGGTCATTGCAAGTTCAGTCGATTGTCCAAGCACATCGCGCGTATTCGAGATCACACTTCCTGCGAAATTCGTCGTATTCACTCGCATCAGTGTGCCAATAATCCCAAGCACCACGGTTAGTCGTGGCTAGAGGAGTCCTCACTTCGAGATGCTTGAAATCCGGACCACTGATCTTGCTTTTACCACAGCTTCCGAAGCTTCAAATGTTGCTGCTGATACTTCGCGGAGACATAAGATGCACGTTTTTACAAAAAGTTACGCGTAACTTCAGGTAGGCAAAGCGCCGATGTTAAATGTGAACGAGCCACTCGGCCACGCAGCCACCGCCAAATTTTGACCGAAAGACGAAAAGCAGGAGGGAACAAAGGAAGGGTAAGGAGGGAACCGGCCGATCACGAGAAGTTGTTTCGCGACCCCTCCTCACCCCTCTCGATTCTTCGTATTGTGGTCTCCCCGTCCCGCGAGTGCTGTCGCGCCGCGACATGCCTTCAGTGTTGACGATGCTTCCCCGAACTTCTTCCGAAGGGCCGGGCTAGAGGAAAGGCGTGTGTTTTCTTTCTTTCTACATTTATTTTTTTAACACATCTCGGCAATGCAACGAGTTCACTGGCACCGTTTCTTTTTTTTTTTTTTTTTCACACAGGTAGCGGCAACTGGTTCGCTGTTTTTAAAATCTTATTTTAACTATTTAGGCTTGATTGGACACATGCTTCGCGTTAAAATAAACAAATTGCGTGCTAAAAAAATAAAACAACGGCACGCAGATTGAAACAATGGGGCTCTCAAAGACACCCAGAAATACGTGTCAGAATGTGCACTGCAATTATTACACCACGTCTTCAAAAAGCATGTCTTGCTTGTCCTTTATGCGTCCGCTTTGCCGACGGGCTACCCTTATTGCCTCATTCTTTTATCAAAGATTGTCCACAGTACATTATATGCAATTGCAATTCCCTCAAAGAATTAAAGAAATTTGCAAAGTTCTTTATGTATCAATTTCTTTGGTTATGGAGCTACGCTTAGGTGTTGCAACATTACAGTGATTTGTGCTAAGTTGTGCTGTTAATTGCAAATTTGTAGCGAAGGTTTTTTCAAACAAGGCCGGAATGCTAATGGCAGTAATGCAACAAACGTTCATTACAACAGACGCTTGCGATGCAATTCAACGAGATGACCGTCACTCGCACGCACCATTGTTTTCGTGCAGCGCACGCTAAAAAAGTGGGAATTCGCGGCACCGCACAGGCCGAAAACACCACGTTTCGGAGCATCTGAGTCGATCACGGCACTGGAATACAACCAGTCCACCC
The DNA here is from genome assembly GCF_048455015.1 of Haemaphysalis longicornis. Lineage (NCBI taxonomy): Eukaryota > Metazoa > Arthropoda > Arachnida > Ixodida > Ixodidae > Haemaphysalis > Haemaphysalis longicornis. The sequence continues at coordinate 98,824,103 of NW_027526385.1, forward strand.
CTTAAGCGGCGCGCGGCATTCCCGTGCCCAGCCAGCAGCGGTACCACACTAACTATCCTGTTCGTGCTATCCCGTTTGCCCTGAATGAAGCCCTGTCCTCAAAGGCAATGACCCCGTGTTATTCGATGCTCTAAAGCAACCACCCCGCGTTGCTGTCGTTCAGCGCGGCGTTTTCCAATGTTTTCTTTTGTCTCCAGCGTATTACATCGCTCTCCAGATGGAAAATGCGGTCCCCGCGTTGATGTTGTCCAGCTCTGCGTTTTCCAGTGTATTCCGTTCTTTTCGGCGTATTCCATCGCTCTCCTAATGCTGGAAAACGCGGGGTTTGCCGACAGGGTAAGCAAGTGATTTTGTAGCAATATTGAAAGGTCTTTAGTGTGAAACTTTTGCAATGAATCTAAAGTTCTCTTTCAGACTGTAAAAATCTGCAGGGACTACAAAATGTTCGGTCGCACGGCAGATAATAATAGGAATTACGGAATCCACTCGTAGTGGCTGAAGGACAGTCTGTGGTGCAACAGAAATTTGTGTAGTGCCTACAGAGTGTTGCACAACAGAAGTTTCTGTAGTACAACAGAAATGTCTCATGCGACAGACATTTTGTAGTTCTACTACAAAGGTTTTTGTAGTGGGGCTACACAATGTCTGTCGCATGATAGATATGTGTGTTGTACTACATAAATTTCTGTCGTACGACAGACATTCTGTCGTCCTACTACAGAGATTCCTGTCTCACAACAGACCATTCTGCATTCCGAACAGAAATTCCTGTTGTGCGACAGAAATGCCTGTCGTACGACAGATTTTCTGTAGTTGTACTACAGAAATTCCTGTCGCATGACTGACCATCCTGTAGTCCCAACAGAAATCCCTGTCGTGCGACAGAAATTTCTGTTGTGCGACAGAAATTCCTGTTGTGTTTTTCGACTGGGTTGGAGTGTTTGTCAGGAACATCCTTTGGGGGGCCGGGGTTTGATTTAATATCGCCAGACATGATCAGCAGTTTTACAACATGAACACATTCGCTTGTCACAGCAATCATTACACAAGGGCATGGAAGCACCAGCAAGCAAACATTGTTTCATCTTTTGCTATAAAGGGAAGGAGCAGAACCCACCTGCACAAGAAAAGCGAAAGGGTTGCTGTAGACTCGCATTGTTGCTGCACTTCCATGCCCACTGAAGGCGATCCTCGGGTCCCAGCTGTTTAAGTAGAGCTGCGGTGATGCGTCGGTCACTTTGGATGACGGCGGGGCGCAGAGGGCCGGGGAGTCGTTCCACAAAAACGGTTGCTGCGCTTGGCAGTCCGGAGTGTTTACTGCAGAATGCAACGCCTGGAAGCCTTTGCCGCCGAGTTGCGCAGTTGGCTGCAGTGTCTTAGCCGGGAGCGGAAGAATTTTCCACGAGGCAAGGAGGGTCAAAATCTGCACAACAAAAGCGAAAGGGCCGCTGTAGATGCGCATCATTGCTGCACTTCCATGCCCACTGATATCGGCTTGTTTGACTTCATGTGAGCACTAACGCAATTTGCTTGGTAGTCGAGGATTTTTGACTTTTCTAGATATAAGCAGTACATCTAAGAGCGGAACTTTTGTTATCTGCAGTCATGATGGAGACGTCGGTAACAAAACCCAACCCAATGTTGCTCACCGAAGGGCTAGGTATCACACGGAGAGAGCCCACGCGGGAGACAGACGGCGCACTCACCGAGCACATCTGCGGGTTTACCCCCTGCGTTCTCGCTGAATGCCATGTGATAGCGTCACGCTACCTTTCGCGCCGCTGTGCGCTCCGCTCACGGCACGTGTGGCGGCCGTGTGCGCTCCTTGTGCATGCGCTAGGATGCGGTTATATAAATATAAAAGGAATCTCACAACAACGCATGGCATCGCACTTCTCTTTCGTCTCTGCCACCGATCCCGTCGCCTCTGTCGGAAGCGACGGAAACAGAAGTGAGATCGTCTAACACCGGGTTTGAGTTTCCTTCATTTTGCAAAAAAAGTGTCCACTCATGTGCTACACCGATACAACTCAACCAACCACCGTTCATAAATCCTGCATTCATTTAACCTTAACAAAGAACATGCAAGAAAGGGTATGGTTAAGTGCCTTTCACTTGTCTCTGGTTTCATCTTTTGTGGAGCCACGTGTGGGAATTCAAGTGACGTTGCATGGGTAATCACTGTGGGTGTCGTTTACAGCTTCGTTTTCAAACCACCTTCGTAGGGTGGATTGGCGGGCATTTTTTGCCCACAGGGATCGTTTTTGCTTACGTCGATGAAACCGTTGGGGGGGGGTAGCTTTGCTGTAAAAAATGCCTGCAGTATGTGTTGTATTCCACTCCATGCCCATGATTCCACTCCATAGAGCCAGTAATGCGCAACGGCTCCTGGCCTCCCTGGAGGTGGTACCTACATTTATTAATTGGTCCTTTCTACAGTGATGTTTTTGTAACTATAATAGTATATCAAGGCTGTGATAGTATTGTTTCGCGTGCAGAGTATGTTATCCCAACTACAAATTCAGGCCGACCGATTACAAGCAATTTCTGAATAGAGTAGTTCCATATGACAAGTCTCAAGCTATGAAAGCTTTGAATATGGGCCGTTTGATTATCCTTGCTCCTGATTTGTTCGTATGCGTGCCAGCACGAATCGCTGCGTAGTTTACGTAACTTTTGCTGTGCTCATTCATACCTGACTTACAGAAGCAATAGGTGCATGCGTCCTCAATTATGGCGCGGCCTTGATAGTTTCCGCGCCACAATACGTTTCTCCATTACATTTAGCACGCGCCTTCTTACAAGTGCAACTCATGGTGCATTAAAGTGAGGCGTCTTAAAGGGACAGACAACCGATTATTGTCGAGTATATATTCTCTATCCCAAATGAAAGGGCATCACTTAAAGCACCTTGGCGAGAAACGGTTTTGCTGATAACGCCCTAGAACTTTTTAAATCGAAATTTTTAGATCTGCGAATTTTGAAAATGTTTAGAAATACATATACAATTTAACATTGTACAAATACTTGTGTTGAAAGGTTTTCAATACGTACATAAACGTTTCAGCAGTTACAGTAGCTGCTAGGTTTGCAGGTCGGCTACCGAGTCGGCTTTCTAAGTAGAAAGCCACAACGCATTCACAAGGCCCACCTTCACCTGGAACCATAAAACACACTGGCGACGGGGATGCGTACTGGGATCGCATTTTAGGCGTGTGTATTATTCCCATCCAATCCCGAATTTTAATTTAAAAAAATCTGAGAGCTGACACTATAGCTGATTAGCGATCGCAGTGACATAGTTTGTCTCGGGTGTCTGCTAGTTTCTGCCTAGTGTGTCTCCTAGTTTCTACCTTTAATTTTATGCGTGGTGAATAAAACTTCATGTAAAGGTCATTTCAATAGCCAACACGCCCCTTCACCAAGTGTGTAATCATTTCCTTAGCCGGTGCAGTATTGCATTCTGGGTCAATTTGCCTGCTTGGAACTTCTGATTATGCTAGGTGGCAAGTTGAAGGTGAACTTGAGTGAGTTTGTGTTGTGGGTGCCCAAGAGTTTTTGTGAGGGTGTAAAGGTGGGCAGTCGAAGGGCCGTTTTGTAGGCTTTCCATTTAAGGAAACACTGGTTCCAGAAACATCTTTTTTTTTTTGCTTTCCAACCAATTCTGATGAAACTTCATAGGCTTGTTCAGTTTTTTTTAGCTGATTTCAAATATCTAATTAGTTTTGATGTGAGGCAACTAGTTTCTGTGTTAATTTTAAAAAAAATTCCTTGGTTGTTTATGAGAACAGTAGAAAAAAAACTATTCAACAAGATTGCCAGCAAGACATGAAGTTGTGGAGAATGAAACATGGGAAGCAGTTTTTTTGTTTTGCAATCACATACAAGTTTACACCAATTCTAACTTCTAGGTTTGAACTACTATTGCTAACCAATTAAAAATAATGCTAATTAAACAAATACTGAAATGCAAGATCTGCTTCCCATATCGCATGGTTTACACATTCAGCTTCACAGTGCGAAGGAAGTGATCATTTCTAGTTGCACTACATGCTGGGATGTACTGTCGGCATCAAATGAAACGCGAACATGAAAATATGGACCAGAACATGCAGAACGAGAACGGGCTAGGGCAAAGGCCAGTTCTTCGTCCTCCTTCGGGTGTTTGGTTTGGGTGGAGCAGGGGTCAAGAACTTTGCTCGAGCAGTCGGTGGCGGCTGAAACCATAGCTCCACGTGGCTGTGTCAATACAAACAATGTGCAGATTTCCTCGAGTTCCTGGACTCGCAGCTCTCTCCGCAGGGGTGGAGATCTTGTCGAAGGCGGTCTTCTCATGTAAAATGCGGAGGCTGTCTAATAGGTGTCTGCTCGCGGTTATCTTGGTGAGGTGCTCCAGGTGCGCAGTGTGTTGCACGGCTTGCACCTTGATTTGTTCTTCGAAAGTGTTGCGCGCACCCAACGCGTCAAATTTTTCGTTCGGAGCGTGCATGGGTATTCCTAGGGCTTAGTAATGCTCATTTCTTGATGAGGCTGCTTGGCTTGCAGTCATTTTAAAATATTTACGGAATTGTGGAGTTGTTAGGGTTTGTGTGAGGGAGAGGCTGGAAGATGGGTACTTGTTGTTAAGGGGGGATATGGCGATCCACCCGCCCCAGTTGACTGAATATTGCTTCACTACAGTTCGCAAACTGGGGTCACTTCAAATGTAAGCTGAGTAATCTTGCGCAAGCGCTGTTGGGTAATGAAATTGTAAGTGTAAAACTATATTATGACCATTGATCTAAATTCCTGCGTAGGCTAAATAAATGGTGGGAAGCGGCAGCGTCCCGCGGTGTCCTACGGCTGCGGGTCGAATATGACAAGTGTTAGGTCGGCGGGGGAGCGGGGGCGATGCTACGATATGAACTAGACATTCTAGCTTCACCGTACTATCAGATCCGTTCGCCCCTAACGAGATCCGCGGCTTGTTTGGTTTAATAATCAGTATCCTGGAGTAGCTACCTAGCGATGATAAATAAGAGTATCTAAACAAATGGCGTAAACATGCACAAGCAAACCGCGGTATGTACGTGCGTTGCTTAAAATAAGCTGCCGACAGTTTTTACCTACGATTGCCTTTGTGCAGTCGCGCGGGCGCCGGCTGGCAGCTTGTTATGTAGCTTTGTGCTTTACACAAATATTGACGCCCAGGTGCAACATACGACGCGGGGCGCTGCGCGTTTCTCGCGCAAGCACGACCATTGCCCAGGTCAGGTTAGTTTTTCCAGACTGCTCTCACACTATAGTTCGCGTAAATCCATATCGCGGCCTCTCAACGCCGAAAGTGCACAACAAACGTCTTCGAATCGAGCACGCATTAATAACAAAAAGTAAAAGCATTGCACGCACGGCATAGGACTCGCCGGCCAATAAGATGGCTCTAGCGGCGCCGGAGTGCGCGGTGTGCCGGAGCACGACCGGCTTTATAAATAGCGACCTACGCACGCGCCCTTTTCCTACGGGGCTACGCGGTCCTGTTTTAAAGCAAAGCTTTTTACCTCTACCCCCCAAGGGTTCTTTCGCGACCGTTGGTGTCACCAGAAAACTCCTGTGAACAAATAAAAGAATTCACCGCCACCGCCGGGAATCGAACCTGGAACTAATCGACTAACAAAGCGAGAGCCCGTTGTCTTACCGATTTAGCTACGAGCCCACGCGAAGACGGGGAAGACAGGTGGTGTACTTACCATGTACATCTACGGGTTTAGCCCCTGCGTTCTCGCTGAATGCCACGTGAAAGCGTCACGTGACCACTCACGCCCGTCTAGCGGCCCTGTGCGCACCTTGCTCATTAGATAAGAGTTACAAAAATTAAAGGACGCTCACACCAATGCATGGCATCTCACTTCTAGTATATACGCCAACGTGCTAAAGCCTGTGGCCTCCAGTGTTCACGTAAAAAATCGCAGCTCCTTGTCGTCCGCCCTCACGCCAAATCAAGGAATACTTTCAAATACTCCGTGATGGCCAGGCCATTACTTCAAGCCCCAGCATCAAGATCCTGGGCCTACATCTCGAGGCTAACACCAAGAGTGACGTCTCCTTCCAGCGCCTCAAAAACAGCATTAATCAAATCATACACATGATCAGGCGAGTTGCCACCAAGAAGTGAGGCCTAAAGGAATTCGGTACCTTTCGATGAATTGAAGCTTTTGTCCTCTCGAGAGTCTCTACGTCAAGCCCCTGTCTTCTTCTCGACAAGGAAGACATAGAGATGCTTTATATAATGATTAGAAAGGCGGTCGAGCAGGCCATTGGTCTTCTCATGAGTGCGTCCACACAGAGGCTTCTTAGCACGGGGCTCCACAACACGGTGGAAGAGCTGATAGAAGGCCATCTTTCTAACAAGGAGGTCCGACTCAGAACTTCGGTGGATAACCGCATGCTTCTCCAGATTGGCTGGGCAGCCCAGAATGTCACTCTGCTTGACGTACTCCCAGACTCTTGGCGACTAAAACTAAAGATGCTCCCTTTGCTTAGAAATATGAACCCATTCACATGACGAGGGTCACCGAAAAGCACGGGCTCAAGCGCAAAACACCACCCTCGGTGGGGATCATGCAGTTATCTACACAGACGCCTCCAAACATCGAGGGCAGCAATACGCCATCATCATGGCTACCTCCAGAACCAACCTCCTTGTGTGTACCTCGCTTAGGACCCAAGAAATGACGGCAGCAGAAGAGGCAGCCATCACCTTGGCTCTGTCAACCAGGGTTCGGAGGGTAGTCACCGATTCCTAGCAAGCCTACTGGAATTACCAGTCGGGTTGGGTGTCCTGACCTACACTGCGCGTGCTAAAAAACCACTCTCCAAACTGTTCCATTCAGCTCATCTGGACACCCCCTCACGCTTAAATGGAGGGCAACAAATACGCCCACCCAACAAGCCGGCGCTTTTACCTCCCGTGCTATGGAGCTGCACGAGGGCAGTCACCTGCTTGTCACGTTCAGGGAGATAACCCAGCATTATCGCCCTCTGAGACAGACCGTACCTTCGCCTTACCCTGACCTTTCCAGAGAACAACAAACTACCCTACGGTTCATACAATCCGGGCTCCTTCCCACAGCCTATGCGTCTTCACTTAATGTATCCGAATCGCTACGACGCTGAATGTAAATTTTGCTCAGAAGTAGGAACACTCCGCCCCGTAATCGGGGTGTGCGACTTTAGCCGTGAGCACCCTCCTCTCTTTCCGTCAACTACCCAACTACAGCAATGGGAGATGCTGCTGTCCAGGCCCTCTCTACCTACCCAGCTTCAGCGGGTGGACAGAAACACAGGCCGCGCGGACTGCATATGGGCCCCACAGAAGAAGGAATCACTCCCCAGGGCTGCCCTCTGGGCCGTTCAGAAATCTGAACAGAAGTATTTCCTCCTCCTCCTCCTCCTCCTCCTCCTCCTCCTCCTTATCTGCCGCAAATCTCGTCGCCTCCGGCCGCGCCGCAGAGACGGAGAAGTCAGATCGTCTAACACCGGTTTGGAGCTTACTTTAATTTTATAAAAAGTTTCCACTCTTGTGCTACACCAATACAACTCAACGAAACACCGTTCATGCATCATGCATTGATTTAACCTTACCAAGAATATCTCTTTGAAGTAATAAATTGTGTGGTTAAGTGCATTTCACTTCTCTCTGGTTTTACTATTTGTAGAGCGATGTGAGTGAATTTAAGTGACGTCGCATGGGTAATCGTTTACAGCTTTGCTTTCCAACCACATTCACGGGGTGGATTGGCGCGATTTTTTTTTTTCCCGCCGTATACATTTTAGGGGTTTGGACAATTTATTAGGCTTTGTTGACATTAACAGAGCGATGGCAATGCTGACAACCTGGCAGTTGTCATTAGCATCGCGCCACAAAGGCGGTGCGTTCGGAGAGCTATTTTGCTGCCCTACACTGAAGGTGCGGGGAGTTTCTTTGTGCAGCTGAGCCACCCAGGCTTGGACCACATGATGGAGCGTGTTTATGCTGCTGACTACTGCGCCGGACGACGGGTCGTCTGCAGCTGGCGAGCCTGCTGAAGCGGAGTGGTGCAGCCTGGCCGAGGGAGTCGGCAGTCTCTACTTTGCGGCCACGGGCCATCACGGATGCACCGCCACCTTAGCAACGCTTGCTTGGGCTGGCTGGTGCGATTCTTCACGGATCTACCTGCCTGCAGACATCAGCGAGTGATGACCGCGCCTGCTGGAACATTGCCAGCGGTGGCACTGGACAAGCGGAAGCCGGCGTAGGGAACGCTATGCAGTGACTAACGATTTAATCGACGAACGAACTTTCCGTCGCCTCTAGTCCTGTAGTCAGCTCTCGCCGGCGTACGCAAGGAATTTAGGAGGGAGGGATGTGGGGATCGCGACTTTCACGCGAACCCCTTTCTGGCTAGCTTCCCATCGCGGCTGGCGTTGCACAATGCGCCTCGCTCGCGCGACGGGAACCATACGAGAGGGCGCCAGCGACCGGGGTCTTCGTTGTCGCCAGGGTGGAGGCGTTGACCCTTTCCCCCTCTGCCTTACCTGAGAACCAGTTCTTCCTCGGCACTAGCGCCACCAAATGGCGAGGTCTGGTGGGTTGTCGCATGACGAGAGGACGCTCTCTTGTCTTGGGGATGCGGTGGCGCGCGGACGTTTCGGCGGCCAGTCCGGACCTGGGAAACGCGCCACAATGGGACGTGTCCGGGCGAGCTGGGAGACTGCAACCGCGCTCGCACGCGCAGCGCTCCGCTGCTCCGGTATGCCATCGGTGAGTCAAACCATCTCGATCTCTAGCGTTGTTTAATGCCACGCTCCCAGTGTTACCGTTATGGCCTACGAGTAGTCTGTATGCAGTATATTTGATTTGCACTTTGCAATAAATGCTGCCATATGGTGTTTTGCCCTCTCCGCCTCCTGCCTTTGTCTGCCTCCGCAAACAACGGACCCGTACGCAGCCGGCGCTCGCAAGGCATGTTTGCTGAGCGCGGATGGCTGCGGGGTGGGAAATAACTAGTGTGTGAAATGTAGAATCCTACTATATATGTATATGTGTATATGTGTATATGTGTATATGTGTATATGTGTATATGTATATATGTATATGTATATGTATATGTATATGTATATGTATATGTATATGTATATATATGTATATATGTATATGTGTATGTATGTATGTATGTATATATATATATATATATATATATATATATATATATATATATATATATATATATATATATATATATATATATATATATATAACACCACGTCCGATTCTCAAGACGCCATGTTTGTTCTCCCCAGGACGGATTCCCCGCTTCTTCCTTCAGTTCCACTCGGCGGCTGTCCTCCTCGGTTTGGTAGTGGATTGGCTGGTGACCTAGGTCTCAGCTTTTTGCTTGATGTTTTCCGTCTCTACACTCGGCCACACTGCAAAGAGGTGCACCACCGAGCTGTTTGCGTGGGCCCCTGGCTCTGTCTCGACAGACCCACGAAATGCTAAAGAGTCCGTTGCAGGTCTCTTCCCGTTGGTTATGTCTCGTGGTTCGGTTCTCTTTCTTTCTGGCCAGTGGTAGAGCAAAGCTTGTTTCCATTGATGAGGAATTCTTCACTGCATATTCCAGAAAGATCCTCTCCGGTGTTTCTAAGCGGCGTGTTCTGCTGTCAATGCTGTCCGTTTGTTTGAAGGTATTCCTCCCTCTCATGGTCATTTGGTTCTCGTTTTCATTTATGCGTAACTCCGTCTTTTGTCCACGTGCTTGCCTTCAAGATTTTTGTTGTCGGTATTGGTAATTGTCGCAAAAGCATCCTTGTCTGTAGCAGGTGTATCCTTATGTTCGTCGTGCTTTTCATCTTTCGTTCGGGCGTTTGATGCTACCTCGCCGCTGGCTTCGGCCTCATCATTTTTAGCTGAAACGATGTCCTTATCCTCAATGGATTCTTCATAAACGTTTGTGGATGAGTTTCCCAAGATGTTGGTATCGGTCGTCTTTTTGCCTTCTGGTCGGCACAAGATTCTCTTCCTGGGGTAGTTCATGTGGTAAGCGGAATGTGGTCTTTCACCGGCACCTTGGAGTTGTGGCAGGGCTCCATTCCAAGGCTCATGTTATCTTTGTTCAAGGATGTGGGCGTCGTGATGTCTGAAAAGTGGTAGGACCCGTCCTCACTTCGTTCTCTGGGCGGGGTAGGTGTGAGCGCCACCACATGCGGCTGCTGCTCCGCCAGACGTCTTGATTGCAACCGGGAGAGCGAAGAACGGTGAATGGTGCTCCTCGCATTCATGTCGTCGAGCTGCTGAGCCGTGCCCTGGGGATGCTGCGGAAGGACCTCGTCGCCAACGAAGCTGTTGACCGACGGGGGACGGTGGCATTCCTGGAACAACTACAACTACAACTACAACTGGCACTGCGGCGTAGCTGTCTTACTGTGGGCTTGTTGAAAGACAGCTGTACGCCTTCGTGCCATCCTGCGGCTGGCACTGCGGCGTAGCTGTCTTACTGTGGGCTTGTTGAAAGACAGCTGTACGCCTTCGTGCCATCCTGCGGCTGGCACTGCGGCGTAGCTGTCTTACTGTGGGCTTGTTGAAAGACAGCTGTACGCCTTCGTGCCATCCTGCGGCTGGCACTGCGGCGTAGCTGTCTTACTGTGGGCTTGTTGAAAGACAGCTGTACGCCTTCGTGCCATCCTGCGGCTGGCACTGCGGCGTAGCTGTCTTACTGTGGGCTTGTTGAAAGACAGCTGTACGCCTTCGTGCCATCCTGCGGCTGGCACTGCGGCGTAGCTGTCTTACTGTGGGCTTGTTGAAAGACAGCTGTACGCCTTCGTGCCATCCTGCGGCTGGCACTGCGGCGTAGCTGTCTTACTGTGGGCTTGTTGAAAGACAGCTGTACGCCTTCGTGCCATCCTGCGGCTGGCACTGCGGCGTAGCTGTCTTACTGTGGGCCTGTTGAAAGACAGCTGTACGCCTTCGTGCCATCCTGCGGCTGGCACTGCGGCGTAGCTGTCTTACTGTGGGCTTGTTGAAAGACAGCTGTACGCCTTCGTGCCATCCTGCGGCTGGCACTGCGGCGTAGCTGTCTTACTGTGGGCTTGTTGAAAGACAGCTGTACGCCTTCGTGCCATCCTGCGGCTGGCACTGCGGCGTAGCTGTCTTACTGTGGGCTTGTTGAAAGACAGCTGTACGCCTTCGTGCCATCCTGCGGCTGGCACTGCGGCGTAGCTGTCTTACTTATGTACTTACTTACTTACTGTACTTATGCATACTTATGTACTCATCGCTAGGTAACTCTCATCGCGAAGACCCATCGACACGCATGCCATACCAAACACCATAATGCAGTTTACCCCCCGCACATCGGTAGCATTTCGGCTGGCGAACACGCAAATTTTCCCGCCATTTTTTAGCGGGGCTACCATGGTTGCCAGACCAGGACTGCCCTCTGTTGATTAGCTCGCATCGTACATTTGCGGGTACTACAAACGTATTGAGGCCGGTAAAGGCCGCGTACTCTGTCAGCCCGCTCTGGTTGCAAACCCCTGCGCGCTCGCGCCGTGGGCTCGGACTCGGGCCCGGGTTCATTCTTTTTTTTTAAATGCAGAGCATTTCTTTAACTCACGATGTTATGCGTCCGTAACTCGGCGTCCGCACCACGGCAGCTGCGCCCTCTCCCCCACTCCTCCTCACCCTCAACACGCTTGCAACAACAGGTGCAGCGCGCGCTCCGGCGTTGCAAGCACCGTAGCAACAGCAGGTGCGGGTGCATCGTGGCGTGACGGTGGCGTGATAGCGAGCTCTCTCTCCGCCTCCTTTCCCTCTACTGCGTTCGTTGGGAATATAAACCCGGGTGTCGGCGCGTCAGCCGCACTCCAGTTCTGCTTCGCTCTCTTCTCGTCGCGGTTGTCGCAGTTGCTAAGCGATGGAAGCAAGACCTTCAACTAGTACCGCGACGCAATCCAACTTCAGCGTCGCGGCACCAGTTCAAGACAGAAGAGAAGAAAGAATAACAAGAAGAATAAGAACAACAGCAATGCAACAATAACAATAAAGATCTAATCCACCCATCGATCTCACCGCAAATAAATAATAATAATAACACTTGACGTTACCTAATACTCGTCTCGTTCTCTCTCTCCCCAATCATACCAACAACAACAACAACCCTACCACCACCATTACAACACCCATCGCCACCGCCACTCGCGTAACGCCGCTAATGCTCTGCATTTACTCGTGCCCCTCCCGCGGGGGCATGTCGGGGTCCCTTTTTTTCGCTTCGTCCCTAGGGGAGGTACCACAGACGTATGGGGCCCGTAAAGGCAGTCCGTAAAGGGGAGGGCAGTCCTGGTCTGGCAACCATGGTAGCCCCGCGGAAAAAATGGCGGGAAAATTTTCAATCTTGCATGTTCATTCGTTTTAAGTGCCAGGTATACGGCGTTCCATACGCTATTCTACTCATTAGTATGGCTTGTATAATTCTAAGGGTGTTGGATCCTTTGATGGCCGTAGCGACTGTGTGTAACGCGCTGAGCAATGTGCAAAGGCTGGCTGGTTAGTGTGGATTCCGGAGCCATTTTTTGGGGGGAGAACAAGCCCCGCGTGAACATTCGCAAATTTGGCACAGTCAGAACTGATTTTCCATTTATGAGTGCGCGAATTTTATTTCAAGCTACGCGCTTCTCTGTGTCTAGTGGTAGGATGACAAATGCTAGCAAATGTTATCGTCATCAGCCACATGTAATCTTCGCGCCAAACTGTTGTAGTGGTGCCGACTGGTGCACGCTTTGAGCTGCAGTAAGAGCCTGCCTGCCTCTTTTAACTGACAGTCTGACACGGTTCACAGGCGACGGTGGACGTTACAGAGTACAGGTGGAGTCATAAGTAACTGGAACAAGGATTTGTGACTATCACAAAATATCTGTCTTATACTGGCTTCATGCCATTGCCGGTTTACAGGAAGCTTTTTCTATTAGGGAGGATTCCTTCAAACGCACACCAACGCAGCCAGGCAGTTTCCGGAAGAAATAGACGTAAATTTACGAGATAGTGCTCCAGTTACTTTTGACAGCACCTGTAGATCGCAGTATAAACAAGCGACAGCCGGTGCATGTACAGTGGTGAAGAATATAGACGTAAATTTACGAGATCGTGCTCCAGTTACTTTTGACAGCACCTGTAGATCGCAGTATAAACAAGCGACAGCCGGTGCATGTACAGTGGTGCGGTTGCGTGCTCTCATTACCGACGTCATGATCATTTTCCCATTGCGTCGTTTTCTTCACCTTGAGAGACTTGACCCAATTGTCATCCTTTCATAGACCTTACTAGCGTCTTTCTACTTTTGTAATCAGCATGCTCCAATTACTCCTGTGAACCTCCAGTTGTGCAATTCTCTCATTACCACCATCGTGAGTCGTGACCCTTTGCGCCATTTCTTTCTTGTCCCTTGCTACCTTGTTCGCTTTTCTTAGTCGTACATATAAAATTACGTCTACCACATTTTTGTCAGCCGAAAGCCACAGCACATTCACTATAGTTCGTTTTACGAGCTGTGCGAGCCACAGTGGATCTTGCATTGTTCTCAGCCATTCCCACGGTTCTCAACAACTGTCGTGGTAGAATTTCATGGTGCTCAACATGGCAATCTACCTTGGACACGCAATGGGGAACCACGAGGCCCCGAAGCCTCTTGCCGATTCTCTTCAGCGGGCTGCGTATACAGTATCACGGTGAGGTAGGTTTTCAGTAGACGGATAGGTGAGAGCAACATGTATAGCATCCACTGAGCGGTATGCAGCTTGTGAAATGAACTACGTAGGTTCGCATTTAGTTGGCCAGGACCAATGAATGGTCGTGGTCCCTGCAGCTGTTCGTTATCATCAGGTGTTGCACTTCGATCGCACTTATGGTCGGTGCATGCATTGGCGGCAAGTGTTAGCTGTTTATTATGCAACCGAATCACATCCCGCTTTCGTACACTGAGCTACTTCCTGCGTGGCAACTTCTTTACCAATTCATGCTCAGTAAAAAAATCCCTTCTGGCCACAGATGACCAGCTAAGACAAAGTCATGATTTTATCCGGTTGCGAAAAAAAACTAACCCAACCATTCCATCAATCTTGACGCGAAAAGGCGGCCAGAAGACGTGATTTCATCGCAGTACACGAAATAAAAGTAGTGGTTTGTACATTTTTTAGATGTCTGAAACACAATCTTTGTATAAAACAAGAGCAATGAGAACAGGACATATAGGGGGTCGTCTTTAATACGCACGGAAGCAAAGATCGAGTGCTGAATTTGGGATCCTCTAAGGACATTTCGTCGACGTACAAAAGAATCACTTTGTCGTCCTCAGGATGCATCTGTGTTGACGTTCGAGGACGCGGCCTTCTTTTCCGACTTGGCCTTCTTCGGGACGGCTTCCGAGTCCAGGCCCGCAGCCTTCTTCTTTTAGGGCCCATGGGCGGCCTGCTTGTGCGGATTCAAGTCATTGCCGCCAAGGCCACTTGTGCCCGGCTCGCTTCGGGCTGACGTCTTCTTGGGCGCCGAACGTTTGCGGGCCGCAAGGTCCTTCTTCGGCTTCTTCTCACCAATGTCCGGATCGGCCGAGGCCTCTTCTTCGCTGGAGCCTTTTTGGCAGCCACCTTGGGTGCACGTGCAGGGGGCGAAAACGGTTCACTGATAGAGCCGCTGTCCGTACTGTTAAGTGGTGCGGCTGCCGCCTGTACACCTGCTGGCGTCTCCACCGTGGAGTCACTGGCGCCCAAAGGTGGATCGAAGGCGTTCTGAAAGCTGTTCGTGTATCTCAGGCCTTTCTTCAGGGGCCAAATATTGCTGCCACCGTCGATCGCACTTTTGTCGCAGCCATTGTTGAGGGTGTCTGCCTTCTCAGCTACCTGCGTCGGCTGAGAGTCCGCGACGTCCTCCAGCACGCCTTCGTTGACCCTTACCTCTGCCGTGTCACCGACGCATTCCTCCTCCTCCTCGCCGTCGTCGCTATCGTCGATCTTGTATATTTCGGGTCGGGCCAGAGCCGCTCGCTCCGACGTCTGCCTCTCAGGTGGTGTCACGGGCCTATCCCCATCGTTGGGGCCGGAGCTCAAGGAAGACTGGCAACCCCATGAGTCCGACCCCGACCTGCTGTCGCGTTGCTTCTTGAGTGCGCACTTTCTCTCGTCGCCTGTTCCATCGGCCTTGGGCGCCGGCGCTGGGTCGGAGGTGTCGTCTCCAGTGCCGCTTACCGCTTTCACTGCGTCCTCGGAGCTCCCTGGCTTGCGGCCGGTACCAGCACCCACATGGGCCTTTTCAATGACGCCACAGTCCACCGAGAGAGCGACCTTGCGCAGAGTCTCGAGCTTCATCAGGTTCTTGTTTTGCTTGATGACGAGGTACAGTATCCGCTGGTGGTTCAGGTGTGACAGGGGCATCTTCACCAAGTAGTTGTAGGCCTTGCTGCCGCCGTACGCGCCCCTGTCATCCGCCTGCTGTGCTTGCTCTTTCTTCAATGCGGCCACCGGGTCGGGGTCGTAGTGCCGCTCACGCAGCGTCTGCACCAGCTCTTCGACGGCCCGGTTCTTGATCTCGATCTCGTTGTCGATTATGTCCGCGATGAAGCGGGCCTGGTTCTTGAGCTTCTTGGCCACGGCCGACAGGCGGTCCATCTGGTGCACCGTGCGCTCCATAGCGGTGCGTACGTGCTGCCGCGACCCAAGCGTTGCCTTGCAACACCCCGAGCGCAGGCTTCAGGATGATGATGATGATATCCTCAAATATTTTGGAACGTACCCACAAGGGGGGATTGGCCAGGGCTAAACCGGTTAAATACGTGGGGACTTCAAAATACTTATTTCCGGAAAGAGGCTGTAACAGGAAACTTAGTTGTGAATGAAACCCGAATTAACCATTAATCAACACCGTTTAGCAATTCAAACGACCTGAGGCAGAAAGGAAATTTTGAATGCATTTATATATATCCCTTTTTGCAAACCCCAGCTTTGATGCGCCAATAGATAATATAAGTTATCGATAAGGTCAACCCCATCCGCTCAATAGGGTCCTTCAAAAACAGTTGTCTAGCTGTTGAGAAACGGCGACAGCCGAGAAAAAAAAAATGTTCGATTGTTTCGGGGACCTGGCACCGCACACATAGTTCTGCAGGTGAAAGTTCTGATCTGAACAGATAGAAATTAAGCCTTGGAACCCTGCAGCGCAGCTCAGTGAAGGTCACCTCGCATTGCCGAGAGCCACAAAAATGAACATTCCACCCGAACTTTAAATGTTGCAACTCTTCAAATGATAAAAGTGAATCGGAACGGGTGGCGTCTAAATGCCAATATCGTCTTAATCTCGCAGATGCAAATAGAGCCAGATTAGGAATTCCGAATTGAATGGGAGCTGTGGCAGCGAGATTAGCTAAATGGTCCGCTTGATGTATGCTCCAACACCTCGCAGCGCGCGGTCCTTTGTGTTTTGATTTTGTGGTTACCCGGACCATACCCGCCGGGGAATTGGCTAATGAGTCCGTTTTTAATACCATAAAACTGAAATTGCAAAAAAAAAAAAATGAACGAGGAGTTCAGTATTACATGCGAGAGTTGTTAAAAAGATCGATGCCAGAGGTTAGACAAAAAATAATAAAAAAACTGAGCCATTCCTCCTGCGAAGGAGGATGGCCCGCGGAGCTGTATGGGCGAAATTCCGTTCCCTTGTTGGTAGAAGCCTGGCATTTCCTGTACGCATTTCTATTCTTTTGAGTGATTGCATAGAGAGCCCCGCTGCTCTGACTTATTCGCGGCATATCAACACGCTTAATTAGCCTTTTGCATCGCACGGGAAGTGCCTGGCTTGTATCAATCTTGAAATGGAATATCGCGCTTTAAGGTGGGGGGTGTTGCAAATAGTAGAGGAAGAAGATGAGGCTCCTGGCTCGAGGGCATGAGTATCATTATCATTGTAACCAAGTCATCACCATTAAAAGGGTCGTTCCATTAGGGGTCCCACGGCTTCGTTTCTTGGCGGCGCACCCGCAACGAGGTGTCCGATCCGCAACATTTGGTGCCGAATCCCAAGGAAAAACGAGCGGCTCCCACCGACGTGGGCAACGAGCGACGGCGACGACGAGTTTCTTCTAGAAACGGTCGCGCAAGCAAGCCTCGTCCTTCTCGGAACCGCACCCAGGGAGACAACGCGCGGACTGGGCTGCCTACCAAGCGAGCAAGCCGGACTTTTTCGCTGAACGATGGACCGGCTGAAGGCGAAACGCGCTGCAAGGCGAGCCCAAGCGACGAAAATTTCGACAGAGGCGACAGCACTCATCGAGAGCAGCTGCTCCGACCGGCTCGCGCTCCGGAAGGTGTTGGACAGGTATATATATCGTGGCTAGCCGCGAGGAGCTTAGCAAGATAGACGCCCAGGTCGAGGACGCGGTTCCTGTCGAGGAGCTGGAAAGGGAGTACGAGTCGGCGGCCCGTTACAACAACCAGACGCTCGAGGCTCTGACTCGCCTTACGTACCGGCTCGAGGAACTCGGCGTCAGCGACACGGCGCAACCTGCCCCCTCGGCTGCGGTTAGCACGCCACAGGCCCCAACGACGGTTCCATCTCAGATCACTGGACCCCGTCTGCCCATGCTCACCATCCAGCCCTTTCATGGAGACGTGTGTAGCTGGACGTCGTTTTGGGAGCAATTCAACGGCGCAGTCCACACCAACCGGGCTCTCACCGCTACCGATAAGTTTCATTACCTCAGAAACTACTTGTCGGGTGAAGCAGCAGCTGCCATCGCCGGGCTGCCAACAA
The DNA here is from genome assembly GCF_048455015.1 of Haemaphysalis longicornis. NCBI lineage: Eukaryota > Metazoa > Arthropoda > Arachnida > Ixodida > Ixodidae > Haemaphysalis > Haemaphysalis longicornis. The sequence goes on from NW_027526385.1 coordinate 98,841,912, forward strand.
CGGAGGCCTGTTATGAAAGTGCCGTTCAGCTGCTGAAGGGCAGGTTCGGCGACAAGAGCCGTATCATACAGCGGCATTTTCGAAACCTCCGCGAGCTACAGCCCGTGACGTCTCACTCGGAGGACAAGGAGCTGCGCAGGCTTTATGACTGTGTTCAGCTGAATGTCCGATGCCTAAACGTACTGGACGTACCCACAAGCAGCTTCTCGGCAATGCTGTACGACGTTTTAAGTGCGAATGCACTTCTTAAGCGACCCTGAACCTGCGTCCACCGGCGATGTCCGCGCACGTGGAGATGGGCGCGCGCAGCCTGGCCGCTGACATGGCACATACCCACGTGGGGGATTGGCCAGGAATCTCCTCGTCTTCCTTGGCAACGGGGGGAGATGGGCGCGCGCTGCCTGGCCGCTGACATGGCACATACCCACATGGGGGATTGGCCAAGAATCGGGCGTGAGAAGGGCTAATGCACCTGCTTAAAGGAGTACTGACACGAAATTTCAAAGCTGAGATCCGCTCTAGCAATCAAGTACAACGACAACACAAATAGGTGTCAGTGAATAAATGCATCTTTCTTTCTTTGTAGTTGTGTGTGTGTGTGTGTGATCTCTCTTTCGCGAACATTACCGAACCGCGCAAATTCAACTCGTGCATTCGCACTTTCACATTCTTCCCCTCGGGGAAATGCGGGGAATTTTTTTCAAAGGCACAGCGCTCTCTCCTTTGTTTGAAGGCCAAATTCTTAGGACTGTATGTTTCAAGCACGCGCATTGTGGAGTACACACACACACACACACGCACACACAAAATGATGCACCCCTCCGTCTAACCTTGGCGATGGTTGAACGCAAAGCTTTCTCGTGAGGGATTCCTCTGTTGATACGAAAACCTAAATCAGGCTTCACCCGTGAAAGAGTATATTTGAGGCAGAGCACGCTTTACAGGCGGCGGAAGTTGGCTTTTCTGTAGTGGGGTTCGTTCGAGGTGGCGTCTGTATATATAGGAAGCTTCGCTTTAAAGTCGGCGGTACAAGCAAATGTTGTGGTCGGAACGAGCGCGAGCCGGGAATAGTGCGCCGGTAGCAGCGATAAAGCAGGCCGCGGCCACTCGTGCAATACAAGCCGCCTTGAGTCGTGCAAGGGCGAACAGTAGGCTCCTGGCGGTGGCGAGTATACGCGGAACGAGCTGTATAGGAGGCTGTCCAAGGTGCTGGTTAATGCATCGGGACGGGCGCGGCCGCAAAGTTCGACAGAAAGTTCAACAGCACATCATCAGGGTTTCTAACAAGACTTTGGCCTCCACGTTCCTATTAAGTCCTAAGCATCCCGCAATTTCTCTTTTCCCTCTCTTTCTCCCCCCCCCCCCCCCCACCCTTTCACCAGTCTAATTACTCGTAACTTCCTGCAGGTTGGGTACACAAGCACCATTCGTTTGGGCAGTTCTACAGAGCCCTGTATACCTGGCTCGCCCTCCTTGTAGGCTTGTTTGAAGTATACCCAATATTATGGAATGAAAGACAAGCTTAACTTGCATTTCTGTCTCGTTTTTTATTTAATAACGACTACACAACTGTTGAACTGTCCATTGTGTCCGATACTAGAGCTCTGGTAACCTCTGGAATCGTCCATACAGTTAGTGCATGATACATACAAGTGCTATGTACGTACCTGAACAACGTGCTACATATGCTCAAAGCAACCAATTGTCACTGCACGCGTCCGGGACAACTTTAGCGCTGGAAAGTTTCCCCTCTGATTTGGTGTAAGAATTTTTGTGGCCAATTCCTATGCCTCCTATTGTACAAGAAAGGAACTATAGCTGCCGCGTCCCGTTCGCTTGTTTCGTGTCTGGACAGAATTGCCTTCTCAGGATTGCACGGTAGATCCGCCCGCGCTGCGGCCCGCAGAGATAAGGAGGAGGAGGCAAAACGTTTATTTAGAAAAAAAAAAAAAAAAAACGGTGGGGTAGGTGGCTTCCTCAGTTCAGGAGGCCGCGCGCCGCCGCTGCTCGCGTGGCCCGCTGAGCTGCTCCTGTAAAAAAAGAAAAAAGAAAGAAAAAGTGAAACCTGGGGAGTGGCGAAGCGCAGTGTGCGCCGGTGTTTCCTACAGCAAAATCGCTCCTAATAGGCAATGAGAGACAGAAGACGATTTTGTTTCAACTATACAAATATGTACACTTATTATATACAATCACCAATCGCGTAGCTAATCCCAGTCAATATGCACAGTGCATTTCTTGGGTTCCTCTCCCTCGTCCTAATGCTCCTTTAATGAGGCTTCTGCGCTTCCAGGCCGTAGATCGTGCCGAGTTCAGGTAAGGCATACAGCTTTGCTGTAAAAGTCTCCTGTCTTTGAAACACGAACCATTCTAGCGCGAGGCGTCGGGAAACGAATATCCCGATGCCGAATCCTACTACGTGCCGGAAGGCATCCGGAAGGGCGCCGGAAGATATCCGGCGGGGTTGATTTCCCGCTGGGTCTACGTGACGTCACTGAATTTTAGCCAAAACTTATTCGGTTGACGCAGGCTGGGTGGCGTTTTCGCTCCCACGGGAGTGTGTTCTTTCAGTACGCGTTTTCGTCCACGTAGATGAAACGTTCTAGCGCGAGGCGTTGGAAAACGAGTGTCCCGGTGTTTTAGTACCGTGACTACACGAGACGACGACAGCCCGAGCCCCTAAGGTGCTTCGCCCCTAATAAGGTTTACGTGGACGCAAAGAAAAATTATACCCAAGCATAGCCACGTGCTGTACACATTGTGTACGTAGCCGCATAAGTGTGCACAATAGATCTTGCGTTTTAGCTCAGTCGAAAGACCCACATCGGAAAGAAGAAACTCAAAAGGAAAAAAATAGAGATGACGGGTGGATCACAAAATCACAAAATTATGCCAGCGGGGGCGAAATATTTGCACAGGAGTATATTGCACAGCGGCTTGTTGCCGCTCGGAAATCAAGTTGCACGCCTAGAAAAAGAACTGATAAAGTGGGCGAAGGCTGCACTATAAAACGTGCACCCGTGGCGCTTCTGAAAGCGGTCATAAAATATCCGCCGCGGTGGTAAGCCTAAACTCTTCAGGTTGCCAAGGTTGCACAGCCAGCTAACACTTCGAAACTGCCGCCATAAGGCGCGCCCCTCATTGGCGGAAGTCGTCAGGCGCCCTTCACTCCATGGAGGAAGAAAGTCGCGCGCCATTTTCTAACCGAAGGAGAAGCATGCCGCCGACGCGGAATCGCCGACGCGGGCGTCAAAAGAGCTCGCACGAATCGCGTGAAAAAAACGCGCCACGCAGTTCGCGCCGATATTCTTCTATTCTTTTTTGTTTTCTCTATACAGCGAATAGTGCGACTGTTGCACTCAGCACTTTTTTTTTGTGAAGGTGGAGTTACTCCGCCTTGAGGATTTATTCTGGCCGATTAACGCCTTTTTTTTTTCTCCCCTTTTATTGCCCAGCTGCCCCATGAAACCGTGGATTAAATCCTCTCCTGTTCTCAGTCACTATGGCGCAATCAAGCGCGTTACTTGACCGTGCCTCAAACTACACTCCCAGCCTCCCGATCCCTCTCAGCCCAGTCCGACCCTTCTGCCATTTCGGCCTGGGTTCCTGGTCACGCTGGCATAAGCAGTAATGTCTGAGAAAATACACACACCCCCATCCCTTCTTTGTACATGCCCTGCCAACCAACCGTCTTCTATCCTAGCACCCTTCTCCCGTCTTCACCCGCATCTCAATCCCCGGTGCTGCGCACCGTACGCCACCTTATTTGCCTCCTCCTTCTGGCTCGAAATGCCTGAGCCATCACAAGTGCTGCAGCGCATTTACCAGACACCTTCTCTACCTGCTGTACGGCCTCTGCAACCATTCCAACCGGATCCACCAAGCCATCAGGGCCCACTTCCAGAGATCGGGTCAGCTCCTTCTCGCTTGAGAGGGAGGCTACATTACCTAAGTTTTATTACAGCGAAATTGTTCACCCCTGTACCCTGCATGTATACCCCACATGCGTTCCCAGAAAAGGGGTACTCGAGTCAGGAAATATCCACGCGCGCAAATCCGGTTACGGAGAGGGTGGAGAGTGTGTGGCTTCGGTTCTGCATCGGAGCCGCGGTGCAGGCGCAGCGCAGTAGCATCAGTGGGAGGGGGTATAAGTAGTGAGGCGTTGAGACAGCCACTCCTAGTGCCGGTCACGTGGCAACTGCCGACGGGCAAGACGCAGCAGTTTCAAGCATTTCTATAGATTGCAACCGTCTTGTGTTTCGTTAATGCGTGCAACACAGTCAAACCGAAATAGCTTCTTTGGGTAATCCACCACCGTATGACTGGTTTGGTCAGCCAGTTTCTTTTTCACTGCTTAGAGTCATGGAACAATAAAGGAGCTAATTTTGCCCCTTCTAACAAAAAAATAACAGTTAAGAATGACACCAATGAGTAATTTAAGCCTGCCATCTAGCTGGCAAGCGCTTATGTTTGTATGGGTACGAGTGTTCTAGCAATACTCCCTCAGATTAACAGATGTGACCATAAAAGAATAAGCAATATTGGTTATCAGTTATCTCTGGTTATTGGTTACCTCTGAAAAAGCAATACCCGTTTGCAGCCAACAGAGAGAAAGGTCTCTAATGTATCCTAAGAGGTGAGCCCTGCTATAGGCAGGACTTCTTACTTCTGATGCATTGAGGAATAATAAAATGAATGTACAGGTGATATGGCAAAATGGAAGGATAAAAAATAGAAAGAAAGAGAGACAGAACGTCGACAGAGGAGACTTTCTTGCAAGTAAATGCACGGAAATGCACACACACGCATGCTCAGAATAGAGTCATGGGGCTCTCGGATAACTAGTCTTGACTCTTGAGCTAACAGTATACACGTGACAAATGAATACCTGACTGCGTCTCTTACAGTTCGCAGGAAGACAGGAACTGGTAATCAAAAAGGCCCAATATAACGTGTGTGTATATGCCCCCATTTTAAAAAACCCTGTCGCGGGTGTATGAGCACAGGGCTATGCTCCAGTCTCTATTTCATCATCTATCGTCTTCAGAGAAGAGAAATGAGAAGAAAGCGGGTGCATCTCATGATCTTCCAGCTGAGCGGCGACATACAAGTATTAAGATGCAATAGAGACAGTGTCGAGAATGCGAGTCCAGTGATCCCAAAGTTGAATTCTTAATGCCAAGAGGGTTGAATGTGCTCGCCAATACACGGCAACAACAGCAGTGGATCCTAGTGGATGAGATGGGAAACAAAACAGCAATAATGCGCGCAATAGTGCTGTCTTGGAGCAAACTTGGAGTAAATAATTAGACAAAAATAACAAACAGTAAGAGGATAATTACATATAAACAGTGACGGCAAAAAGAAAAAGTACACTCGTGCAAAATACAGGCACACTTCGTAGAACGACCCTGAAAAGCTAGACGTTCAAAACCTAGTTGTAATAAACCTAGTCCCGTCAACGTCAGCAGCTTTGATGACGGTTTTTCCAATGGTGCTATCGATACGCCATTACTTAATTAAAAAATCAGGCAAACATTTGCTTAGGATGTCATGGCTACTTAATTTTAATGTTCATGCTTGCAGTTCCTGTAATGGGATGAACGGCAAGGTGGGTAAAAGATGTTCTAAGCCACGAAAGTATCCTCATCCAGAAAACTTGTCACATAGGCAGGTTATGAAAAAACATACGAAACAAAAGAAGAGCGTAGATTGTGCTCCAGCAAAGCATAAGCTTCCATGGCTTTGGATTTTGTTTAGAGTGCTGAATGCTCTGTAAGCTGGCAGAAGGCAGTATGTGCAAATGACTAGCCTGGTAACCTTTTCCTCAGAGATGCAAGGCATGTTCTGAGTTTATTACCATATTATACATGCTTGTAAGTTTTGAAAACAACTTCGCTAAATTCCATATGTTGGCAAAGTGTTTTACTAAATTTTCAAGCAATTTACACAGCGCACTCTCAGTCAATCTACCACTAAAGTAAATAAATAGGGCAATGAGTCGCTCGCTATGGTTGGGGGTACCTGCAATTCAAATAGGACAAAAAAGGCCAAATCATGGGATTGATGTTAGCCATCTCACACTGAACACATATCCACTGCAGCTCCAAAATGCAATCTTGTCACCCAAAATAAAGGAGGCTATGATCAAAGCCACTGCTTTATCGAAAAATATTTTGTACGCACAGTCCCAATACACTGACTCAAGCACTGTACAATTTAATGTTTTGTACGCTTAGTACTTGTACAGCACTTAGTAGTAGCAGTGCGGCGGCAGGTGCTGCATGTTCCAGAGGCCTTAAACCAGGGTGTGTGTTTTTCACCCAGCGAGGTTAAATCCTGGAGTTTCTTCCGTTTCAACGACCAAGTGTACACATATCCAGCGTTTCTCACTCTTCCATCTTTAAACATAGACGCACAACTTAAACGAAATGCGCTGCTCTGGCTCAAGCCAACTCATAGTTCGATTATCCCGCGGGCCTTGAACTTGGACTTCATTCTCTCGAAGCTGTGGACGCGGAAGTGACTCCCGTAGATCTTGTAAATCCTCCCGTCCAGCTCGAAGGCGAACAGTGTGTGGGCCTTCGGCACCGTCCTGACGACGTCACTCTCCGTGAGCAAACGGAACACGTTCTTCGTCTCCTGAACGACGATACCCCTCGTGCCGACGTACGAGGGGCACTTGGATTCCGCGACCGTCATGAAACAGCCCGTGTACTCCGCTTTGAGCAGCCGCGCTTGCTCCGTGGATTCGCCCCGCACGAGTTCCCGGAAGTAGTCCTTCCACATCAGGTGGACGGGCACGAAGGACGCGTACGACAACTTCTCCTTGTGCACGTTGAAGATGCCCAAGTCGCGCTTCTCCCGGCAGGTCAACAACTTCGTCTTTTTCTTCTTCTGACGACCGCCCGAGGAGGCGGCCGATTTCTTCCGTATGACGTCTCTCTCCAGGACGGCAGTGTACAGCGCGATACCGGACACTTCGCGAGGGTGGCAGCCCGTTTTCTGGCGAATGAACGTTCGGACAGCTTGCGCCGGTAGCGGCGGGTTGTAGTTCAGTTCTTTCGAAGGCACGTAGACGTTTTGCACAACATCGTCGCTGGTGCCCGCAGGGTCGTCCATGTTGCTGTTCGCAGTGGCCGGTGTAAATTTTCAGCAGAGTGATGAAGGGAATCACTTGAGCGAAGGACCTCGCAGCTGTGAGGTAATGATGTCGGTGATGCGTTGAATTAACACCGGCTTGGTTGAATCAAAGTTGACATAAACGTAGCGTTAATACTGATGTAAACACAGCATACAACTCACACACGTGGGATCCGCTCGTCTGTTCGTCCACTGATGCACCTGCACTTTTTCTGCTTTTTCCTACGTTTAGCCAGTAGTGTAAATAAAAGCAAAAAAGTGTAGCTCAAGTTCTGCACTGAAGTAACACCGGTTTTATAGCGACGTAAAATAAGGCAAATTGAAGAGGTTTTAAGACGTCGTAATAATTTAAATGTTATTCCACCGGTGCACTTTCTAAATTTTGCAACTGCAAATTTCTATATACACAACATAAGTAGTAAATACTTAAATTTAGCTGCAACAAGTTCTACGAGGTGCGAGATTATACATGCGTTGCACATTGGTAATTTTTCTGCGTAAATCTAACCGGAGCAAACGCGAGGGTGCGTAATGCCGGTAATGCTCCACAACACGAGCAAAAACGTGCTTTCGCTAGGGAAGTTCGTCGGCTGGTGTTTTACAGCATGGAGCCGCGTTTCTAGCGCCGGTTTCGTGACTATGGCTTGCGCGACAGCTTCGGGAAACGGTGAAACCTCTCGACTCGGCGGCACTAAGGAGTCCCCGGCGATGGGCGAGGCAAAAGCAGACGCGCCGATGGACGTAGTCATCAAAATCGACAAGGTACCGCAGACGTCCGTGACAGAAGGAAAGGCGGAGGTGTTTTTTCCAAGTTCGCACGACGTGTTTTACAATCCAGTGCAGGAGTTTAACAGGGATATGAGGTAAGGTCCTTGTTGGTGATGTTTGTAAAAAAATATCACGTTTCTTGCCCTAGTGTGAAAGTGTAAAAGAGGGAGAGGGAAACGTGCAATGCGCGATTGTTGAGAGCGAGACGAAAGGAAGTTTCGTTTGGACGTATCTGCTAAATTCTAAATACAGTAAACCTCGTTATAATGATGTGTTAGGGTCGGGAAACTGGCTTCGTTATGAGCGATATTTCGTTAAAAGCGAAGAATGCGCTGTCGATTCAACGCCTTGGGGAGTTTGCATTCTTGGGACACGTCTCTAGTTCCTCTCTTTGATTAGCGTAAAGGAACTTGGCGAGCTCGTTTGTTTCAGGTAAATGTGGAATGTAAACTGCCAACTGAAATTTTAATAAAACGGTATTTGATTTTTTTTCCTTCTTAATTAGCATTGCAGTCATCCAAGAGTTCATTAAGGTCAGAAGGGAAGAGTTGGCTACGGAAAAAGGCGCACAGTGCACGGACCCTGAAGCCTACCAGGCAAGTTAAAACCTTGCTTGTTTTTCGCACAAGAGTTGTCAAGAGAATAAGTTGAGCTTCAACAACAACAACAAAAAAAAGAATGAAAGGATATATATTTGTGTGTTCATCTGCATGCAAATGTGTGTGTGGTAGGCATCTGCCTCCTTTCAACCAATTTCAAATACATTACAAGGATTTTTTGGTAGGGAGAAAAATTCTACTTCTGATGTCTCATCAAGAAGGCGTTTCATCCTGCAGCTAACCAGTGTTATTACTGGCACTAGTAACACTAGTAATAGCACAAGACAGGAGGAGGAGGAAAAACTTTATTGGCGGCAAAAAATAGATCTTCGTCTTCCCAAGTGAGAGGAGCTCTCATTCCAGAGCCCCTGTAGCTTTGGCTGTCACCCAGGCCCTCTCAACCAGTCTGCGCTGATCTTCCAGGGTCGACCTGGATAGCACGGCTTCCCACTGTTCAGTCGTTGGATTGTCATTCACGGGCACTATCTTAGTTTCAGGACAGGCCCATGTGACGTGGTAAAGAGTAGCTTTTTCTCACCCGCATAGTGGGCATTGATTTGATGGATGGACTGCAGGGTACATCGAGTGGAGGAGGCTGAGATGTGGGTATATGTGTTTGTCTGCAGCAGGCGCCATTCTACTGTCTCCTCTTTGGTTAGGTGTTTGTGCGGCGGAGGAAGAGAGCGGCGACTTAAACGCTGATGTTGCAGAATATCATGATATGTCAAAGGTACAGTCCACATAGGCTCTGAATTTTCTCGCTTTCTGTGGCGATAATTCTACACTCACCTCGGAAAGAACCATCGATTCGAGTGTCTCCAACCATCCGCTACGTGATGACACCAAATTTTGGAACGTAAGCGCCCTGGCTGGCCTTTTTTGGCCAGCTTTTTCATCTCAAGCGGCCCAGCCCAGCTAACCCTAATTCGAACACGGCACACCGAGGAACGGCGGCAACGGCTGCCTCAAGATTAACCGACGTTAGCACAAGACAGATACCATCCCGTATGAGGGTGGAATCATATTTCACATCCTAATTTATTTTGTACGCCATTTTTGTTTCGCAGTTCCTGGTTGTGAACGGTGTAATTAGGACTTGATTGCGATTTGGAGTGGGATGAAAGGCCATTGTCCCTTGCACCTCCCACCAAAAACCAAAAGAAAAAAAAAGATGTAATTCTTTTTGGAAGGCTTCAACCGTTGCCTAGCTACCGTGGCCGAAGCAATGACTAGGCCTGACAATGTTACAGGGGCAGGCTGTTAAGGGCTCCGTTTCATGGTTGTTTAGTTTTGTACATCACATCACCACAGACCCCACACATGCTGAAGGTGTGGTGCCCCTCACTCAACGTGAAATGAAACGAAGAAATGAAATAAAAAAAAAATGCTTGAGATGCAGACAGCTCTTTTGGGAGAGACGTGGCTGTAACGTTGTCAGCTCCTATTTCATTGGCGGTTCTTGTACCATCAGCGGAGACCGCATTGCAGGTGTATGTGCGCATGTGTGTGCATGCGTGCATGCACGCACATGCGTGATAGCAAGTGTGATTGTAATGCACACTACATGACCAGTTAAAACAAAAGCCTGCTGCAGATCTATATTCTAGGCAGATTTCTTGCGATCTTTGTACTTAATCTGCTTATAAACTACTGCAGCGATGACAAACAAACTGCATGACAAAAAGCAGATAATGTCAAGCATTAAGCGCAATCTCCTTTCAAAACGCACTTGCAAGTTGCTGTCACGAGTCTGCTGCTTCAGCAGAGTGATACACTTCATGAGCCATTGCTGTTTTTAAGCTTGTACCCGAGTTTAGTATTGCAAACTCACCCAAGCTGCCATCGCAGTTACTGGAGTTCCCACCTGTGGAACAAAAATACCAGGGAAATGCTGTGCTTTCTGACCAAAATACTAAACATTTTTCTTTGGGGACGGTGGCACTTTACCTTGCATTGACACTGCACTGGATCAAACGTGGATTGTCTTTTTGCTTTTCAGGTTAGCATCCTCGAAGCCCTGGCGGCGTCGGGGCTGCGGTCGATACGGTATGCGCTCGAGATCGACGGGGTCAAAAAGATTGTCGCCAACGATTACTCCTTGCAAGCCGTTGAGAGCATGAAGGTCAACATCGACCACAACCACGTCGGCCACATCGTTTTTCCGAACCGCGGTGAAGCATCGTGAGTGAGATTCTGTATCAGGGGCCCAACTTTGAGCATTTACCTGTCTACACACTGAAGTGATGACAGTAGGTTGCCTCTGTCAATAAACAGTAGGGGTGTACAGTGAATGCACACTTATAGGAGCTTTGAAGACAAAATACAAGTTTGTGTTATTCGAAAGATTTCATGTTTTATAGTGCCCCCAGCGCTTGTCCGAATGCAAACGATGCTTTATTCTCTGAGAAATTAATTACTTTGAGTTAAAACTTTAATTTTCCCACAAAATCATGCGTTTTCGTGGTCTGCAATGACATCACAGGAACCGACCACCGTGCAGCCGATTGGGAAGACTTGTTTACCATTAGGGAACCTAGATGGCGCCACCATACTGTGGCAAACCGTTTTCTGCCTCTGGTTTGTTTTGACCATATTTGAACCTGGCTTGTTTTTGTTCAGGGAGAAAATAATCGTTTCGTGAAACATGGTACTCGCCTGACAGATATGGTAATGTAAGACACCGTGAATCGGCCAGTGTCATCTGAGACAACACCAAAGCCCCGCAGTCCTGTGCAGCTAAACCAAGCGTAGTGCACACAGTACCAACAGCAGTACGCATCGGTACTTCTATGTTTACGTGTGCTTTCGTAAGTTCCACTGTTGGTCCCACCCTTCTTAGGGCTTTAAAAAGAATGTGCCCTAAATTTAAGCGCAAATAGCTCTTTTGGCAAGCTTATAAGCTCTGCCTAATGCGCGTTTGCTTTTGCCGGCCTCCGCCGATCGCAGAGCTGGCTGGTATGTTATCATAGGTTCTGTTGCGGGAAATGAGCTAGTGGGTCGCATGGCCATTCCCTTCTTTTCTAATTATGTAGCTTATTTGAGCGAAGTTTACGTTAAAAGTGGTGTCAGTATGATTCTAACGAGGCAATCTTTTGAATGAACCAAACTTGTGTTTGCTCTTCGTGGCTTCTTTAAGTACTAACGTGCAAGGTATAAACTTTGGGTCCTACTAATCCTTATAAAAAAGAAAAGGTAAGGCCGGTTCATGAAAAGAATCCGAAGGCTGGTTCGAGTGACACTTTCAGGACGTTCGTACACTTTTTTTTCAAACCCTTGAAATTCAAAATTCAATTTTCAAGGGCCTTGGAAGGCCTGGATTTTTTTGTTTTTCTTGAAAACCCTTGAAATCTTTGAGCAGTAGAGAGGAAATCCAGTTTCAGGATCCACATTTCATTGGTGGTCTGCGCTACTGCATACCACCTATAAAAGAAAGTGCTTTTTAATTTCAAACTGGCTCTGGAGTATACGACAGCTCTTGCAGAATTGTTTAGCTCTTATGTGCGTCATTGGAGGATTGCATTTTGAGTGCCATTTCCCCCCTTATTGAACCCCAATATTTATGGGAGTGGTATGAGAGTCTGAGGTAATAATTGAAGTTTTTCACTGTTTGAGACTGTGCATTAAGAGAATGGCGGCGCTCGAAAATTTTCAAAATGCCTTGGCCCTTTCAATATTATTGTGGGTAGTGCTAGACCTCTCTTCCAAATGGTGGAGTTGTATCAGAGATTGCCACTTGAGGTCATTTTTTATTTTTAAAACTTACATTATTTAGGTTTAGAGTGTGAGCAGAACAGTAGCAAAAAGTTGGTACATGCGTTGCCCTGCACCCTTGAAAAAATGCCTTGGTATGGTGTTGAAATTCCTGGAATATCCTTGAATTTTTGTCTCTGAATCCTGTGCGAATCCTGCTTGCACATAAGAAACGAGTGTCGTGGATTTGGGAACAGACCCACGTTGAAAGCGTTGATCAAACTGATAGAAAAAAGTGAAATTGTACCCCACTTGTGATGCGAGGAACAAAAAACCTAGGAACTACATTCCAAGCAAGGGCAGACGGAATACCAAATGAAAAATGAGGCGTAAAAATTCAGGGGCAAAGAGTGGATTGATCCTGCAGTAGGCATCAGAAAGTTGTTGCTGCTGCTGTTGATGATGATGGAGACAAACTCTGTTCTAGTTAGTTATTGAGGCAGTATACGCCTAATTCTCTCATAATTTGAATGCTGGTGGTCGAGCAACCTTTCGACTTTTTAAGCTCTCTTTGCTGACTATCTTGGTCTACTTGAACTTGAATGAGGGAACTTTCCATTCCTTGGTCTAGGCTGCTGATGCACATGCACAAGATAGACCGATTCGACGTCATCGACCTCGATCCGTATGGCAGCCCAGCTCCATTCCTGGATTCAGCCGTGCAGGCCGTAAAAGACAAAGGTAGGCCGCAGGCCGTTTGTGTAAATTGCAGCTGTGTATTGTTGCTTATGCAAATGAGGCTGCAAAAGGGTTTACTGTCTTTTTTGCCGTCACTGCCTGCAGGGCTGCTGTTGGTGACATGCACCGACATGGCCATTCTCTGCGGAAACAGCAGCGAAACCTGCCGGGCCAAATACGGCGCCGTATCGCTCAAAGCGAAGTGCTGCCATGAAATGGTTCGTCAATGGTGCAGTTGTTGAGCTGCGATTATTTTTTCGTCCAATCTTTTTGTTTGGAGCGCTGTAATTGTCACGCATGCTATCCTTTCACATTCTGCTTTCTACTTCAGTCGGCATCCTGTCAGAACTTGATTTGTTGGCGCTCTAAGTTTCTGATGGCAGATAGTGCACTGCCAATGTGCGAAAAGGGTTTAAAGGCGCAAAAACGTGGACACGAGAAAGAACAAGTAAGACAGACAAATTTCTCTGACAAGTCCACGTTTTTTGCTTCGTCAAACCCTTTTCACTCGTTTCGAACCAACTGGCCCTCATCACGCTTTTGCTAATGCCAACGTGCATGCCTTGAATGCCTTGGCAGCATCACCTGAGTGTTCGACATGTGCGGTCTGCATAACTGCCTGGTGCAAAATGTGACACAAACTTGTGCTACTTTGTAATTTGCATTGTGGCATCACCTGGTTGACCTTGTTTGGCCTTTCAGCATAGTTCTAGCCTCTTTTTATTCGTTGTCAATGCATGCATGATGCGCTTCTCTCCCTTCTTCCCCGTGCCTTCCTCGTGGAGGGGTCAAAGGTCACCGATGCCTTCCGTGCAGGCTCTGCGGATAGTGCTGCAGAGCATCGAGTCTCACGCCAACCGCTACGGCCGCTACACCATCCCCCTTCTGGCCCTGAGCGTGGACTTCTACGTGCGGGTGTTTGTCCGGGTGTACACGGGCCCTGCCATTGTCAAGCGCTCCACAAGGTAGGTGGGCAATCTCATCCTTGCTTTGGGTGCAAAGCATTTTCATAGAGACAGCTGAGGTGTTAAACCTCATAAACTTTTCATACCTTGCAAATTGAATATTTAACTGTAACATTCCCTTCACGTGCGGTCGCACTCGCATTGGCCAAATGAGACATGTTCGGCTGAGAGAACGATGCCGTTACCACAAAGGAGTCCCTTCAAGCTGGTTGTCGATGCTGTAGCAAAATGCAGGTGCGTTCCAGCTTTCAATGACACCACAATCCCGTTCCGACATGGTGATCAAAGATAGAGGGAAGTATTAGAAGCCTACTGCCACCTTGTGCCTTATCGCACCACCCCTATCCCTTGACGTGTAGATTGTGTATTTGACGAGTGTGGTTTGTAAGATTTTGTGCCTGTGTAAACGCTTTTTTTGGTTAAATTTAGTTTTTTTGTTTTTTTTTTTGTTGTTGTTGTTGTTGTTGCAGGCGAGGTGGCTATCAAACCTTTTGTTGAAGTTTGGCACTTGTCCCGTCTTTCTTCTCCTGCTGCTAAGTCCCGTCCGAATTGTGTTGCGATGATGAATTGGTCACGGGGCCTCAGTGTGCGTTGTCCCTCTTGCAGCAAGCTCGGCATGGTGTACCAGTGCAGCGGCTGCGAGACGTTCACTCTTCAGCCACTGGGGCGCTGTGCAGAGAAAGGGAACAGGTGAGCAGGGATCACTGTGCGTGTATCTGATGTAAAGATCAGGCACTTGTGCAGCTTCGCCCATGTGCCCATGTTTGTGTGAGGCCGATGACATTGCCTTGCTGAGCCATTTGTAGAGCTCTGTGATGCCATAACATGTCTGGTGACTTGCGGGCTCCTTGTGGTTGACGATGGCAGTGGGTGGAAGACAGAACGAACGTGGGACGACAGGATTGGCAGTCGGTTTGTAAGTCGGATGCTCCCCCTGTCTTCTTCCCACTGCTAGCTGGAACACTGGGAGCACATTGGAGAAGGTCGACAAGGGGGTGCGAGTCTGTGGGAGGGTGTGAAGTTTAGAACACCCCCATGCCATGGAAAAAAAAAAAAAAAAGCTTGTGTGGCCCTGCCCTTGTGCACCGATGCTTGGGACTGTTACTGTTGCCGTTAAAATGCGGCCAGTGAAGCTCATGAGCAAATTGTTGAGATGACCCGCCGCGGTGGCTCAGTGGCTAAGGCGTTGCGCTGCTGAGCACGAGGTCGCGGGTTCGATTCCCGGCCGCGGTGGCCGCTTTTCAGATGGAGGCGAAAAGCAAAAACGCCCGTGTGTACGAGATTTCGGCGCACGTTAAAGATCCCCAGGTGGTCAAAATTAATCCGGAGCCCTCCACTACGGCGCGCCTCATCGCCTGCGCTGCGTCGGCGCGTTAAACCCTACTATCAATCAATCAAATTGTTGAGATGAATTAAAAGCTTCATGAAGTATAAAACAAATATTAGAACCCAGCTGGCTTCTTCTGAAGAGCATAAAGTCACTTCACGGTTCCAGATATTTATCAGTTACGTGGCAACAGGGCAGAGATGAGGCGAACCATGGTAGGCGAGAAAGGCGAACAATCTTTTTACATTATTTACAAGCAGTGAAGCCAGCGCGCGTGCAGGCTGCACACCTGTCACGTTTTCGTCGTCGTCGTCGTCGCCCTCGTGGACGTGGATGGTGGGCTATGACCCCATGGGGCATTGTCTGCCATGTCCCTTGACAATATCGAGTGTAGTGAAATGGGCGATCGGTAAAAAGCGCAAAGGCTCACGGGTACTTCGTCTGCGCTTGCCACTTCCGGTTCGAAAGCTCTCCTGCCCTCCCATGCGCCAATGTCTTTCACGCGTGCGTGTGTGTGCTGTTGTTTGTCGCAGAGTGCTTACCTGTCAGATAAACCCCTAGTAGGGTCAATCGTTGTTATTTATTGATCTCCTGATGCCTGCATTTTTTTTTTTCCTGATGGAAGCAGATAAACAACAAGCACACACGTTTGTGAAGGCCGCTGGCATATGGGAGGCCAGGAGAGCTCTCGAACCACAACTGGCGGGACTCCTCAGGAGAAAGCAATGTGCCCATGAACCTTTGCGCTTTTTACCAGTTGCCTATGGAGTGCCAACTGTCTCCTGTTTATTCCATCTCTTTTGCACTTCTCAACTGCTGTGGTCAACTGAGTGTTTGTTCTAAGACTGCCGGCTTGTGTGATCTTTTTATATCGTTTCTGTGTCACCCCTCTCTATGTGTGTGTGTACGCACGGATGCTCATAAAAAAATGCATATTTTTTTTTCTCTCTGTTCCCCCTTTCTCCCGTTATGGCAAGTACTGCTGATCGTGTAGGGAAGAATGCACAACGGTAAGATTTATACCAGCAGGTAGTTCAGCTCTGCCTTTCGGAAGCAGCACAGCAGCCTTACCACCCCGCCCTGTGAAGCAACAAGACATCAGGTTGCTGACTTTTTGGTGTCATAGAAGAAGACAGAATGCTTCTTTCAGGGCATTGTAGCCAAGCCGGTTCCAGCTTTTGGTTCTACCTGGCGAGTGGGAGTGGATTGAAGGGCTCATTGGTGGGCCTTAGATTTTCTCAGGTGCGCGGCTCGTTTCTTAGTTTCTGAAAGTTCACTTCTTGTTTCTGTCCTGCAGCTTCAAGTTCACCCCAGCCCTGGGTCCTCCCGTGGGGCTCAACTGCTCCCACTGCGGTCACAAACACCACGTGAGTGCCGGGGGCACCGTTGTTACCTATGTTTTTGGTTTTGGTGTGGGCCTACTTTTGCTCCTGTGGACCATTGATGGGGACCACTGGTAGCACTGCTGTGATTGCTGATAATGGTTTGTAGCTTATGAAAGTGTAAAGAAAGATTCTACATATTTCGTTGAGAGTTGGTGTGCGCAGTTCTCATTCTGTTGTTCATCACGGGACTCTTGGCACATCCGGTCAGCCGCTGTTTGCGTCATCTCTGCTGGGCAACTGATGGCTTCATTTTGTGATTATTTACGAGATTATTTCAACCCTTTAACTGCCAATTTACCTTCTGAAAAACGTACCAAAATTGCCAATTTCTTTTAAGTAGTCATAATTTTGCCGTGCAATTCTCATTCTGAAAATATTGATTTCTGTTTAAAATTTTTAAAAAATTTTAAAAATCTACTCTTGAGGACATCTTTCCCTCAATGCATGTCATACATGCCATGTCAGTGTCCACTCTCGTCGTCATCTGAAGCAATATCCAGGGCAAAGTCAACGTCCGAGTCGCTGTCGGACACAAATTCCATTTCCTCACTAATGCTCCTTTCTGTACAGCTCCAAGAAGCACCTCTTTTTTTTTTTTTTTTTTTTTGAGCATTGCTGCCACCGGCATTCTTCTCGCAAAGTGCCCTTATGAAATGACTGTTTCTACGCTTAAAACACACGTGAAAGGCACGAAATGCAGTTTTTCATAGACAACTACCGCCATCTAGGGTTGAAAATTGCAAGCAAGGCAATTGCAAGCAAAGCAAGGCAATGGACCTCTCCCGGGGTACGTCACGCGGCGGCCGTGACGTCACGGCGAGCGCACGTGCTGGGCGTGGCCGGGAAGGGTGGTTGGCAAAACATTCGGGCCGGCGCGCGGCGCGTATGCAGTGAGGCTGCATTGGACGCGCGCAAAGTGGAGTTTCTGTTTATGTGTTGGCTTTTCTGATGCCGGTGGGCTGCTGTGCTCTCGGCTACGCAAATCGTGCGAGCAAAATCAGGGGCATTAGACACTTCCACGTCACCAAAAAGGTAAATTCGGCAGGTATTTTGGATGCGCGCAATGCGCCGAAGAGGCTGCAGCAGCCAAAGCAGCAACATTGTCTGCTCTTACTCATGACATTTCCCATTCTCGAACTTCTGCTGTTCTTCAAAGCACAATCATACCGCCCATACTGGCAGTCCACGCTGATTAGTGCCATAAAACGATGTTGTTGTTCAACCATCTGCTATCACGCAGCACCAGCAGAAATTTGTCTAGTGAAATGCAAGGGAGGGGAGGGGGGGATTTTCTTGCTGCGAAATATTACCGTGTTTTGACCAGGCAGAGTACTGTATTAAAACGACAATGAATGCGTAACCTGTTGGCGACGCCAAATAAATGTTTCGTCGAGCGATCTGCGACAGCCGCCTGCCGGCGCCAGATCGACCACGACAAGTTTGATCGTATGGGGGGATCTGTTCAAGACGAACGAAATTTATTGCTTGCAAGTGCAATAAATTTTTACTTTGATCAATTATATTATTTCTTGAGGATGGGGCCAAACAGAGGTGCTTTCCGTGCTCACATGTATCATCGTGCCTGCGCCGCGAGATGGGCCGCTCACGCGTCTTGAAAAAACTCGAAAAATCTGTTTGCCCTAAGCGAACGAACTCAGGGAATGTATTCTTCTGTTGCGGCCTCCCGCCGCTGGCGTATGCAGCGGGCGTGCAAGGACACGAACTTTAACTATCAAGAAATAATGCCTACGGATAATTATTTCAGTGCCACTGTCGCAAGCTATAACGCACTCACCATGTGTGGCTGCTACGTTACTCTTACAATGACGATGAAACGTTTCGTGATTTTACTGGGGAAAAGGTAACAAAATAATCGGTCACTTGCTTAGAGCACGGCATAATCGTGATATTTTTATTGGAACAGTTTTTGGCTTTTGCTCTTTATATTTTTGTTCCATTGCTGCTTATTTTACATTCTAATCCTTTCATGACTTACCTTTGCTTTTTCCCCTCGACATGAAATCGTGCGTACGCCACTGCCTCCGGGTGACGCAAAGAGACCAAGAACAGGGAGCGTATACGCTGCCTGAGGCACCGCGCGACCTCGAAAGCAACCATGAATGAGCTTTCCTTGGTATGCGTCCGGACACAAAGCATCCTAAAAACACATTCTTGGAACGCGTAACAACAGCACCACCCTTCAGAATGACTCGTTTAGGCTGTTCTGTCGCGCACTGATTATCCGGAAGCGTCACTCGTCAATTGACCGTACGGTACACGAAAGCGTTGCGGAGGCTGTAGGTGCAGAGAGTTACGTGGAGGTGCGACGACCACAGCTAGGATAGCTAGACCCCCCACCTGCAATGTAGGCGGCCAGCGATGTGCCGAACCAACGGCACAGCGCTCCTTTCTGGCGCCGCACGGCCAGGCCGGGCCGTCGGCGCAGGGGCGTTCTGCCAACCGACGCCGCATTTCGCGGCCGCCAGCAGGCGCCACCCGTCGCGCACGTGCGCTTCGTGACATCACGGTGTTTACATACAGGGAGAGGTCCATTGCAAGCAAAGCAAAGCAAAGTGTTATGTCTTTGGTGGCGGAAGGAGCGAAAAATCGGGCCAGACGAGTGTGGCTCATCGTTGGTGATATTGGTACAAACACGTGTGGCGAGTGCAGCTCGGGGTTGGCAGCCAGAAGGTTAAAAGTACTGCCCCAGAGACTGGTATATTCGTTTTCTGTCTATACCTATTTGCACGAACCTTGGTTTCGTCTTCAGTGTCCATGTTAAAATGTCCTCTGGCAACTCGATGGTTCAATTCATTTGGTTCGTGATGTGCAAGCTGCTTGACTCTGGTTTGACATATGCTGGAAAGGCTGACAAAGGGTGATTGCTTTGAGTAACAATTTACTGCACTGAAAAAAAAAAAAAAAAAAAGAAAGAAAGAAAACAATGATCAGAAAGGGAATGCGGGTGCAGCCAGAATCGTGTACTATGTAGGCTTCATTATTGCCTGTTTCATGCCTGTTTCATGCCTGCTTCATGCGTGCTGTCCACTTTGCGTGGCATCAGCATTGTGTGAAAAGGCGGCTTAAAAAAATCTTTTCTATGCGGGAAAGCTGACACAGAAATGCATGTCTCGTTGTAAAGCTAAAATAGAAATGTGTGCTGCGTAGGAGAAATTGGAAGAGCGTTTGCTTTTAGCGGCAAGGCCAACTTATTGAATAAGTAACTCCCAGGGTTGACAGAACAAATTACTTGGAGAAAAGAGGTTATGTTGATTTTCTGATTTTTGTGGCCTTGTGGCCCCAGGAATGCCTCCCCAGTTCCAAATTTTCTGCCAGCCCCTTTGAGCTAACTCTGGAAGCTCTTTTGTAGCCTTGTTCCCGGAAGACAGCATTTACGGGCGATCATTCCGTTTGGTGTGGCGGTGTCTCTGTGCTAGCAGTGAAATTCCCGCTGTGTGTGACCAATTTGTGTTTACAGACTGAATGTACTCCTCTCCCCACTCCCTCCACCCTTCTTGTTCACTCTGCTCTCCTTATGTCAACTTTTAGGCCTGGAACTGAAAATGGCAACACTGCTGGGTTTTTGTGAAACGACACCTCTACTACAGTCAAAACAAATAAAATTGTAGAAACCCTTGAGTGGGAATAGTCCTATAAAAAGTGAGAATGCTTTCGAGGGGCTCATCTCCGTGCACGGACCTCTACAAATGGTTGCCTTGCATTCCCCACGGCCTGCTATTAAATACCGGCCCATGTGTACCGACAGAGCACGTTGTGTCATGCATTATGGGCGCACATATTTCTGGGGGGAAGCTTAGGCATTAAAATTGCGTACTGTACATTGTGAAGGTGGTTCTTCCCGCTTGCCTTCCAGATTGGTGGTCCCATGTGGATCGACCCCCTGCACAACGTGGACTTTGTGGGGCGCCTCATCCAGCGTGTCTCCGAGAACCCTGAGCTGTACGGCACCTCCAAGCGTATGCTGGGCATCCTGCACATGCTGGCCGAGGTGAGCGGGGAGCTCTGACACCTGCCGAAAGGTGTGTTTTCGATACATCCGCGAGGCCTTCGCATTCCCACAAGAGGAATCAGTTCTGCAGAATGTGCAGGTGACTGCGGTGACTGGTGCAGCTGACGTTTGGGAAGCCGATGCCGTGGTGCTTCTATGCCACCATTTGGCCATGACGTCCGGTGTGAGGGTGTAGCCTTTTCAGGCATAGGCAATTAAAACCTGAGCCTCTTTGGGCAGCTTGGCGGGGAAAGGGTTATCCATGGACAGTATTTGTTCTTCAAGCACAGACGATCATTCAAGATAGCATTCAAGAGTTAACGATTCCACCTGTGATCATTATATTAGCGTAAATGGAGATAAATGGTTGAACAAAATTTTGAAGCACAAAAAAGAAAAGAAGAAATTACGGATGCCCTGCATTTCCACAATAATGCACATTTTATGAAAGTTTCACCTCTATTTGTTATAGTAGCGTAAATGGAGATAATTGGTCATACAGGATTTAGAAAAACCGAAAAATATGGCTGTGAAGAACTGACACTCAAGACAAGCGGCATAAGAATGCTACGCATTAGTAGATAATTCTCTGAATTTCTGCTGAATTTTTTTTGTAATGAACCCTTTCATGTTGCATGTCGAGGTGGTTAGTACAGAATATTGTCCAGACTATCACTTGAGCATTTTGTGCTGAAAATGTAAATGCATAAGGTGCAATGTAAAGAGAGAGAGAGGGGAAGAATTTTCACAATGGCTCTGGCGACTGCACTTGCTAACTGTTACGTGTCATCTGTTTCGCTATTTCTCACAGGAGTTGGAGGTTCCCCTGTACTTCATGCTGGACAAGCTGGCATCAACTGTTCGCGCCTCAACGCCAAGCATGCTTCAGTTCAGGTATATCGTGTTAGGCTTCCTGCATAACCATTTTTCTCAGAACCAAGACCCTGATGTTTTGTATCTTTCTTGTCTGCCCTGTGTGTAAATCAGGACCAGTTTTATGGTTAACGGCAGCTGTTGCGCTAATGCAGGTCTGCCCTGCTGAATGCTGGCCACCAGGTGTCGTTTTCGCACGCGTGTAAAAACTCCGTGAAGACGGATGCTCCGATGGAGTTCATCTGGGACATCATCCGCACGTGGGTGAGCAAGTCTTGAGACAACTTCTCTCTGGCGCATCTGAAGTGGTGTACAAACAGGGTGTCAAACCAAACTGAAAACTGAAACTGAAGTGGTACATATCTAATTTCTCCAGAAGTGGACACGAACCGTGATTCTTTAGTATGCCAAACCAGAACCGGAACCGAACCGGAAAAAAAGAAATAACGGTTACCGGTTCACGAGGAAAATGGTTCAACCATGCGGGGTCAATGTTGTTTGACATCTTTCACAAGAATAGAAACTCTCTACTCTCAGCCGCGAAACGGAAAAAAGGTTGCGCCGCCCCAATGTTGTGAATGTGTGGGGCCTCTGGTTGCGTATGCAGAGTGCAAGGCTGCTAAAGAGATCTGTAACACTCTCTGCAGACTTCAAGCAATATAAAACACTGGCTCTGCACACCCATTCCCAGGCATTGCTAATCTCACTATGGGTGTGCAGGGGTTACCAGGCTGCAATTTAGCTGCATTGTGCATTGGCTAGGGCCCACAGTTGGAAAGTTGTTGTTCCATTTCAAAATTCTTTCTAAATATGTTCATACACCTGGAAAGGGTATGCACTAGGAGAGACACAAGAGAAAAGGCCATGCCTGCAGCAGTGCATAGTGTCTAATCAATGCCACAATACAATGTGAGTTACTTCTCCATCATTTTGCCGGAAAAGCTGCTCAAGTTGGTACAGTGAACACCATGCTGCTTGTCTGTGTGTGTGAATGCATGCATGCTTCTTTTTGCATGTGTGTGGGCTTATGTGGGAGCTCTCATGTATATTGTTAATGTTCAAAGGAAAGCAGGAGACTCTCTCGTGGTGGGCAAGAGCAGCAGCTACGTATCGAAGGTGCCAAAGTTTGACCCTGCCTCGGCATTGCACGTTGAACCTCAGTAGTTCATTTGCTGGTTGCTCTTCATTATCTGTTTCATTTGCTGAACCGGTTCACAAACTGGTTCAGCACTTGGACACTGATTCGCGGATTTATATAGTTGCACCAAAACTGAACAGAACCATTTTTTTTTCTCGGTTCAACACTCTGTGTACAAGTAACACATGTGGCTTTTGTTCTTGTAGACTACTAGGTTTGGGAGATTGGTAGCTGTTCTTTTTCTTGGCTGGCTAGCAAGTGAAATATTATGAATATTGGCTAGCAAGTGAAAATATGCTTTTACTAGTGCTGTGTAGTAGTACAAGCCACGCATTGTCATTAGCCTCGGTGGTTGGTTCGGTACCGTGCACAGCTTGTTCATTGCTGCACAGAGGGGAGCAGCTTCTGTGCTTTCTGGTATTGCGAATCATAAAAATGTCATGCATTTGAGTTCTGCGTCAGTGAAATCGTGAAATGTCTCAAGTGTGGCCTTCTCTTTTTGAATGTTGTAGAAGCTGCAGAACCCATCCAAGAAGCCCCTAGAGCCTGGCTCTCCTGGGGAAGGCATCATGAAGACAGAACCCAGGTAACGACTCTTCGCCAAGCCTCTTGGTCACGTTGATTGTCATGACTGCAGATACATTTTTTAACCTTCAATGTTGCACATTACCTTTGCACGTCAAGGTTATTTGAGGTGGATAAAGTGTATCGGTTGCTGAGTATGGATTTAGAAGGGGTTTATTGGTACACAGGCCCTAACTTTCCCCCTGCTTTGACTTCTATCATCAGAGTCAAGCCTAAATCTGCCTGTTAATCAGGGTTAAGTGCTAAGTAAAAGATGCGGGGATGGTGGAAAAAGAACGAACCACGGGGGATGTGAACAACGGACATCAAAAACGTACATGAAGAGTGCCAGCGAGAACAAAACCACTTGCACGACAAGCTGTCTTCTCGCAAGTGGTGGTAAAAGGCACATAGTGATGTGGCTATTTGCCGCATTAGAAAGAAAGTTATATATATATATAAATATATATATATATATATATATATCTGTGTGTGTGTGTATGTGTGTGCTCAATATATATATATATATATATATATATATATATATATTTTTTTTTTTTTTAAAGACAGAAATAAGAGTTGGCAGTCAGGAAAACCTCGGAAAGCAAAGGGGAGGACGTGGTAGGTCAATGAAACAGATAAAGAATTTGGAAAGAAAGAAAGAAAGTGGAGAAAAAATGCCCGCCAGGTGGGATCCGAAACCACGACCTCCAGAATACCGGTCTGGTGCGATAATATATATATATATATATATATATATATATATATATATATATATATATATATATAATATACAGTGAAATCTCGATATAACGAACTTCAGGGGACCGCGGAAAATTGCTCGTTATTCTGAAAGGTCGTTGTAGCGAAAATCACAAAATTTAAGACAACAAATAACATTTCAATGCCTAAACCGACCTACCTCTACAGCTCTGCATCCTTGAAGTCATTTTTCAGAAAAAATGCACAAGTGAGCATGAAACAAGGCACGTTTATTTGAAGTAGTCGGCAATTTTCTTCTGGTGCGTGCAGCACAAGCTTCCCTGCACGAAGGACTCCAACTCTTCCATATTCCTGTGGACTGACTACGTGGCCGCGTGGTTTTCCCCGGAAATGTGCGATTTTAGTACGCTGTCCAGCACACCCGCAGTCGTCACGTGCTCGTCGCAGTCTTCGAGTACTGCCGCGGCACCCTCAGAGGCATCGTCGTTTATGTCGTCCTCGCTGCCTTCTTCATCCTGAACGCTCAATGTCCGAAGATTGTCCTCTGTGGTCAGCTCCGCTGATGTCTGCGAAGATCCAGCAAGCAACCCGAGCAGCGGCGGAAAGTAGAAAAACTCGAGGTATGGGCCTCGTGCACTGCAGTTTCAAATAAACATGTGGCGCCACCTGGGAGCGGCGGCGGAATTTTTTCTTAAGAACAAAATAAACATATACAGCAGTTGGCTACGCGGCTTAATTTAAACAACAACCGTAAAATAAGTATACAACAATTACCACGTTTTTTTTAAAATTCACAATTGCTATAATAACAGAAATATTACGCTGACGAGTTGCGCGAGAATACACGCCGAAATAATTTAGAAAGCGCCCCTTCTCCAATACAAGCAGACGACAGTACACGGATCAGCTGCCTGCGACGCCGACGTTCCCAAAGCACATAGTACCCGAAAAGAAATAAAAAGAACAGATCAATAAATGCATTTGCGTATGTGCAGGCTACTTGGCGTAAGACCGTTGCAAAAAAAAAATGCCGTGTATCCAGTGCATATTTTTGTAGCGCCTCAAATAGCCTTAGGTGTGCACGCATCTGTGCACGCATCAGAAAATACATGGAACAACCCACGGATATGCATGCTTGAATTGTAGGTAGTCATACCAGCAAAATATGAAGCTTTAAAATGAAAACAGAAACGTAAATATTCACGCTACAGTGCGACACAACCGTAAACAGATGGACACACACCAGCCACAATTCGGAGACTCGCATCTACACTTTTATTGAAAGGACTCTAAAAAATCTCAAACATGTACAACTTGTAGTTTGCGTTTGAAAAACGAGTTCAAGTGGGGCTTGTTGCGCAAAATATTTTTGCTGACAAAGATAACTTGCAGCGTAGTCACACAAACATCACGTACAACTCTGTCAGCTTTGAAACAATCTCCATTATTCAAAATGGTCTTATTTTATCAAGGTCACTCCGAATGCGAGAGGAATCATTCGTGCACAATTAAAGCTCCTGTTGTGCGATCTACCATATCAGTGCCCGTGTCTATGTCGAGCGATAAACAAGGTAAATAAACGTTCAGAGGCTTTCATAAAAGCCTCGTCTCGCGCATCTATGTCCAAAATTATTCGCATATTAAGTACGCATATATAAACCTATGAAAGCACTTCAAAAAGCGTTGCGATATTTTTATGAGCCCATCCAACGAACTCATCGTAGTTTCAACAGTTTGAGGTAGAGTTTACTCAAGCAGTTGGCATTTTCAAATACCTGCCTCTACAAACCTGAATCTTCGGGCTCTTGAAGCCGCGCTTATCCTTGGTGTCGCAATGTATACACACAGACCTTTCGCCGCGATTTCACGCACTCAACACATCAAATCACTTCCTGACATGTACAAGGCACAGGGGAGTGTACACACGGGAGAAATTCGCTTCTGCAAGCACCATGAAGTCGCGTAGTCGGTCTTCTCCTCACAATAAGCTTTCCGCCAACTGCTTGGTTATGCCAGCAGTTCTAACCCAGCCGTTCTGATCTATGGCTAAATAAATCAAATCCACCAAAGCGACCACAGCAACGAAGGCGTTGCTGGCGTCGTTGGGACGTTAAGCCGTTATTTCATGCTCTTCGGGGGCCGGGGGCCCCACAAAAAATTTTCCACTGGTGGAGCCAGCGATCACACCCTCCCTCACACATACATTATCGCTTCCGGGAGGCGATGCACACACAGACGCACACTCCTGCGCTCCTCTCGTTCTCTTGTTAACATCGCGGGCTTCCGTCTTTTTATTTTTATCTTTTATTTGGGCGGCGCTGCTCGGTGTTCAGTGGAAGCCGTTGCGAAATGACAGCGTGATCACGCGCTGCGCGGAGACAAAACCGCGCTTGTTGAAAACTGTTTTTATGTGATGCATCGATTTCCTGTCGCCTTTGTGAACCATATACCATATTCTATTTAATAAAGTACCGTTTGGCTGTTCGTATCGCATGACAACAGAATAGCGGTCATTCCTTCTTTCTCGTCTAATAATCGTACTGCGCGGAATACTATCCTCCGGACGTCGTTTGCTCACGGACTTCAGAAATTATGCCTCCGTTGCCCGCAAGATGGCGCTGAACACAGCGCATCAGTGGCGCCACCATACAAGCGCACGAGGCCCATAGGACGGCCGCGGCTTTCTGGACGGAGGAGGCCAGCCATGCTTCAGTTTTTTTCCTTCTCCTCACCTTATTTTCTCTCTCTCTCGCATCGGCTCGCGCATTCCGCGGAGCAAGTTTCAAAACGTCCTCTTCTGCGCTGCACTTTGCCGTTTCGTCTGCTAGCATACGGCTCCGGTTGCCGCGATTGTTTAACGGAAATCTAAGAATCTCCGGCCTTGAAAATGTGAGTTCGTTGTACTGAGGCGTTGTTAACATGGCACGGAACTAAATAAAAGGATCGTTACTTTGAAAAGTTCGCTATTCTGAAGTACGTAGTAGTGAAATAATTTTACATTAAAACTATAAGCAGTCAGCGTGAGATTTCTTAAATGCTCGTTAATCTGAAAAGTTCGTTAATGTGGTGTTCGTTGTACCGAGATTTGACTGTATATATATAATAGTATTTTTTTGCCCTCACTGTGCAGCACAGGGTACACTACACTTACCTTGAATTGAATGAAAACCATTGCGTGCGTTTGGTTACAAGTGGCCCATGATACTGTGTCCATCCATTGCATGACATCTTGTGAGCTTGAGGAAAGCAGAAGGCGCTACTCTGCACCTTCCAGCCACCTTTCTGAGAGGCAAGGTTTACTAGGCAGAGCAGGCATGGCTTGTCAAGTGTGCTGTTTGTGTGATCTTTGGGTGTTGCAACCCATGTGTGGCTACTATTATATTCTTGCTGGAATTTTCGCGCTTGTATGCTCTTCACCCTGTGAACATTCGCTTGACATCTGGTGTTGTGTTGGCGTGTTCTGTAGCTGACGCCCAGTTTACATCATGTTGTGTGGTATGTCCTTCTGTTCTGGCAACCCACTAGCCCTTGGCTTCCCAAGGACACTTCCCCTGTCCAGGACTTTTCTTAGATAACACCACCACGGTGTTGTGGGGAACAAACAAACCACAGGAGGTGTTAACAGTGGACATTGAAAAATTACATAAGGAGTGCCAGTGAAAACGATATATTGGGAGACTGTTAAACTACGTTTGAAGAAGGTTTGGTCTGGGGATTCAAGTGGGCTGCTGAGCCTTCATCTCACTGGGGGATGGTTCCAGCCACAGTGGTTGGGGGCGTTCTCTGCCCCTGCTGTGGAGTGGCCTGGTTTGAACATATGATCAGTTGTGTCCATTTCAAGTTTCGAAGATGTTTATTTCATGACCATTTTATTGGTGACACAGACTCACTTGAGACGCCTCTGACCATTGACACGCACAGAAACGGGCACTGGCTTTGCTTTTGCTGCGTCTTAGCGCAAAGACGTTCATAGTACAAAGGGTGAGAACATGCGGGGAACATAGGGGACGTGGTGGTGACTTGAGGATGGTGTTGCGACCTGCTCCCCCTTTTCAGTTCCCCGGTGAGCTTTGCCATCCACCCGGGGGCCAACCCATCGTCGCGAGAGCAGCAGCTGCTGAGGTACCAGGTGAACCCGGAGCCCTGCTGGGGGCCCAAGACCAGGGCCAAGACCAGGTCAGTAGGGTTGAAGGCCATCTGCACTCAAATTCCACCTTGGCCTCATCTGCTTCGAACGTACCGTACGTACCACCAAACCAACTCTGACATCACCAGCAGCCCCGTGAAATGCATTGTTAATCAGTTATAAGCGTTCAAAATAGCTCCGTTGCGGACGACGCTGCACCTGCCGGTGGGTCACGCAAACAGCCGTGAAGCGGAAGTGAGATTCCGGCCGGCCGGATGCTTCGTCCTCCGGCTGGCCAAGTGAACCGGTTGAGCGCTTCTCTGAGTACTGCCGCGCATGCGAAGCCGTTGCGCGCAGGTTTTCTCCGACCAGCTGACCACCTTGGCCACGCATTCGCCAACTGCAACATCACCTCAGGCTGCCTGTGATGGCCGCGCTCTTATCAATTTAGGTTTCAAAATCGCTGCATTTTGCTGGTCATTCATGTCGTGCATGCGCGTATTTTAGCTGTCGTATTTTGTATATCACAGTATTTTTAGGCAGACTGTATGGAAATAGGGTTTTTTAAGGGGTTGAAATTTGGAGTCCTGTTGGCCTTTAATTCACACACACCCCCATCTAATTGTATGGGGGCTGGTAGAAGGATTCCCATGAAGTTGCATGTTGTGAGACTGGTGTAGTTCACTTTTCTTCAGGAAGAAATGCAGCACTGTTGAGTATAATTGCCTTTCTTGATTTTGCAAAAAAATGTAGGTGAGATGACAGTAGTACCTGCTGGGCACTCACATGCACAGTCTTAACAAGCGGCGTGTTTGCAAATGAGCCACAGAAGCACAGGTTTTGTTGCTTTTTGTGATTCCAGGCGCAGTCAGGGGCATTTCTTCGCGCCCTATGAGTGCAAAAGCGTGTTAGTGCGTGCAGTATAGATGGTATTCACTGAAAAGTTTAGCAGGTGATTTCTTCACCTGGAAACTCTGGAAACGGCCATGTCTGTTGCCAAAGGGGCACAGACATTTCGCGGCTTGTGCCACTGTGCCCGCACCTTGCAGAAAAAAAAACACCGGCGTGCGCCGTCCACCCAGTTTCAACCCGATTCTCGGCAGTGGTGTCAAAAGATATATTAATTATCGCACTTACATTATGTGGTGGTGCTCTCCTTGTAATGCAGTTGCACGCGTATGTAGGCTTTGAATTTTTTGCCGCTCTACCTAGTTGTGCGACGATTTCAACTGTGTCTGGCAAAAGGTAGATCGTAGGGTGCTGCACGAACAGTATTTGCCATCGAGGCATTACTTTGCATTCGTTGTTGGAACATCAAACAGTTGGAACATCGAATTTTCATGTGTTGTCCTTTTTCGGGTGCCAGCACGGACAAGTACTGCCATCTTGAGGAGCTTGACGTAGCCAGCGACGATGCATACACATGGTTGCTCGCATGTGTTCCACGCCAGTGAAATACGACCTATAGGTTCAAAGTGGTGATTCCAGCATGTGTGGCAAGCTGTAAATTGCCGTGCTGGGCAGGCTCTTTGGTAATGCGCTGGCAGTGAAACAGTGGGGTTTGGCTTTCTCGACAAGCAAACCTCAAAGCACGGACTTGTTATAGGGAAAAAAAAGGGTGCTGTTCGGTGCCAAGAACTGGGTGAGGAAATGTCTGCGCAACATTTCATTGCTTTCAGTCTTTGGGCCGACAGAGAAGTGGAAAAGCGTCAGAGGCTGCAAGGAAAACGGAAGCTCAGGACGTCTCAAGGGTCTGGTGACTTGCCGGAGGCCAAGAGGCCGCTTGACGTGAGTGTACTCTCTGTCTTTCGTTTGTTTGTTTCTCTGTCTTGTTGCGGTGACCGTAAGTGGTAACACTTTTAAATAGCGGTCACCAGGTGGTGGCTAGCATTTGTGGTTTTGTTTCAGCAGCACCAAAGGATCCCATTTGGCGGCTTAGTGCCCATTAAAAGTTAGTTGCTTTCTACCGGTTTAGGGCGGTGTCAGCGAATGGGGCTTAGGCACTTATTTTTGGAACTGCAAGCAGTTGTGAAGGAATCATAATAGTAACTGCTAAAAGTTGTGACCCGTGATGCATTTTATTGCATGGCAGTTTGGAAGATAGGTTAAAAAAAGGGCCGACTTGGAGAATTGCGCCTTTGTGTACAAGTTACCAGCTTTTAAGAATGGTGCTGCATCTGTTTCTGTTTTGCGTGCTTTGTTTCTCTTCCCGCCAAAACCGGAAACTGTGGAGGCATTCTGCAACCCAGGCCAGTGAGAAATGGCGGCACTTTTATCTTAATAGGTGAATAAGCACCGAGCGGGAAGGTGTAAAAAGATAGGGTCAGTTAGTCACCTCAGAAAGGTATGTATGAAGGTGATGCTTTGTATTTCAAGGAACAGAGCCTTGGCTCTAGGGCAACGAATGATAAGCAAATGATGAAGTGACGCATTGCATAGTGATTGAGGAACACGACTACAGCAGTGTTGGTAAAAACGATGGGCAAATGACAGTTTATTCCGTTGTACCATCACTAGTTGGTGTGAACCTGTGAGCAGGAAAGAAAGCAGTGTTTGAAACAAGCTTCGCTAAACTTCGGCTGCATTTGCTGGCCTCCCACCAGCTCAAAGCTGAGCTATTCTGCAATAGTCTTGGCACGATTACACTATGCTAGGAGCTGTATTTTGGATCGTAATGTTCATGCGACATGATTTTTGCATGCTTTGTCTTAGATCTCTGTTGAGAATGATCTGCCTGCACCCGATTTTTATTTCACTCCCATTTTTCCACTCTTGCGATCTTCTGGCCATTGGAATAGTGAGACGGCCATGCTTAGTTATTAACTACAATATTTTTTCACGTCCCATAGCGTCGTTTAAGACAGTCTGCTACACCTGTTGATAGTGAGCTTGTTGCAGCTGGTACAGTATGGTTCACTTGTAATACACACACGAGGTGTCGAAAAGCTCGTCATGTTGTCTGGACTTTCTAGTTTTAGTGCTTTTATGCGAACCTCTTGTGCAAGGCTTACTGGCCGAACAACTGTAGAAATGCCAATTTTTCAGCATGTCAGCTGCCGCAGCTTTTATTGCCACATTTTGTTGGGGACACTGCCAACAAGCACCTCACAAATCACAAATCCTGAATAAAACTGCAGGGGCTTGATGCATTCTGGGTGATCAACAGCGTACGCATCAGGACGTGTTTGCTTAATTGGAGCTGTTATGAAAATCAACACGGTGTCAAATGACTTCTGACCCAATCATCTTGAGGTTAGCAAGCTGAAACTCATCCCTGGGCCACCTTTAGAGCTTTAAAGCCATGCGTTAAAGCACCGTGCACATATAGAAAACAGAAATGGCAAGTAAAAATGTATTCACTATAACAAATATACTATTATTATTATCACATGTGGCCTATGGGCTGTAGAGCAGCTGGTAGTAGGTGCAGTAAGAAGTGGCTACGACTTATAACCCCTTATAATTGCAGTGAGATCTGGCCGCTTTATCATTCAAGTGTCCACTGTTACTAGCTCAGTCTGAGTGCCCAAACACATTGCTTGCACTAGGCGAGCATGCTGGGTGAAGAAACTTTCACCGTGTGAGGTGTAAGCAGACCATTTCTGGCTATTTTTGTCGGCAGCTTGCAGACGACGAGTGTCAACCGGTGGACGACGCCACACAACAGGAAACCCTCAAAGACGAGGAGGGGGAGAAGCAAGATGCGAGTAAAGGCTAGCTCGCAACAGTGCACTGTCCTTTTCTGTTCTTTTTCGCCTGCTAAAGCGGCAGCTGGCTGTGCTAAAAAAGAAAGAAACAGCCTGAGGTGCCATTTGTCACTGCATTAGCCGCCAGTTGGTGAGACAAAGTCCTTATAGTGGCATAGATGGCGAGAACATGCTTTAGCTTTATGCTAATTGCAGTGGTTAACAGTAATATGTGTGGTATAGGCATGGCTACATTTATGCCTTGGCTGGAGGTAAGTGCTTTCTCTCACCTGCCTTGATGCTAGAATAGACTCCAACTTAGCGTGTATTTATTCACTGCCTAAATTGTTTTTAATGCAATTCACCGAAAACTAGCAAGAAAAAAAAATTTATGGCCAGAATTGATCTCCAGTGATCACCTTTAAATGCAAAGCATTCTCCGGCTTGGGAGAAGTGTATGCTGTTGTCTCACAAGCATCCACACATAAGGGTTCCTGGATCATTACAGGCAGCACATGTGTGCATGTGTGTGTTAGTATGGGCAGAGCTTCTTACGCCAACAGTAGCTGTGATGCGAGGCATATTCAAACACACTTGTGCAAGGAGGCCAGAAAGCCATCCAGGCGACTGAAACTGAGATTAGTCGGCAGAGAACACTTGGCACTAAAGTCCAAGACATTGGGCAACCCATGCACAAAAAGCTCGTCGTGCTGCATTACATCAAAATTGCTGCTCTCATGTTTTGCTGCTCAATCGTGCATGGATAGGCAATGTCCGCGTGGCTTTTTTTTGCCCTGCCAAGTGCCCATTGGATGGGTGTAGGTACTTGCCAAAAGTTGAAGCCAAAAGCGCGAGAAGTTTGTTGCCCCACTCAAGTAACCACTTAGTCGCCCTGGTGGCATGCAAGCATTTGAAAAAGGCTGTGAACCATCCACGGACCTCTCAAAATGCAGATGTGTTGCAACGTTTTGCCAACACAAAGGTAGGGCTGACCAAATCCAAGCTATACTTGATTCTTACCTTCCTTTGATAATTGATAGTGCCATCCTCTTTGGTGGTGTCTTGATAGTTATCTTCGGCGATACTTCTGTGCTGATACCTGGTGGATAAGCTGTGCAGGGCCTTGTCATCTTGGAATTGCACCGATGAATGTAACTGTCAACCTTACTACAGAACACACAGCCCAGCGCAGAGACCCCGTTATTGCATCAGCATTCAATCAGTGCAATGGCTCTCGACCACCGGTGTGCTTATGATTCGACGTGCTACAAAGTGTCACAGAAATTTCCCCCTGCGTTCCTAGGTTTGGCCTTTGTGCTGTCTGCGCTCGTTTCCCTTATTTCCGGGCGCACCTGAGGCATTGCAGCACAAACAAAGATGGGTGCACGCAGCGTAGACAGAAGTACCACAGGTGAAAGATTGTATACGTTTTTCACGTTTTTCTCCCCTTTATCAGATTTAATGGTTATTGAAACCTGAAAAGTGCTTGCTGACAAATGCTTGCTTGCAACTGTCGGACTTATGCCACTCTTCTAAATGTGAGTGAAAAGTATTCAACATACTGTACGCTTCGTGGCAAAGCTGGCACCCACAGTGCAACTTCTGCTTGTGCTGATCACATCAAAACCCAGTGGGTTGGGATTCCGGGTTATGTGGTCAGTTGGTGTGGTGACCCTGTGCGAAGTTGGTGAAACAGACTTATACCCCTGCCACACGGCAAATCTAATGTCATTCAAAGTGAACGACAACATTAGCCGTTAATGACATACGGTTTGGCTGTGCGGGTCTACGCTGCGAAACAAATGTCACTTGTGATAGCAGTGACAGTGACAGCTAGCTCGCAAAATTGCAAAATTATAGTTCAAGTGCATCTAGGATGTGCATCTTTATACATAATAGTTTAAAAAAAATAATTCTTTTTTTAAACCAAAACGAAGAAAATCACTGTTTTAGGTGACATAAGTAGACATCACAAGCCGAGACAAGTATGCGAAAAATTCGTATCAGCGGGTGTTGGGGACGAGATTTCTTTTTAATGTACTTGTCGTTATTTAAAAAATAATATGAAGGGGAAAATATAAGTTTGCTGACAGTTTTTAGAAACAGCGTGCTTTGGTTTATTACTGAGCTTTCTTGTTTAGTGACGCGCCACTGCTGTCGAGGCTACTCATTTGACTGCTGCATGAGCTCCCGAATCTCAGTTAGCCGCTAAATGTCATTCCCCTCAAATGTCATTCGGTATTCTCGTGAAACGCTGAACCAATGACATTTGAGCAAATGTCATTTTCTCTAAATGTCATTAGATCTGCCATGTGACAGGGGTATTAGTGTCGTTCGTTGCACAGCAGGCCACAATTTCCAAGAAGTCAGTTTGCCCTAAATTTTTCAAATAAGGACCCACAAGCTGCAGATACAAAGCGGCCACATACAAACCTGGAAAGAAGTAGGTAGAGGCTGGGCCGAGGAAAACAAATGATGTGTGAAATTTATTTGCTTAAAAACAACCTCTTTGCTTGCACTCTTTGTCAGACATTAGCGGCGTGTCGCCTCCTCTCAGAGCTACCACGCATACAGCAGTACGCACAGTGTGCAACACAACCGGTATCACACAACCCATCCGGGAGAAAGAAAAAACAAAACAAAACAAGACACGATGAAAGAACGGAGGGCGGCGGAATCACTAGAAATGCACACTCGCCGCTCCGTCCGTCCATTCGCAGCAACTTGGTCACGTGATCACTTCTGCATCACAAGGCATTTGTAATAAATAATGCATCAACAACACACATATTGCACATTCATCCATGATAGAAACACACGCGACAGCAGGAATGTGTGGACCGGGGTCAAATATCGCAGGTAGCCATCATCTCTGCTTCTCTCTGTGGTAAGCTTGACATTGTAGTGAATTTCTCCATCAATTTTCCTCTGCCGAATTATTTCTGCAGCAGCTATTATGAAATTATGAACTCCCTCATCTGTTTTTTAATTCATTTTTGACCAGAGAGCATGCATGAAGAACACTTTTTTCAACACATATTTCAAGCATTCTTTTTGTGTAATAAGCATAGCTTGTCAGTAGAAGGAAAAAAAGCTAATGTGACACATCTCAATTTATTTTTCTGGACTACAGCATAAAGAACTAAGTAGAAGCAAGATTTAGGTTTACTGCCACCTAATGCAGTTTAGAGTAAGTTCTTAACAAGAAAGCACTGATTGGTCACTTGACCAAATAAATGCTCTCACAGCTGCTTGCTACAAGCAAATTATGCCTTACACTTAATTTTGTGGCAAATATCTGGTGCTGCTTTTGCTACTTTGAATGTCTTGCCTCTTTCCTAACTTTAGATAACACATGTATAAACCATTTTAAAATGCCTAACGGGATTTGAATTTAGTACAAACTCTTGCAGTTTTTCTGACCGTGCTTCCGACCGGACATTCTTTGCTTCACAATGCCTAGTGCTCAACGCCTGCAGCGTTCTAGTTCACATTTGTCAAGGCGGTACTGCATACCCTCGTCCCCAGTGCGCAACCAGCGGTGGGCATGATGGCTTGGTCGAGTGGCACTACTGTGATGTGAACGCTGCACACTCGCCACGCGAAAAAGGTCGCACTGGTGTCAAAAACCGCTTCGGCACATTTGTTTTTTGCTTGTTTGAGTACGGATGAACACTTTACTGCTAAGAACACGGCAGGAACATCAACCGTAGAACCCGCTATTCTCCCGTTAATGCGACAGCGTCATTTTCAGGTGCGTGCATGATAGGAACCGTTTTTGATTCTAACATCTGTTGTAAGCTCAGTATTGTGTGGAAGGCTGGTTGCCTCCTTGCGAGGAATTTACAATTGCATTCACTCTTACAAGGTATCAGATGGCAGCTCTCAGCAAAAAACGGGGGTTGCATTTTTTTTCAGCTCGTTGACACAAAAAGTATCACAAAAAACACTTTTTGCTTGCTGCCAGTGTGGTCAGTGATTAAATAGGCTTAAACACGTTGAGATTGCCGGCAAATGCCTTTCACACGCCGCTGCCAAAAGAATGTGTCACACGATGGCTATTTAAATGGCTGATTTTCAAAAAGCAACATTGAAAACAAACTAATGAGATACCGATAACACCATTAGTGGGGATGTACAACAGAAAATGACACAACCAATTGATGTTGCTAAAACAATGTTTGCAATATCACGATGCAATGTGGGTCACTTACAGTGATACCTAACCCACATTTAAGGCAAGATATCCACTTCTAGAAAAGCTCTCGCAAAAAATCGCTACGTCTACACATAATTGGTGCTCCAGGATGTTGTCAGCAATTCCCAAAGGCAGATACAGGTTCATGACACGTAGCAATAAAACAGCAAGGTGAAGTTGTCTCGTTTCATATTAAGAGAATGTTTTTATTCTGCATACCTAACGAAATTGGGCTATAAAAAGTTGTTTATTTTTCATCAAGTCATAAACAATTGACTCCTTTCTGTCTATATTACACCTTCACTTCATGTGCCACTCGGCTAGCTCAACAAGTTTTTTAATTCTTTTTAAATATTCATTCAATTCAATTCAATATCTTTTGGGCACTGAGAGTTCATTTTCCGCCATTTTTGTGAGGCAGGGAGGCGCCGGTGTTTTCATTATATGACTGACGAGTCGAAACTAAAAGTGAGATGTTTCTAAAACAACAACTGCTGGGTAGCAAATGGGTCTCGGATTTGCCGCTGGTAGTCCAAAAAGAACCCTGTCATCAGCCTCCACCACCTGTGATAGTGGCGAATTCGGGGTGATGAGTTGGACTACCAAAACAAATGAAAGAGTGTGGGTGAATCGAATGAGCCCAGTGACATCTCTTTCATCACTACTACTACCAGCTTGTTCCCTCCAGTGGCCAGGCCTTTGTTCGAATTTGAGTGGGCCTGTCACGTGGCATTCAATACATTCCTGTCTGCTGTGAAACAAAGCTTGAAACTGCAAGAGAAGACACTCGCTCTAATACTCTCCTACTCTAATACAAAAATGCCGCAGATATCGGGTTTCACTGCATTCATCTTGTAGCTTTGAGTGTCACAATGATATGCATGATATGCATTTGTTCAATTTAAACCATGCATTGTCGAGAATTGCTTTCCTATGGGATATGAACTCCCTCTGCACCTTAACTTGTAACAATCCCGTTACAGAAAATAACTAAGGGCGTTTTAACAGCTCCTTTTCAACAAGGCTTGAGATGTCTTTGACGTTCCTCCTACAACTGCCATCCAGTGAAGACAAAACCACTGCACAGCTCGAATTGTGATTCCTTAACCTGTGAACCATTCGTGCAACCGAACGCATGGGCAGTGTGCGGTCAAGCAAATAAAGCCACCATGTGTGTCAGAGTAACACCCCATTCACATACACTGGTACTGAAAACTCCAGAAGTGCGCTTGCCAGAAGTTGATACTCGTCAGCATTTCGTGCATTCGTGTAGTCTTAGAGGGTGGGTATGCCTTAGATGTAGTGCGAATAGTAGCTTGACAGCAAACCAAAGCCCTGTTGAGAAAACAAGATTGTGGATATGATGAAACGATGCTTTGTTGTTTGACGACCACATAATTCAGCTGCTGAAAAGGCTTATGTTCAAACAAAGTTGCTCCCGAGAAAAGTATCTAGAGTTTAAACCAACAAAACTCGACATCTGAGGTGACCTTAAGATCCCGCCTTGTTGAACATTGTCACAGACGCCGACTCACTTCAGCATGGAGCCACAAAACTGACTTGTGACACTTTGCTTTGTGTGGTGTAGGAGGCAGTGCGCACGATTGCAAAACCTGAGAAGTTTCGTCCCTGCCTTGAACATCAAAATGCTGTTTGTTTGAATTTTAAAGCTTTAATTAAAAGCAGGCACCATGCTTAACACTCACTTTCAAATGTCACGCACACAACATGATTTTGTCAAACACACCACACGCAATGGCGATCACCATCCTGAAATCACCATTTGAAAATCCCTCCAAAGTTCAGCACGGGGAGCAACAATATCACACGCACTCACACACTCTTCTCTTCACACAAAGAAGCTCCCATTTCTTTAAATATAACTAAACCTCAACAAATGCTCCAAGGCAAACAATTCCTCCAAAAAGGGGTGTCCTTTTCTGTAACAAACACCGGAAGAGAGATGAAAAGTAGTAGCTAGCGGTCGATGAAGCTGCTAGGGTATGCACGCACAACATGGAGTGTAACTAACTGGGGGGAAGCGTAAACAACACTCGAGCCGAAGCAGTCTACTTGGTCAACCGGCAGAAGCTTTGGTGGGGGAGATAAAAAAATACTGATGAGCCGGAGAAAAGTTTTGCCCCTCGTTGTCGTCACAGACGGTGACCCGCTCAGTAAAGCGGCGAATAGGATCGCCACCTTGTCCGCCGCCATCTCTCCAACGCAGTAAATGCTTGACGTGTCAGCAACACTTTTCGTTGAGGCGCCAGGCCAAGGCACGGTGCATCGTCTTCTTTGTCGGTGGTGCCTCGCAACCTCCTCTCTTCCTCGTCTGTCGTCTGAGCGGTGAACCAGTGGTGATAAGGAGACGTGTGGTGGCGCCGTAGTCACCTGTGGGAGGCGAACACCCTGGAGAAGAGCTTCCCTACCATGCGCAGCAGCTGCTTGGGCAGCGAGCACACTTCCAGCTGGGTGACCTTGCGGCTCCAGTGCTTGACGTAGTCCGTGCTGGCGGCAACATTGTCAGAGTCAAGGGCGATATTAACGCTGTCGGGAAGTGTGGAGCCGACCAAGAAAGGCTGTGGTGCCCTCTCTTGACTAGTTTCAGTATCAAACTGGCGTTGATACAGAAAGTAGTCAAGAGAGAGAGCCACAGCCCTTGAAAAAGCCTATAAAGAGACACTGGATTGAGTTTTCATTAATTTGGGGTAATTAATGCATTAATTCATAATTTTTGCCTTATTTTATGTTATCGTGTACTTATTTGCGGTCTAGCAACAGCAGTGTGCATGGCAGTGGCGCAGTGCAAAGATTACCCCCAACACTTCGCATATGGGTAACGTGTGCCTCTGAGGCCCAATGAGGTTGACATCGGCTTCGTAACGCAAGGGACCCAGGTTCGATTCCGACCAGGGGAAGCGGTTTTCTTTACGAAGCCTCTGTTTGGGGGCGTGATGCTGGATGAGCTATGACGACAAGCCGGACACCTAAAGCACTCTACACTTTAAGCGTTAGTGTTGCTTAACACTACAGTATTAAGCAACACTAATCAGGTTAACACGTTGATTTGGGCTAGTTGGTGCATACTAACGGAATCCAAAACAGCGCTAGCCACGTCCACTGATCCAATTTTGCTTAAAGGGGCACTGACACAAAAATTTTGCATCTTGTTTTTTTTGTTGCGATAAGTAGCTAGTGACCTACTTATGACCTGTAGAAACCTCATATGCTTCAGCGTGTGACGGTTGTTTAATTAGAGGCATTTTCAATGCGGCCAATCGCAGTTTCGGTTTCAGCGAGTGCCGCGAAACGATGGATTTTGTGGATTTTGTGTGAACAAAGCTGACCACGTGACCGTCGGAGGGATATCACAGAGCAGAGCCGCCGTAGCACCGTCGAATCCGCATCGACGGCAGATTCTGCGAATGCCCCCACGTACTGAACTCGTGAGGCGCTTAATTAAAAAGCGACCGTGGATGTGACGCAGGCGCTGCGAGTGCAAATGCTACCGCTGCTAAAGAACGACGCGCGACGCTCGAGACGGTGGGTGGCAAGACGCGCGCTGGGAGCAGCCGGCCGGTCTGCCTACAGGTCCGCCTGCAGATATGTTCGGCTTAGCACTGCGGCGGATATTCGAGTGCCGCTCTCGTAAGCGGTGCAGATGACAATTTTTAATGCAACCCGCCATCGCATCATTAACTCCTTTCTCATGTAAGCCACCATGGTCGGGACTTGGGGACAATTTCGTGCAGCGGTAACAAGCTATCACTCGAGCTACCTGCGCCGGCCTGGGCCACTTCGCGGCCGTGGCCGCCGCCTGCACAGCGACCGTGCGGCTAGCTCGGTGAGCTTTTCGTGCCTCCGGCGCGTTTTCGCATCCAATGGTAATAAACAGTAATAGAAACAGAGTGCCTGGAATCGCTGTAGAACTTTGGTCGCGGCCAGCTGCCCGATTAGCTGACGAAATCACGGCGCCTCCGCCGCCAACGATCGGGTCGTTCGTTCTCGAGAGCAGAAGCTCCGCCCTCCGGCCCTCCGATTGGAGCGGCGAGCCGGGCGAGCCCGCGTAAAACGCCGGTAGTGCGGAAGCGGCAAACACAAAGTAGTGACGTGTTAGGATGTTGTTTATTTATCCAATATCCTCGGGATGTCGATTGCGTGTGGTCCTCTGCTGGCTGCTCGGTTGCGTTTCGCACACTTTAAAATTGATTTTAAATATGTTCTAGGCTGTATTCGCCGCTGATATTTTGCAGATGATGTATATGTGTTCCCACCAATCTATCTCCGAAGTTATCTCGCCTTCAAAATTTTGTGTCAGTGCCCCTTTAATACTGGTGCCCAGAGGAGCGCGAAAGGTAGAGACCAAAGTGACTACGACACATCGTGCAGAGAGCTAGACACTGAACCACGCTGGCAAGTGCATTGATGAAGCCCTGAAAGTTCTTGACTAAGAATCTAAAAACGAATTTTATTTTAGAATGTGCTCTATGCCTGGCCCTAAGCAAAAATGCATACATATGTACAGCATCCTTGTCATCATGGTAAACACCAGAGGAAAGTCCTCCTCCTCCTCCTCAAGGATTAAGTTGTGGTGGGGTGATACCCCTCTCTGGCTCCCCATAAAACCTCAAGTCTGATAGTATAGTTCAAAGTTGCAGTGCCATCAACAGGGTTGGGAACCATTTTTGGTGGTGAGGGAGGGTAAATGCCCCTCCTCCCGTAATACAGTAAGAGAGAGAGAGTGAGGTTGAAAGATGTAGAGTAAAAGTTGAAAGTACGCCTGCTCCCGACTAGACTAAAGGTTAAAGAGGATATTAACGCAGTGAGCACCCCTGTTATTGCGTTTCATGCTCTTGCAAACGCCCGCCTTCGAAAAGGGGAATGAACACTGATCCTGCAACATCTTGCAGTGACAAGCAGCAGTGTCAGAAAAGGATATAGGATGGTCCAGGGCGGGTGCCCCCCGTTGATGTAGAGCACGTAGGAGTACCCGTCGCGGGGTGCCCCCCTGACGGAGTAGTAGAGGGGCAGGAAGGCGTGCGGGCGGAAGCGCCGCCGCTCGTAGAACTGCAGGGCGCTCGTGTTGGACGCCAGCACGTGCAGGTACACGGCCTTGCAGCTGCTCGCGGAGGAGCCGTCGCCCCCGCCCCCTGCCCCCGAGGAGGAGGAGGAATGCTGGGACAGGTGCGACAGCAGGCTGTCCAGCAGCAGCGTGGCTATGCCGTTGCGGCGGTACTCGCGCACCTGGGCCCGGGCGTTGCAGGAAGGAGGGAGAGGAGGGAAAGCAACTTTTAAATTAAGCCAGTACACTCATGAGTGCCTTGAAAGGGAATTCGAATGAAAACACAGTTGTAGTCCTAAGATGTGGGGCAATGCGTATGAACACTGGTGTAATACCCTGCAAGGGGCCCTCCTAAGGGAACAAGAAAAGATCAATCAATCAATCAACCTTTATTTTCGGTGCCCAGGAACAACCCTAAGGTCTTGGTGCTGGCACACCATATACAAAACATTAATGAAAGAAACGTAGAACAGCACGGCACAACACACAAAATCCTCGATATGACAGAAAAAGATACTGATGATGATAATGAGCTGGAAATCCCACCATGGTGGCACATACTCGGCGAGCGGATATTGGCAGAGGCATCAAATAAATCATTTTTAAATAATTTTAAACTGCGGTGGGCAGAGGAGCGCACAAGCTGGCGCACATGGTTATTTCATGATCTGTGGGAACGCGATGAGTTTGATAAAGCTCAACGTGTTGTTGTTGAGTCGGTGATGAGAAGTGACTGCTTGCACCTGTTTTTCTTTTTTATTTCTTTCTTTCTCCCGAAAATGCATTACACAAATGAGACTGCCTGAGTGTTTAGGAAAGGGTGAGCCAAAATGACACTGTTTGAACTGTGCTGGAATCTGAGCAATGAGATCACTACTCCAACTCACCGCAAAGTTTTCATCATGCTCGGTGATGCACAACACGCATTCATTGCAAGCTCTACCCACATACACCAGAGGTCAACACTAACCAGAATTGCGGGTGAACAGCTGACACCAAGCCACATAAGACTGCATAACCACCTTGGCTGTGGCCCACTTACAGGTGGTGCCGAGAAATGTAACCTGTACCTTCACTGCGGGATTCGCTTTTGCTGCAAAGCGCATTCTGCTCACTCGCGAAGTGTGAACAAATCTGCACAGGGTTCCAGTAACATGCAATGCAGCCAGCTTTTTTGCCAAACCACCCAGAAACGTTTGTCTGTCCACACAGTGTTTGTTTTCCTGTTGCACACCTCTGACTGTCACTATCGTTTTTAACTAGAAGAACAAATGCGAAATGCGTCTGTGTTCGCTTGAAAACAAGGGACAACACTCCTGAGTTGAACAGCATGGAGTTGAACAGCACTTACCACCCCAAGGGTGAGGATGTAGGCCACGTGTGCAGTGGGCGCGAAGTTGCCCGCTAGCAGCCCGGCATCTTCCCGGTTGCACTGCGACTGCGGCTTGCTCTCTGCGACGATGAGGCCGATGATGCGGCCGCCATACATGGCCGCCAGGGCAAAGAACCTGCGCAGCAACGCGTCACTGGGACACCGCTCCTGTTGGCGGCTGTGACGTTGGCAGTTCTCCCCTGTCCTTCTGCTAAGCATTGGGCAGTTTCGCACCTGGATGTTGTTACAAGCAGCCTCTAGCACTTGTGTGGTAAGAGTTGACCTTAGCACATCTGTCAGTAACCACAGCTGTTCTTGAACTTCTTCAGGCAATGCAATACCGACACAGACACGGGAAGAAAGTGAGACACACCACAGTGCCGTTTTATTTTTTCTTTTTTTCTGTCTGTGTTAGTCGGTATTGCACGGCGTTTCAAGACGTTTAAAAACCACTACCAGAGTTGATTCTTTTGCACGACAGCTGGGCTGGTGTAGCAAGGACAGGTTACCCGAAAGTAGCTCGAAACGGGACACAGTGCGGGCTGTTAGCAAAGAGACTGACCTCAACAGCTAAACGGGACGGACAAGTATGATCGGATAACAGCAATCTTTACAAAGCTGTACCGTCAGCCAGAGAATGCTGACAGGGCAACAGGGAGATCCTCAACTGGCCAGGAGAAAAGGACATGGCTGAAGAATCTGCTGTGACTGTACTCAAAGACAACCCAGTGGGCTGCCACCCAGGAAAGTCAACTGGGAGCGACAGGTGAGCGTGTAGCCATGATGATGATAATGATGACATGTGGTGATAACTTTTTTGTGTAGGGCGGTGCACACTCCCGTTATTACGTTCTATGCTCTTACTGATGCCTCTGAAGGGCGGGAACCCAGACCATATGCTTTACGAGGCCATCAGTCAATGGGCTTCACTGAATAAGGCTTAGTGCAAAAGACATGGACGGTGACAAGACAAGACCGGTGCTGCTTTGCACCTGTCTCCATTGTGCTAAGCCTTCTTTTTCAGTATGAACCAACTCGCCCAACACGCTTTACTGGGACTGACGCTCAACGTAGTCCAACATTTGTTGGAATTAGATGCTAACGCATTTGAAATGAGACGTCTCAAAGCAGACTGCGAGAGCAGTGTCGCAAGGTACGCAAAGGTGCAAAAAGGGGCCCACCGGGGGTTGGAGGTGATGTCGTGGTACCAGGAGTCCGGGTACTCGATGGGGAACCAGTCGGTGCAGAGCCGGCGCACCTCGGGGGCATCGTCGGGCGCCAGGAACCGGAGCTGCACACTGCTGTCGCTCGCCAGGGGCACGGCGCCCGCTCCCAGCATGCACGCGCAGGCGCCCCGCCCACCCCGCCACTGGACACCTCTGCCTCCGCCTCTTCACCCTGCCACAGTGCGCACAACAACAAGGGGAGAGAACTGGAGCCGTCTGCGAACTTGATGATGCGAAGCTCGCTAATATTTAATCGAAGGCAGAAAAAAAAAAAAGACAAGGACAAAGAGAGGGCAACAAGGATTGTCCTGCGCTGAACTTTCAACTGCTTTCATTGCGGATGAATGACAATATATCGATAACCAACCAACCAGTGGCCCATTTGCGCTTGCGTAGAAATTTCAGTTTTTTTTCAGACGAGGTTTATGATAGAGGCCTTGCTGACGCATGCCTCACCAAGTGTTGGAACTCGTTCCACAATTACACGTTAACGCCGTGTTTTGCACACCCAAATGATGGAAGTGTTTTGAAACTTTGGCAAACAGTCCTTACACTTCAAACAATGACTGGCCAAGAAGTCGTCTGCGTCTTTCCCGTCCTATGCATTTTGTACATTGTTTGTGAGCTCCCTCAGCATACCGTTGACTCTTTTTTTTTTAAATCATGTACCAACACACTCAGTTTTCCATGTAAATTGTTAATACAGTAAAACCTCGTTACAAGAGACCCTGCTACAAGAGACACCTGGTTATAAGAGACATTTGAATGAAAACGGTTTGGTCGGTTTTCCTATGTTCGCCATGTTAGCAACTCGCATACAAGGGACCTTGGTTACAAGAGACACGTTTTTCGAGTCCCTTGAGTGCCTCTTGTAATGAGGTTTTACTGTATTTACTTGCTACCCACCTCCCCGGTGAACATGCTGACTGGTCTGTGGTAGATAAATGTTCATCAATGCGGGGCCAGGCAAGCTTATCAAGAGAAAGCGTATCGTCTGAGGTGCAAAGTTTGGCCTGCAAGTGGCAGCCGTCGGTGTGCGCAACTATAGGAATGGTTCACATCACACGGATTCTAGCTTCATGCACTTTGCAGT
Source organism: Haemaphysalis longicornis (assembly GCF_048455015.1). Classification (NCBI taxonomy): domain Eukaryota; kingdom Metazoa; phylum Arthropoda; class Arachnida; order Ixodida; family Ixodidae; genus Haemaphysalis; species Haemaphysalis longicornis. The sequence goes on from NW_027526385.1 coordinate 98,886,594, forward strand.
TCGTTATTCAATCAAGTCCTAGGCCCCATCTGCCGCTGGAGGTCGCCTCGATATAACAACATCAAAGCAAACTATTTTTATGCACGAAAATTTGGTGTCAGTACTGATATTAATGCCTTGAGTGATTGGCAGAAAACAACAACATCCATGTGTCGAAATTTCACAGGACGTCAAAGATCCAGTGGCCTAAATTAATCCGTCATTGCTCAGATGTTGTTTCAGTGTGTAAAATCCTAATTTAATTTTTTTTTTGCCTTGAGGGATTAGTGTATTGACTGATTGATTGTGCCACTCTAAGCCCTGCCCACCACTCAGAAATGCTGTTTTCAAAAACAAGAAATGTTGCAATGTTATCACAGGCCTTCATTTTTATCACCGCTCATTTGCCTGTGATTAAAGGTTGCTCGGAAGTCACAATCTATGGCTCACGTTTACCCGATTATTTCAGTATCGAATAAAAACACTTCACCTATGGGGGCCTGACCCACGGTGGTCATTTTTTTGCTTATAGGTGGTGCCATCTGTCAAAGCCAAAACAAAACTTTTGACCTCCAGCAAAGCAATATTTAATGTTTCATTTCTCGGTGCAAATACGCTCTAACGTTGTTGCACTAGGTGGAGCCAAAAATAAAGGGTCCCCATGGGCCAGGTCTCAATTAGTAAAAATTGCTTTTACCAAGTGACGAGGTAAGTGCAGCCACAAATCTTGGTGCTATACAAAATGAACCACAAAATGGACCTCCGTTCAAAATATCAATGCAAGAGAACGAGTGTCTTTCAAATAGCGAAAAATTTAAAATTTTTTTTCTATCTATGCTCGTACTCTGTGTACGCTCATTATTGTGGCAGCATATATGAAAATCCGAATTGCTACATTACTGCAAATGCCAGAAACAAAGTTGCTGTTGGTAACTGTATGCCCTCTTCACAATGTAAGGAATGTTCTTTAAATTTGCATTGCTTTGTCACTCCACTAAAAATGAGCTAGACAAATGTACGAAAACAATTCATTCGATGAGAAATGGGAAAATTGAACGAGAAAATGACCGGGGCCTTTTAATGGTGGCAATCACTTGTCAAATGACAATATGTACTATATGTAGAGTTGTTCATGAGGAATAAAAATCGGGTGCTATTTTTCAAACTAATAATCAGGTAGAAATCGGGTTTCTTTGTAAAACCATTCCGAAATTCTTTTTTTTTTTCAGGTTAAATCTGCAGATGTACCGAGTTATATATCACGAGCTTCTTAACTCTAATGTGTTAAAATTGTTTGTTTCAAGCTAGCTTGTAATCGGGGTGATATCAGCGTTTTTTAGCAAATACTCTCCAAAATTTGGCGTTTGTCTGACAATGAATCGGTAATGCTGACAGTAAAAAGTATTGATAACTTCGAAGAAATGAAACTTTTTATTCACAAGGAGCTAGTCATCGCTTTTTTTAGACATCCTTGTTTACATACATATCTGCATGCACAACATGTTGGTCTCCGTTCGCGACCTGTCCGATCTTTGAATGTATCTCAGACGGGAGAAAGTTCTCTCAACATCCGTTAGCTACGCACAACAATGTCAGTGCAGCGTTTGACTGCCTGGGGTAGCAATGCCGATAGAGCCATGCCGATACTCAATGAGTTCGACAGCTGTGTTTGTGGGGCTCGCTTCCAGCAGGCACTGGTCAGCCCACGATTGTGCAGATTGCTTCTTTTAAAAGGTCCATTCAAAGAGAAATTGGGTTTAACCCAATTCTCCTGAAATATATTAGGGCTGTAAAAATTGGGTATAACCAGGTTTTACTCGAAAACAAACAACCCTATGTATATGGCGTTAAGATGAACGCTGCTGTCTGCAATATTGCATGCTGGAGTTGTCTGTTGTTCTTGTTCAGGTGTGCCTTTCATTGGCCCGCGAAAGAACATAGGCTTTGTGTAATGAAAAAATGGCCATTAGATGTAGGATAAAGTAGTATTGACCGTGTGCTACTAGTACTTCCTTCAATTTTTCGAGGCACGGCGTGATATGTTCGACACTGCTTTTTCTGGTCGTACGCTGTTACTGCGCTTTCTGGTGCATCCAAACGTCTATTCATGCAAAGATCTCCGGAATTTCCACTGCAGCTTATGCTAATTAATACAAGAATCCTGATGTTGAGATGAAAACTTAGCACAGTACTCTTCGGGCTTTCAATTACAAGCTGATACATTAACCAAACCAGATCCCTGCTTATTTTAAAAACTGAAACCCTGTCAGACGCACATGTCAATTTGTTTAATATCGTACACGATATTTTTTTAACAAATTGCAGCTAAACATCAAGGCAGCTTCGAAGCGCCCATGTTGCAGTTCAAACACTAGGAACGGTTACGCGATTGCATCTGTCAAAAGCGACCGATGCGCAATTCACTTGACTCATCCGTCAACAAGCCGTCATATAAACCAGCGTGCTCCCGTTCTGCTCGATAGTTCTTAACTTCCGCGATGACGAGCTCATCATTTGCCGCTGTCCGCCAGTACGAAGCACCCATAGAGTTTCTCAAGCTAGTGAGAAACTCTATGCGAAGCACCACAACGCAATCCAGTTAACACGCCCTGTCTCAACAAAATGTGCAGAACGCTGCCCGCAGTACAACAAGAATTCCCCTACTGCTGTATGAGCGCACAGACGCACGCAATGTAAACAAACCCCCCGAGTCTCGCAGATTTCCGAACCAAGCACGAGCACTTTCGGCCGCTATTACGACGTTAGCGGCGCGTCCTCTGAGAGGCAGAGGGCCCTCTTTATTCGTTCTTCCTGTCGGACGACGTGAGCGCAGCAATCCGTTCTTCCCGGGCCGTTCCGAAAGCTGAAGCCGTATTGATCCCGCGATATCGCGCGTATTGATCGTCGAAATCGGGTGAAACCCGAGGTCATACGCGGCCGTTATCGGGTACTGCGAATGTTTACTAATGCACGGCACCGCATGAACGATAGCGAAACAATAACGAGCGGATCAGCATTGCGCAATTGCCTATTAAATACCCCCCTCGGTGGCTCGGTCGGCAACAAGCCGTGGGTTCGGGATCGCGCAGTCAGACGAGCGATTCGCGCAGCGATACTCACTGACACTGTCGAGATAGCCGGGGCGGGCCTAGATCATAAGGCACTGAAGGCTGCGCAGGCAGGCCGACCTCGCGATCGCTTCATTAATGCGGACTTCCGAAAACAATTATCGAAGCTGGAGAGCATTCCAATTTTCACTTGGGGCCGACGGGGCGGCGCTGCTGACATCTGGCGGAACGAGTTGGACATCAAAGTGATCAAAGCATGTCAAAGCGGATGGGGTTTCGGATTTGTTTTGCGTGTATTTCCATAGTTTAACATGAACATGGCCACAGAGAATCTCGGCGTGTTATTATGAGCTAGAAATTTTTTTTATCTTGAGTTTAAGGGTGCGCATAGTTCGAAGTAAAAAAGAAGGAAAGTGGAGACGTGGAGGAGGGAGATTTGAAAGAGTATTAACTCTATGTTTGAAAGCCCCGAGTTTTCGTACTATGGGACCTATGCCCGTTGCTACGCTTTACAGTGTGCACAATGCAAATCACGGGGGAACGGCTTATCTTTTAGGCAAAGGCTGCTGCACCCCGGGGATCCTTTCCCCCGGGGTGCTCCAGCCTCGCCCGATCGGGGCTGGCTGGAGCGCCCCACGGAAGTGACGTCACCTGCTTTTTGTTATTATTTCTTGGATTTGGTCGTCGCTGTTGATCGCCAAAACTAGTACGAAGTACCATGCCGGCCGTGCAAAGCGGCCGTGCGGGCACTCATGTTTAGGTCGGCTGTGCTTTTCATTGTTTACGATGAAAAGCACGCGCTTTTTGTACGCGCCGTAAGCGCAGGCTAACTCTCCTCCTTGGTACATCGGCTGTTCGCTACGTGTTGTATTATCTACGGCGCACCTGCGGGCAAGGCAAAACCACTCCGAGTGGAGGATTCGGAGGATTGTGTTGCACATTTAAATTCGCGGGCTTTTGTAACCGCACTTATTTCTTTTTATTTTGGAAGGTGTGTGCGCGCCCCATATCACGCCATCAGGTTTGATCTGCTGTGGCTCAATAGGGAAGAATGGGTCTGTGTCCTCGAACGTGGGCCCTGGCTGAAGACTCTGCCGGCAAAGGTCTAAATAGTGTTGCACGAAGGCTGCTTGCGCTCCCATTTAGATCATAGAATCTGTGGCTTTTGTGGGGAGAAGAATAGGCCGAAGGAATACCTTTGAAGGCCCACATTTGACAAGAGTTCTCGTGCGTCTAGATTACTGGTGCCCAGTGCACTTGACCTTCCACTCTGGTGCACTGTAGTACGCGCCGCTGAACACCAGCGTTTTTGTCCGTATAGTTTTGGCGCAGCAGCCTGAAATGTTTTGAAACCTCACCATACTTGCTGTGCATAAAAAGACCAGCAGGTGCCTTATTTTGGGGAGTGAAATCAGCACAGCTGGGAGGGACAAAAGAGGCCTGAATTATATTAGATGTGACAAAAAGATGTTTGGAGTAAACGCGTGTTAATATGCCTATTTTCGTCGTGCCTACAACTCTGTATATTTGGTCATGTTGTACCAACTTTTCCGAGCTTCCAAAGTTACAAGGTACACTGCAGTGCTACAAGTAGCTGATCACAATTAAAGTGTCAAAAAATTTGGCTTCTGGCACAAGTACAACTTTGCCACCATTGTTAGTGATGGCCTGGAAAGAATCACGCCGAAGCAGGAAGCACCGACCGATCCAGGAGATACACTGTACTTCATTTCACCAACTTCACACACCGTTGTAAAAATTGTGCTGGTAACTAATAAACAGCGAGAGCACAGCGCTGTACCACACGCTGGTAAGGGCAGCAAATGTAGCGCCAATATAGTCTCCCACATAAACTGTGCCCACAGCTCCTGTCAACACCAAATTGAAAGCGTTGTTGCACATAATTTGTATACAAACGTCATGTAAGTAGTGCGCATGTTGCTTCTGGTCATAGCAGCAGCTGTCCAACAGCCTACCACTGCAAGTGATGAAGAACCGGCCAACCATGTGACGTTTGTTGTCCAAAAAGAAAGAAGCATATCAGGCCTTCGTTTTCTCAAGCAGACTGGATGCTCATCACGCTGAAGTTCCCCAGCAGTCAGAGCTGTGTGTGCACATCCGTTTACGCGTATACGTGCTGCCACGTGCACCTGCAGCTGGCAGCACGTGGCAGCAAAGTTCCATTCTGCCAAGGTGCCGGTTTAGCGCCATAGTGAGAGGATTTGGCTGCTGCTCTGGCGAAATGAGTTCAAGTACACCAGTCCATACAGCGGTGGCCCCGCCGACGCCACGTATATGTACGGTCAGTTTTCGCGTTTGATGTTACACCTTCGTCTTTAAAACTGGCGAAACTTGCAATAAGTGACGCAAGGCGAGCTGGAGGATTTCTTTAAAGTGCGAATGCACTTCTTAAGCGAGCCTGAATCGTCCGCCGCCGTAGTCCGCATAGCAACAGCTGCGGGTGCGCGCGCTCCTCGTCTTCCTTAGCAACGGGGGGAGATGGGCGCGCGCTGCCTGGCCGCTGACATGGCACATACCCACGTGGGGGATTGGCCAGGAATCGGGCGTGAGAAGGGCTAATGCACCCGCTTAAAGGAGTACTGACACGAAATTTCAAAGATGGGCGCGCGCTGCCTGGCCGCTGACATGGCACATACCCACGTGGGGGATTGGCCAGGAATCGGGCGTGAGAAGGGCCAATGTACACCGCTTAAAGGAGTACTGACACGAAATTTCAAAGCTGAGATCCGCTCTAGCAATCAAGTACAACGACAACACAAATAGGTGTCTGTGAATAAATGCATCTTTCTTTCTTTGTAGTTGTGTGTGTGTGTGTGTGATCTCTCTATCGCGAACATTACCGAACCGCGCAAATTCAACTCGTGCATTCGCACTTTCACATTCTTCCCCTCGGGGAAATGCGGGGAATTTTTTTAGATCCTCCTGAAGCACTGAATGACACACCACCACGTATTGCGAAATTTGTTTATTTACGTGTTCCGTCGTCGCTTCTCACTGTGGCAGTAGTAAGGTTCCTAAAATTATCGTCATATCCATCTTCCGCATGCATGACTGGCTGACCCGGATTGCTTTGTCCGCAGGCTTTCCCATTCCTCCTAAAGTGAAATGCGTCGGCACGCGGTAGAACCGGCTTCGCGAGCTGGGCGTCTGCGAGGTGTCTTGTGCTCATCCTTGTGGCGCAGACGTACGTGACTGTTTTCATGGTATTTTTCCGAGCACCACGGGCAAGCCAGGTTGATGCCGCACGCTCATCGCAAAACGCGTGCACACGTGCGGGGTAAACGGCGGGAGTAACTATGACATGGCGTTTTTTGATGACGCCGCACACATTACGGCCAGCAACGTATGGCGTCTGGTCGTAATTACTATTAATTTTATAATGGGCACAATAGCAGTATTGTCGTAAAAAAAACTGCGGCTAAATTATAAATCCTAATTGTTGTATGCTAGTGACATGTTGCAAGAAAATCGGAAATGTAATAGTTATATCCCTTCGCTCACCAGCTGTACAAGTTGTACCTGCCCCATGAACCTTCAAATGCTGATTAGTCTCATGGCCAACACATGAGCCATACCTGCTCAACTGTTCCCAATAGGACTAAGCAAACACACAACCTCCAAGAAAACACATCCGGCATCAGGAAGAAACATTTAAAATTGGCTCATTTTATTTGACCAACAACCAGTACATTTTGCTTTTATAGCCCACAAAAGACCATCGCCAGCACTGCATTATGGCTGAAGAACTTTTCTGCAGTTGGCTTTGGCAACAAGCAGAATGCACCATTATGAACTGGAAACACATATGACAAGCCTCAGCTTTTACCAGCCCATTGGTTGCACTGGGTGTCAAGAGACAAAAAGGAAGAACCAGCAAAAATGCTTTAATGTATTTAATGTATGCACAATGGTCAAACATTAATTCAGAGTGTAGAAAAACATCCCTTCCAGCATGTTCGGCTGATCAACCCATTTGTGACAGCCTTATCGAAGTGAAGGCAAGAACGAGTCCGTGGAAGGATTTCGATGTGGGATTTAAGAACTGTAGGCTATCTGCAGTCATAATTACTATTGTGCACCACAACACCCTAGTACACTGAGTGCAGTGAACTTCAGCAATGAAAGTAGTCATAAGAAATTTTTATCGTATGGGGACCGTTGCGAATCCTACTAAACCGTTACAAGCACCTGGCATGCTGGCAAGAGAGAGGTAGAGATAGTAAAAGATTTTTGAAAGGAGAAGAGGCCAGCCTGAGAAACTGAACTTGGGCCTGCTACTTAAATCCCACTGGGGCAAGGAAGGTACTGAATACTGAGGGTATGAGAAATGACAGTGAAATCAACCAATGAACTTTGTACACTTAAAGCATGTATGGGGCGCAGAAACAGACTAATCACTGCATAATTCACATAACTTATTTACCAACCATAAAAAAAAGTTCCGCAGTTTGTGAAATTTCACCACATAGACCCAAGAGTCCTGACAGGACAAGCAGCGATTTGACAGCTCGATCTTGCTTCTTCCTGTCAGCCCACGTGCCAAAAATCTTTCGTTCAGACAGAGGGTAAGCATTCAAGCGTAGTAAGGCTGCTTCAAGGTCTTTTCACCCACTAGTATACCTTGGTCAAAAACTATGCAAATTTGATCAATTGTCTCTGTACAGCCTTACACAGAAGGCAGTCTGGGCTGTCCTCGCGTCCGATTGTGTGCAGATACTTTCAGGTCAATGCTACTTTAAGCCGCAGCCTGTGTAACAAGGTTTCATTGACTTCTGTGAAGTTGAGGGGCATGAGCGAGCCAGAACCTTTGCTCGGGATCAGTCCTGGGGAGCTGTTCCTGTCAATTCTGTGGGTCAGAGCAATGCAAGGCAGCAGCTTGTGCACGGGCTCTGTAGAGTATTGCGTTGCTATCTTGTCTTATGATGTGTGTAGCCAAAACAGTGTATATCCTTTAGCCGGCACAAGGCAGCATTTCCTTCACAGAAAATTAGTTCTATAATTGTAATTACACTAGCTAGTTTCTAATAATTTTTTCAAAGAGCACGACTACAAAGTGTAACAATGGGAAGAGACAGCAACGACTTCCAGCTAGTGCCTTGTTTGAAACGTATGACCCATATAAATACCATGTGCTTTATAACATCAACATAGCAAAAACAGCACGACGCCATGCTGCAACTTTTCTGCTACGACCCCCATGAGCACTGCCAGCTTTCATGTCCGCAACCTCGTTAAACTCGGTTTACCCTTGAGAACATGATTTTAGTACTAAAGATGACAGACACACTTTACTGGTGCTTACATCTATCAATCAAACACCAGCAAACATCAGTGAATTTGAAATGATGCGGGGTAAACTTGGAAGCTGGCACAACTCGGTGGGATGGGAGTGGCAACAAAAATCTGATCACAATAGAGCCCTGTTGTGGCATTTTTCAGCACGGCGACAATTGTCACACTGCCCTTGTTAACCTATATTCGAATCTCCTGATACTATGGAGAGACTTGTTGCATTGGTGGCACACTGGAATTACCACTGTGTTGAACCATGGAGCCTGCCAGTTGCCATTCGTGTATGCGAGTCTGCCGATGAAAATTTTTTCTGGCGACTGTTGCACTGCCCTGCAGTGCTTCATGAATTATTTCCTGCTTGCACAGCCATTCCATTCCACGCAGACAAACAAAATGCACACAGGCCGCATGCAACAGGCATGTGTTTGTGTTGTTGTGTGGGAAGCAGGTTTGCCAAGGGTACCAGTCGGCTGCGCAGTAGCACCCAATGTATGCTTAGATGCAGATATACCTAGCGGGTCCACCTTGGTTCATTCCACGGAGGCAAAAGCAACGCTTTCTCATGTTTCTCTGATGGTGCTTTTCAATGGCCTCAACTATGCATTGCATTAAACAACGAGACAGAGAAATATTTTATGAATTTGCGAGCAGAAGGATGTTAGGGCTTCCACCCCGTGAGAGACGTTCCGAGTCCAAATGCACTGAAACCCACAAGCGCCGTCATAGTCGCCCACCCCGGACTTTCACCATCGCTACAGTTACATCTGGATTTTTTTAATTATTAGTAACGATTAATTATTAACAGTGACTCTACACGGCTAGTCAGTGAGTGGAAGTGGTTTGGTTTGTTGGGTAAAAATCAGAACAGACTGCTTTCACCATATGTTGTGAAGTGGGCGTGACAATGACCCTGGTTCGTCAGTAAGCAGAAGTGGTTTTGCCGGTTGGGTAAAAATCAAGTATGACTGCGTTGAGGGGCAGACGAAGAGTGTGGAGCACATCAGACATACTTTTAGCCTGTGCGATCAGTGTACGTGCTTTGTGCCATTGAGAAATTTAGCAGGTATATCCCGTGTATTGTTTTTTACAAGTTTGTCCGACATAACTTTATACACAGCGTTAAATCATTCATTCCTTTTAAAAGCAACACAAAGCCAGCAGGTGAGAAAGAAAAAGGTATGCTAGTAATACTAAAGGAAATTCAGGCTATTAGCAATGGTTCAGAACGACATGCAAACAACGACGAAATACTGCTGACGAAATACTGCAGGGTAACAGTATCACATGCACACGTGATTGCAAAGAGGGTTATGGCATGTACAGGTAAGTGTGTAAGGTTGATTTAGTGCTAATATGCTGCGTGCACACGTAAATAAAAATACCCTGCAAAAAAGATAAACAAGGCAACTGAGGTTAGATCAAATAGAAACAGCAACTACGCAGAGTCACCTATAGATGGTATGCTTAGAATGTAGATATAACAGTTCAACACAGCACGTAGCACCTGTTATTGCTGAAGCCACTGACGCATCACCTAGCCTGTCATAAATGGGCACGATCACGTACGTTTGGCGACATCGTAAATTTTGGAGCACACGAACACAACACACGCGGAAAATGCTACAGTAACTCACGACAGATATCCGGCGCATTTTTTGGCCACGCTTGTAACGACAGGGATCACGGCAAGTTGAAGCGAACGAACGAAAACTCGCTGTCACTGCGACGCACCATTGCTAACTGATGGGGCTCTAGATTATTCACGTATACACTCCTGCAGCGACACGAATCTGGACACTTGCAAGTCGAGTACGCCTCGCGTTGTGATACCGACACAACACCGTGTAACGATGACTGTGATGATAGCATCGATGACTGCGGCGCCAGCAGCTTCACACAAACAAACCTCTGGAAAACTATGACGCACCACACCCACACACATCGGTCACGTTTTAAAGGCAACACGGTGCTTCGTACTTTACTGCACATTTTGGGGCAACATTTGGTTCTGATACGTACGTATTTGACATGAAAACATTGCGCTCTGCGCAATCGCTGACCAGCACTTCGCGTTGCTGCCACGAATAGTCATCGGACTTTGAAGACTATGAATTACTGCAGAAGATACAAGCGCGGAGACACAGGCTTGGAGCTGAACACCTCATATGAAACGAAAACACAGCGCAGCACCGCAGCACTCGTGAGCGACTCCACACAACGCCGACGCTCGTAACATTCTTGCTTGCCTCGGCACCGCGCGAAGCAAGAATATTTGAAATAGGCCAACGGAACCATGGAACGGAACAAACTAGGAACAGACAAGCCCGTACTAGAGTGAACTCTACCCGTACGTATAAATTCGCTCTTCGATGGAATTCGGCCTCTTCTCCACGCCGCTCGTCCGTAGGTCATCCGTAAAACCCGTGGTAAATCTATAAAAAAGTGCTTTGTTTACACAACTTCTTCTACGCGAGTGTCAAAAACAATAACAAACTCGAGTTTCGCAGAGAAAAATATAATGCAAACATCTACAAAGCATGTCTATGACGTCACGGTGACTAGGTGACGTCATATTAAAAGACAATAAACTCAGGCTAAAAATAAATCTTGATATTGTAATATTAGTGTGTCACTGCCAAAAATATATGCAATACTATTTAATTAATTGCAGTGTAATGCAATTACGCAATTTTTTTGTTGCGTACGTCACTTCCGTGGGGCGCAGCAGCCAGTTCGGGGGGAATCGGCTCGGAAGCCCCGGGTTGCAGCAGACGCAGCCTATCTTTTAAAGTTAATTCTCTCTCTCTTTTTCTCCGTGCGATGAGCAATACAGAACGTGACAGCAGTGCTCTAAAGTGCCCTCTCGTTCTTGTGCTAAAATATGTACCCCAGCTTCACACGTGAGCGTACGTTTCAAGCATAGAGTTTCAAGCCCGTCATCAATCAAGTGCGCGTGACATGCCATCAGTATGCGTTGGCGGCAGCCAAAAGAGTTGCTTGGCGACGTCGTTCTGTTGGAGTGCGAAGCCTCTCAATATGTCGCAGAAAAGGAGAACGCCGCGCCAAAAAAAAAAAAAAAAATACTCGTTGCTAGGCGACACCCAAAATAAATAGTTGGCGTGTGGCGCTGCAGGCGGGAGCGTTCCAAGCCCGTCGTCTGCTACCACTCATGTTATTTTAGGTTAACTTATTTAGGTCGTTATTTTAGGCAGTCACCTTTGTGCAACGACTTCATGATGATGATGCTATTGCGGTTGTACCCTTTGCAGCGGGCGGGTGAGAGGTCTCGACCCTAACCAAAAAAAAAAAAGTTTAACACTACGCTCGCACTCTATATTGGCGGTGAGATGTTTGAGTGGCGCCCCCTGGCTCTGACGTCGGCTTAGGGACTCGCGCCGCTGTCGTCTGCTACACTCCGCTTGTGAGGGGCAGCAGTGCCTGGGCTAGAAATCACCCGCTTCGTTGCTGTAGTGCGTTAAAAAGCGTATTTCTAGCGACTAAGTTATTTTGCCAGCTTCTGACGCATCTGAATAATTTGAAGCTGTATCCCCCACAAGTTTGCAACACACGAAGAGATAGAGAACATCTTTCTTCAGAGTATCGGTCAGAAGATCGTGTGCAACTCGTCCTTTCTTACTTATTCGCGAGGATCAGCGATCAGAGCTTCTCGATAAGTTTATAAGTATTCAAAATGCGTAGGCTTCCCTGCAGTATTTTTGAGATGCTCCTATGAAGACTCAACAGTTTAATGCTACGTACCAAGCAGCGGCCTCTACACGCGCATCGCACAGTAGGAAATAAAGCGGCTTTCTTCTGTTTCTTTCGTTGTTGTCTTCTATCAGATTAATGTTTCTTGCTTTTTTTTGCCCAACGCATTAATTTTTCTGCGCCGTCACCAACTTCTTATTAGAAGGTTTGGGGATGTTTGGGAGGCTCACAAAGGTCGTGTGGATACTTCCTTCATGTTGTATGTCACACATTCCCTTCTTCACAAATTGGCTTTCATTACGGCTGCGTGCAAGAAGGTGCATATCCGCAACGTGCTTTGTTTATTCACATGCAAATACAATGAGAAGGTATGTGTTACGCCCCCGCGACCGCGCCCTAAACGACGTGGTCCACAGTACTCGAAGGCGGCTTTTGTGCTCCGAATTTCTATCTTAATTATATCGTTATCATAACGAACTGACTCTCAACTCGAACAATATTGACATGATTACAGTGTTGAAGGCATGATATACTCGCTAACTAACGTAATAAATAGTATACCTGCATATATTACAAGAATCGAAACCGAAGAATTCCAAGTAGCTCTTTATTGCTTTTCAACCCTTCGAGGCGCAAAGAACACATTCTATTCTACTCGGGATGGCGTTCTATGATTTGAAGAAAATTACTTTTACTCTCTTGCCCTGGACTGAGGACCCGTCCCACTAACCAGATCGATTTAATTGTTAAATAAAGTTTTCCCCTCCTCCCCTTACTCCTCCTCCTCCTCTTGAGTGCAGTTTTCCTATAACGCTATAACGCGTATCCGAATATCGGGAAGATATGGCTGTGCAAAATGTTCCGAAATATCCCTCCAGGTCTTAACAAACATATATGTGTTACTATAAATTTAACGAAAACGTGACTCGTTTTGCTCAATAAACCTCCATACTGGTTAGATGCATGGTATAGAATCAGCACTCGCGTATATACACACTGGGTTATTTGGAACTCAACCTACAGTTTTTGCAGTCTAACACGTTCGAGCGTTCGGCAAGGTTGCAACAACTGTTTTACCTTACATATGATTACCGGGAATCGTAATGCCTTCTGCCAAAGCCAACAGCCCTGAAGGCCTAGAATTTGTGGTCTTCCATTTTCGCTGTTGTCGGTTATTAGCAGCTGACTGTTCCTTTTGTTCGAATGCTTATTTGAGAAGCTGACGCCTAGCTCCGACTCTTCGCGCTCCGCTCAGGACCGGCTTCGCAAGGAATGGGGTGGCGCCGGCAATGTTTCTCCCGTAGCGGTATCCAAAACTATACTTTAATTGACACCATGAGTTAGTGTATGCGATGTTAAGCCTATTATTATGATAAAAAGTTACCCACACGCCAATTCTGGTGCGGACAAGCATCAGACGTTGACCGAGCGCAAAGAAACAGCAGGGAGAGCGAGCCTGAGTGAAGCAGACGACAAATGCGAGAATCCCTAAGGTGACGTCACGGAGGCGGGCTTCGCAGCGCCGCCTGTGTTCGCGCTCACCGCCAATACAAGAGCTCAGGACCCGTGAAGGCCCAGTGGCCGAAGAACCCGAACCCACCGTCCTAGTCCCACGCCACCCTACGACCCATACTACTGTGTGCCAAGGGTTGCCCTCTTCCACATTTCAAGGCGGCACTTTGTCCGCGCCACAGCGCGCATGTCCACTGAGTCACCCTCCTCAAACCCAAGAGCAACATGCAGAGGAGTGTTGCCATCGCTCCCCACGCCCTTGCGGTCTGGTCCAAGCTGATCACACTGGAGGACCAAATTTAACACGCGAGCGCCCTTGGAGATTCACGTCACATGTGAATCAAGCTCGACGATACAAGTTCGCACAGCTGCCACGGCGGAATAATTAATGCACGCACTAGTCCTACCTTGTAGGGGGCTAAAAAAAGTAATTACGCAGGCAAGAATAGACTTGGATGGACAGTGCTAACAGACATTAATCATTCACGAAAAATAAGGGTTCACCTTGAAAAACCCTTTCAATTTTTCACCACACATTGAGGTTACCTGCTTGTGAGTGCAACTAAGCTTGCAGGGAAGAGGATAGCATGCAGAAATAAGCGCCAGGTGGAGAAAAAAGAATGGGAAAGAAAGGGCACAACACCAGTTCGCTGACTGGTTATGCAACAACAGGGTCTCAAAATCACTTACTGGCTGTATAGCTCCAGTAATGTTTTGCATGGCAAATGTTCAGCTCACCAGCCATTGGCATTGTAGGCCTAGATGGGCTAATACTTTGCGTGTGAAATACATTTCGCAGTTTGCCGCAACTATAAATGCCGCAGACATGTTGAAAGTGCTTGTACACCTCGGGTGGAGTGAAGCAACCCCCCCCCCCCCCCCCTATCGAGATAGTTTACATGCTGAAAGTATCAAACGGCACAATGCCAGTGTACATTGCTTTCAAAGGGCCATGAGAACTCAATGCAACTTGGTTCAGTTTAAAAGGACTGGCCTTTTGATAACTCAGCTCCATTCACGCTGCACGGTTTTTAGCAGAAAAAATGCACATTAAAAGAACTCAAATTTCATGCTTGTTCTCTAATGTGGGCCAGCACTAAAAACATGGTAATCAGGGTGTCAACCACACGTTAACACTAGAAAGATTTGGCAGCCACCAAGTGCACAAACAAGGCTCCGAGACATCAGAGAAATGGCTGAAAGTGGCTGGTGGGTTGCCACTTATGCTGTCTACTTTGTCTTCATGGCCCCTTTCATGAACTGAACCTTCCCCTTTGTGCACTCACAGAGGGAAAGGGCAGGACGAAACTGCCCAGAAACACACTTCCAATGCGTCATGCCATGGACAGAGCAAGTGTGAAGTTGAGAACCCAAGAAACGAGCGGTGCACAAGTTGTTTCAAAACACGGGCCGAGGCCGGTCTCCTTTATTGGCGTCCTCAGTGGGCGGGGGGCTGCTCGGTGGTGCGGGCAGTGCCGACGGGCCGGTGGGCGTGCATCAGGTAGTCGGTGAACTCCTGGTAGGGCGACTTCTGCAGCTCGCGCTCCTTCCACAGGTCGGGGGTCAGGTAGCTGTACGTCTGCTGGATGGCCAGGTAGGTCGCCTTGGCTGCAAGCGAAGGAGGGGGACCACTGAATCACAAGCAACTACAGAGGCCTAACAATCAGGGTGCAAAGGAGGACCCAGGACGAGCGCTAACCCTCAACTAATTTTATTCAAGGTGTCATCATTTTTAAAAACACAATCTTTTATCACAGGGAGCATGCGTAGTTATATTCCCAGACCACAAATAAAATAAAAGCAAAGTTTCTAAATACAAAATTTCATTGCTGTGTAGGAGCACAAACATGTCACCAATGTACTGATCACTCTTGATGTAAAATATTTCCAACTGTTCCCAGGATTGTATGAAGTGATGATGCCTCAAATAAAATTAGGTCAGAGTGAGCACTTGTGTCGTCATCCTTTTGTGTGGTGTGCACTAGAACAAGTGCACACCACCTGGCACAGCAACGTTTAACTGTACTACAGAGGCCACTGGACTCTTCAGGAGTGCAACCGGAGCACAGAGGAAGGTACGGAGTAAGACCAGGGCAGGAGGAGAGAGATAATAGCACAAGCACTTGCCCTCGGTTAATGAAGCTATTGGCATCTGTTGCGGAAGAAAAACTGGATTTCACTGCGTCGCCAGAAAATGCATCGTGCCAGCTATCATTTTATCCACCAGGGGCCACTACCCCCTCTGATGTCGCAGCTACAAAGCTTTGTGGTTTCTCCTCCTACACATATACTCTTTCTTAGTGGGGGTGGGGACAGAACTCCAGGAGGGAAAGGCAGTGCTCACCAAAGTTGCCAAGGGTGGCGGTGGAGCCCCGGGCAGAGGTGTAGCAGTCCTCAATGCCAGCCATGTGGAGCAGCTTCTTGGGCACGGGCGCGGACACAATGCCTGTTCCGCGGGGCGCCGGAATCAGACGCACCAGGACACTCCCACACTTGCCGGTCACCTGCACACACGCGACAGCCACAATTATTCACCCCATCAAGGACATCCGCTCTCATTGTTGTCCAGAGTTCCGTCTGGGCATAGCACATGAACCACTTTTTCTAAACACAACTGTCGCATTCTAGTTGACATACAGTGAAAAGCGGCGTACTAAGGGACGCACCTTGCAAGGCACGGTGTGGGGCTTTCCGATCTTGTTGCCCCAGTATCCACGACGCACGGGGATGACGGAGAGCTTGGCGAGGATGATGGCACCGCGAATGGCGGTGGCCACCTCTTTGGAGCACTTGACGCCCAGGCCGACGTGGCCGTTGAAGTCCCCAATGGCCACAAAGGCCTTGAAGCGCGTGCGCTGACCGGCCCGCGTCTGCTTCTGCACTGGCATGATCTTCAGCACCTCGTCCTTCAGAGAGCTGCCCAGGAAGTGGTCGATGATCTCGTACTCCTGAAGAGGGGACAGCGTGCTTGATGCTCATCATACACTGCTTACCCTGCTACATGAACACGAGATATACTAAACAGGGGCTTCCGCACATCTCACCGATTCAACTCTGGCTAGGTTACTGAAGTTCAGACGAATTACCCCGAAAATCAGATGAACCATTGGCAAAATACGCAAACGTACCCTACTATACGCAGATCCTCTGAAGATTGAACCAAGTGATAGAATAACGCGTTGTAAGGTTGAATTCACACGAGTCTACTGTTTTGTGAACTGGCTTGGCCAGCACAAGTTGTATCAAATAAGAATTGTAATTCGTCACCATCCACTACAGTGGGCCATCAATTTGCACGCCCACCCAGACCAACAGTACTTTCTTTTCACTTTTAATTTGAGTGATTTCTTCACAGCTTCAAACCTTGTTCTGTGATGTGTGCCGCCTATCTCAAACGCTACCCTTGTCATTCACGTTTCAATGGCTCTCGGAGCCGACAGATTCCCCCTCTACCCTGTGCGATAACACTAAAATGCTGTGGTTTCTTAACGTGCCCCACTGCGTGTTCATTTTACATTCGGTTTAAGATCGTTCACTTCTATCACGACTTCACGTGCAGCAATGCCTAAACACAGGTAGGGGCGCAACTTTCGACGGACCTTGATGGGGTAGGAGAAAGGGTAGATGTCCTCCAGCGACTTGATCTTCCCATCCTTGACGAGCCGGCCCAGCTTGGTGACCGGCACCCACTCCTTCTCGCCTTCCTTGCCGCGTCCACGACCGCGGCCGCGTCCGCGCCCTCGGCCGCGACCACGGCCCCGACCGAAGCCGCCTCGGAAACCGCCTCGTCCTCCGGCTGGAGCTGCGTCCGCCATGCTGTGTGCAGCACGGAGGAAGCAGAAAAGGCAACACGATCAGGACACTAGCGCTGTTGGGATGGCATGCACACAGGAAAGCGAATACGTAGTCCCTTTACGCCTAAACAGACGCAACGCGATCGCAATCTTTAGAAGTGAAGTTATGCAAGACCAATATCCACATGTCAAGGCAAATGTCTATCTACCACTCTGTAGTTGCTTTACCCTCATGATATTGGTTTCAGATGGGTTGTATAACAACGGCCCTATCTTTCACTCAGTTCCCTGTTGTGTTGCGGACGGGCCATGTGTAACAACGGGCCGCACACAACAGTTGACAAATGGAAGATTAAGCCATTATTCAGACACATGCTACCTTTGAAATTACAAATTCATAAACCACGCGCCAAGAAACTCGATAAATAAAAATAGATCAGCGGTACGTTTACAAGCCAGCACCTATGCACCGGTAGTCATCGCGCGTCGCCTTCTCAAAAAGGTTTATTTTGTATTAATAAACCCAATCATATAATTACCCTACGGTTTTCAAATACATACTCATAGTTTTGACAATTTATCTCTGCATTTTCATGTGTCGGATAGTAAATAAGCGAAGGATTAAAGCAGATTTTAATCGGGAGCTCAAAAAAGTACGTCCACCCACTTACGTGATTTCTGAAGAGAGAAGCGAGATTCACGTTCGACGCGAGAAAGCGCGAGACGTTTATTGCGCATGCGCGTTTCTCGCGCATGCGCACGAGATTTCAGAGTGGTGAGGAGTTGACGGAACTCGCATGCAGCTGTCCGGCAGTCCGACAACTCTGTGATATCCACTCGCGAGCCTTCGCCGCTGCTTCCCCGATCTGCTGGAGTGTTTTCATTTGTTTTTTGCTACTCCAACGTTTCACAGTGGCGAAATGCCAAATTTCACTTGAAGTGCAGTTCATCTCCGCTGCCCACTGACGCTTCGCGACAATCATGTTTGTAGCGCTTCCTGACAGGAACAGCGGTGAGTCGCTTCTTGGACGAGGTTGGTTCGCCGCTCGCTCCGGGAGCATCGGCGAAACACCAAACGAGCGAAGTAAAAAACCACTAAATCGGGAACATGTTTCGGGTGGGTTGGGCCGGTCGCCGTGTATTTTCGTGGAGGCGATCGGTCGCATTAATTTTCCACGCAACAGGGGCGCTCCCAAATGTGCGAAATTAAAGAGCCAAGAATGTCTACGCTCCCTGGAAACTAAACGTCAGTGGAATCGCAACTGCTTCCGCAAATCGCGTGAAGCTTGAACCCCAAGCCAGAAAACGCACGGGGTTTGAAACACGCTTATTTATTCCGTTTTTCCCCCCCGTCGCGATGTTGCTGAGCGCTCACAAAAGCCTGTGCCGATTGGAAGCCCTCAAACCCGACGCATATATCGCTTGGCCGTGCTTTTGTGGGCCCGCGGCCAAACATTCCTCTCGACGTGTAAACACACGCGGCGAGAGGCAAATTAAGAAGCCCAAGCACGTTTGAACAAAAAAAGGCACCCGCAGGGGGAAACGATTTGTTTGCTTTTGGCGGGCGCGCGTCGCGGGTTGCTGCTACACTTCCCAGAGCCCCGGCCGCAGACTTTGAAATTTCGCTCCCCCTAAAACTGCGCGCTTCGAAACACAAGAGGGTTGATTTGGAAGCGCCTTTCTCGTGGGCTGCGCCTCATTTCCTGATGCGAGTGCCGTTCGCAGTGAACCCAAGGCTGGGTAGGTGTTTCCCAACCATTGTCTGACGCGCGGCTTGGTGACATGTATGCGCTGCATAGGTTAGCAGGAACGTCGTTATGACCCTGTAGTATACTTCGCTTCAGTAGTGCGCAGTTATGGTCTGATATCGCGCTGTTTTGAGTGCACTGGCCGCTGTCGTAAAGCTACCCACCTTATGCGTGTGGAGGGCTGCGCGTTTGTGCCGTGTCAGGCGAAGCGTTGTAACAAAGTTGGGAGGCAAGTCCAGCAAATGGAATGTGTGCGCAACTAAATTTCTATTCTAAAACCAGGCAACAAACTCTCAAAAATTAGGATGGCAGGCTAGTGGACGTGCAACGTGGTTTGTTGTGAGAAAGTGACAGATACTTTCACATTCACAAATTCCAGTGTTTTACCGGAGACGTTGCTAGAAATTTTGTGCTGTAGATTAACATGACTTTGGGTTAAATATATGCTGTGCTTAGTGGAGCACCCCAAAATGAGTTGTTTCAAAGTGTAGCAGAGACGCACTACTTTAACTTAGCTGCTGTGCACATCTCCCCTTGAAAAATTTGTGGTAAGGATTCGTGCATGCCATCGGCTCAGAGAGTTTAGTTGTGCACGATGAACGTGCTGATATGGAGTTCAAAAGGCCTGCATCAGCCAGTGAGCATGAAGGAAGTGTCCTCACGAACTAATAAGCGTAAGGGAAGCATCCTCATGAACCAATGAGATTGAAGGAACGCCAGGCATGTGCAATCACCAAGTCCCTTTGGGTTCCCACTGTTGCTGCTTTGTGCCCGTGGAAGCAGACGACTTTCCTTGGAACTACTATCTTCTGTGCAGCTGTAATGTCGCGGTGCACCACGCAGCTTAAACATCGCTGTGTGATGTTTGTTAAATGGAGTGTAGTAGGCTGAATCGCCAACTAGACTTAGTAGTTACCTTCTGTAAGCTGATCAGTGATTTTTTCTGTTTTCCCAGGTTGTCATGCCTTGTGTTCTAGTCGGCTCTGAGGTCAAGCCATGGATCTTGTGGAACCCGAAGTAAGTGGTGTCTTTTAGTTTGTATCGACATCGAAAAATGCTCTGGTAATCTCAGACACACCTATGCTTACGAGCCAGCAGAAAAGAAACCAGCTATCATGAATATTGGTCACAGGAGATAATTGGAAAAGGCTGAGAAGAGTGTTGGGACCCGCATAGTTCAGAAGATGTCAGGTGCCACCCAAAAGCATGTTTGTTTTAATTGACTGCTCATTCCTTGGTAGCATTACAATTGTTATTTGAGTACTCACATAGCATCAGACAATTTCCTTTGTGCTTCTTTCTGCAATGACGACTCTTGGTTTCCTGCAAGCAGTCATTCGACTCCCTCATTTCAAGATTTCAATAACCTTGTACTTTCTCGGTGAGCAATGTATGCTCACAGATGTAAGTGTTCACCACTAAAGTGTGGTCGAATTAAGCATAAAATCAAATTAACCAAAGTTTCAATGCATCACACTATACCCGGATGGGACCACAAAATTTGATTTAATAAAATTGGGTAATTGAAATTAAGCGGTAATGAAACAGTATCGGCAGTACTATTGATGCTCTTAATATTTGACAAATACTCAGAATAGTAATTGTACACTGTAGTTAAACTTTTAGTATAGTGGTATTGGCTGTCTACTGTTCCAGAATGATTGATGTGAGGCTCTTGATTGTTGACTCTTGTGAAACTGTTGACATAATACTATCAACGGTAGTAAGCTTTAGTAAAGTAGCAAAAACATTGTGATTTTGGTAGTTAGCTGCTAGCTTCAATTGTTGGTCCATGTAGTCTAATCCCGCAGGAGAAATGGAAAGAGGTCAACATCTGCACAGTTATTGAGGAAATGTCTGAAATGATTAGCTAGATAAATGATCGAAGTTTTGTTGACAGAAGATCTCAATAAAAAAACAAAAAAAAACACGTGTAGTGGACTGTGTCAGTGTTTTTGATAGATTGAAAAGATTCGTTAGGCTGATTTACACTACTCTGAAGGACTGAGGTATTGCATTGTTCCGGGAATGCATACAAATGAGTTAGATGTCACTCCCTATATTGCAGAAATAGGAATGAGGCCTAAATGTGACATCAGCTGCTAGCAGCAATAGTGCCAGACGATTCATGCAGCCCTCATTCCAAGCTGAGCGTGCTAATCACTCTAGTGATCAAATTACCGCTAAGTTACTTTTAAATGTACTATCTACGTCCTTTGGTTGAGGCTTTCAAAAAGTAGCATGGGAGTTAGGGTGCAACAATTATTAGCGGCTGACTGAAGGTTGCTCTTCCGTGGTTCCTGTGTGATTTTGCATTCCTTTTAAAGACTACAGAGCCGTTAAACGAAGGAAACAAAGACGTTAAGGCATTTCTGCATTCATTTCCACCTGTAATGCTTCTTCAAGCTTTTGCTGCTGTCGTGGCGTAAACAATATAGCCTGAAGATACACCTGGATACAGCTGAAGTAATTTTGGTGACAGGTGTGCGAAGAATTTTCGCAAGTTATTACTTGCTTTTTCATGATGACGCCGCCGTAGTTTTGTTTTTTCAATGCGTAATTTGGAGCGGGTCATTTATTGCGAGTTTGGTAGTGCAGTGCAGTGATGTAAGTACTAGCAGTGGAAGTTTTGAAAGTGCCAGTGCTGTGTTATTGTCGGCTCATCACTCCATTTTTTTCTTTCCCCCGTTCCACTCGCAGAGGGAGTGCCTGCAGTTTCACATTGATCCTGGGGAACTGCCTGAAGAGCTTGTGGGTACCGTCCAGACGATAAAGGAGGTGCCCGCTTTCTTCACTTCACCCTGTCTCCGTGCTGCTTTCCCGACGGTTTTGTCTGACCGTTCTCAAGTCTAAGCTAACTGTGCGAATATGGGGCTGAAAATTTTGCTGGTGCAACAAGACAGGCTTGTTGGGAGGTTTAAGTTTGTGTTTTGTTTACTGATTGGTTGTCGTACTAGTAATTCACTTGTGCCTTTGATTCAGTAGTGCTGTCGCCTGGTATAGTGGCCGCATGAAAGCTGCTAAACTGTGTACAGGTTTAGAGAACAGGTCTAGTGGTAGCTTGTGTTTTGGTTGAATGAGCGGGAATTATCAGGGTCATAAAAGTACCACCGCACTCAAACTCAGAGTTAGCAGTGCCTTGACAACCACTGTGTAAACATTGCTGTTAGTTGCCTGAGGTTTACTGTTATGATAGGAGGCATTAATGTGAAGTTCTTTTTTCTTTTTCTGATTTTTAGACTGCCGAGAAGGTCCTGTTCCGGTGGAAAAAATTCCCACTGCGCCTGCCGGCACCGGTCTTCGAGCTCCCACCAGCCTTGCTTGGTACCGACAGCGATGGCCGCAAGGTGCGTTATCATTTCCTTGATTGCAGTGGGTGCATTGTTCCATGCTAAACAAGTTTGGCCATGTGAACCTCGCATTTAGGTCACTACTCCTCAACCCTATCTTGTACTCTCACCCAGAGCTCCTAGCAGTTTTCTAGGAATAAAGATTGTGTTACTTCATAACTCTGCAGATCTATTCATCATTGTCATCATCAGTAGGAGTGGCAGTCTATTTATGTCCACCACAAGATGAAGGCCTTTCCAACAAACATTCGTGCACTCCCATCCTGTGATGCCTGCATCCATTCTTTGTCCAAAACTTCATTACCTTGTCTTTCCATCCAGTTAATTGCCTATTCCTACTTTAGTCCCATCTCTTGACAACAACTCTGTTAGCTCAGGTGTCTACCTGTTGTCAGTGTTTCACATAACATGCCTGGCCCAAGCCCACTTTTTCTACCTGACGTGACGTCTTCCACTCAAGTTTGCACCCTAATCCGAGGTGCTGGTTCCCTGCTTTTAAACATCACTCATAATTCTCCATTTCATGGCTCGTGTGCTGACCCAAGTTGTCTTTGAAGTTGTTTAGTAAGGCATCAAGTTTGTGGCCCACAAGTCATTTACGGGGCAGATTTTGGGGCCGAAAAACGGTCAAAAAATCGTTTTCTGAAAAATGGCATTTTCGGCATCTACGGCCATATTTATATCAGTTTGCAAATTTTCTCATTAAAAGGAACCATATTTTATTGTAAACAGCATTTTTAAGGGCACTCTACAGCTCAGTTTGCGCAGAATTCGATGGTAAAATGGCACTTTTCTTGCAACACGAAGTTAGCGTTTTGCTGACAAATATCTCGGCACCCAGAGCAGGTACGACTAATTTTTTTTGCTTCTGATACCTAATTGTCTGGATAATACAATGTTGGAAATAAATTTTTAATTGGAGGCTCTGGAAAATTATTGTGTTCAATTGACACCACCTGCGAGCCATTTCGGGCAGAGCACTGGAGGAGTGAATTTCAGCGTGTTGTAAAACTACCAAAAATAGCGAAATCAAGAAAGTTCTTCCAATGTTGTATTCTTTAGTCATTTGTCTGCGTAGCGACTGGGCAATCGCTATTTTGTATGGAGTGGTTATTTTTAATTGTGACCCAAAAGAATGACAATTAATCATTAATTATCCCAAAAAATAGTCAATTTGCAAAAAATTTAATTATAAATTTGAAATCAGCACAAGAAACTCCATAATGCTGTACAGTTTTATTAAAATTGGCTTGTAAATGAAAAAAATAGCTCTAAGACCAGTCTGCCCCAGAAAAGCCTTTTGTAAAAGCCCAGAAAAAGGGACCCAGAAAAGCCTTTTGTAAAAGTTACAAAAGGCCTTTATTGTCGCGTAGTACCAATACAGCGATGCAATGCCGTTGGAATTATTGATCTACATTCAGTATTAGCTGCGCGAGAAGCAATTAACTGCACCTCTCCTACCTTGCCGATCGATTCCTCCTCCCTCTCTGCTTCTTTCAAAGCAGCTGGAAACACTGGGAATAGCCATGTCACATCGTGATGCTCGACTTCCATTCTCTGCTAGCTACATTCCTGCGCCTAGGCACGTGTCAATTGCTGCAGACTCGCCTTTGCCTCGGGATCGCACAGGAAGGAGGAAGAGCAGCCGGAAGCCAATGGCAGTGACGTTGCCGGCGACTGATGATCGGCCGAATCAGGGGGGTGCCTCGCCGTCGCGTCAGCCGCGGTCGGCTCGCTGCGGCGGCGCGCTCATCGGCTGAGAAAGGCCATCTTCAAAAATTGTTTACAAATTATCTGTACAACTTATGGGGCTCACACTTGGCTCGAAAATCCCCCGTAATGTGTTCTACCACCTGCATGCATTTGATTGCCACCTTCACAAAGCTTTTCTGGGTCCCTTTAAGCAGTAAGCAGTGGTTGTACTATACCATTATTTTTAATGACAGAAGCGGCCTAGTGTTCGTTAACTGAGAGTAGCATTGCCAGATTGGAAAGGGGCTGTGACACCAGCTGGTGGTCAAAGTTTCACTAGAGTTCACCAGCGCTAAAATACGGCCGTTATAACTTATTCCTGGCTCTTGCATTGCTTCTGCCCGTGCAGTTGGCCGAAGCATAGCCTCGAAGGTGGCGTTTTTGCTGCTGTTGTCCATCTCATCATGGAGGATGCATTTTCAGTATCTGATGCCGAATTTCGCCATCTGGCAACGGGCCGACTGATTACTGCAGAATAGGTTTGAGCGTTGTGAAATAAATTTTTTTATTTTTATCGGTCGTAGTGCTAGTTAAGTAAGCTCTTATTCCATTTCCTATCGGCATGTTCACGCAGACAGTTGTTATCCTGCATCCAATACAATGCTCGCTGTACTTTTTGCCAATCTTGATTTTTCCAACACCAGACCTGGTACAAGGTATATTTCTCTCAAAATATTATGGGAGCATTTAGCATTTTACCGTTTACCATACAGTGAACACGTCACACAAAACAAGTTAGTAGTGAGAAATATGTTGGTGAGGAAACACTAACGGGGTGTCCTGCATGAAGAATTTCAGAGGATGTTACTCAGTGTGGTTTCTTCACTCAAATGTCACATTTGAGTTTTCATTACTTTCAGGGGGTGGCGCAAACCAAAAATACGTACTGAGCATGCTAAAACATGCGGGCAGTCCAGTAATGTGAGTCACTTCTCATGTTTTAGTGCTGGAAAAACTTCCATTCAGGGACAGGAAACCATGGTTCATACTTCTCTCACCACTTCTCATTAAATATTGTCTTGTGTGGCCGTACCAGCACCTTAACACCAGTAGCCCCCAAATTTCAGTAGATTTTCGGTATCTGGTGCCGAATTTCACCACCTGAAAACGGTCATTAATTGAGAGTGCTTGTCGAATGCACGCCGGCCCACTCTAAGCCTATGCGTAATTTCCTTCTTTCGGCTGTTTAAAGCACTTTTCACTCTTCATGTATAGTATCATCGGGCACATCCAATTCCTGTGTGTGTCCTCCAAGAGCCCTCTTGAAGCTTCTTTTATTCCCTGGCCTCCAAGTGGATCCATGACTGTGGCGGTGTCTACTGAATTAAACACGTCTGTTAATGTTTGGAAGAAAAAATGCGACTGAGAATAGAAGGTTTTCTTTTTGCTTTCTTTCCACTTTTCTGGTATGCTGAGCCAAATAGCCTCGTTCCACCAATTTTCTTTCTAATGTTGTTGTCATGGGGAGGGCAAGAAGTTTGGCTCAGTGCTCTATAAGTACTCTTAGTTCGTCAGCAATCCATCCTTATTAACGTTGGTGAAACTTCACCGGCAGACTGGGCCGTTTTTCTTCTCCATTTATTTCTGCTTGGAAGAGTTCCGAGATGCAAGGTTTCTAGCTTGATGTTGTGCTGACTCAAACATTTAAAGTGCACGCGGTTTGTTTTACTTCACCATAAAGGGTAGCGGGTACTTTTCTAGCAGTGCTGTGCAGTTTTCACTAACCCATGCAAGAAGTAAGCAGAAGTGAATACGTGGCTTTCATTTCATGGTGTGTAGGTATGTTTGTTTGCGATGAAAATGCATTGCAATCATAGCACTGCTGCATTCTTGCACAAAATTACGCCCACCTCCCCTCGCGGGAACCCTGGTGTGATGCGACGCTGAGGGGGGTTCAAGCGGAGAGCAACCGTCGACCGAAAGGCCGCCGTAGAGCAGCACAGCGGTTATATGCGCAGCGCGTCCGAAGGAGAGAAGACCGCGGAAGAGAGAGTACTGCGCATGCGCCGGCGCCAGTGCGTCTGCCGCGGCTATGACGCAACACAATCCACTTTAATCCAAGCCAATCCAATCCAGTGCCCCTCGCGAGAGAGTGTTCACTATCGGAGAGGAGAGGGGGTGACGCGGCGAGGAGAATGGGGGAGGGGTGGACGCCGACAACGCTGGATGGATGCAGGGACAAGGCGAGTGAATGAGATGCGTTCGCATCTAAAATACAGCTTTTGTTTCGGTTGGGGGTGCGATTTCTGCATTTGAGGGGCCTGGGTAAAAACTAACTGTGGGTGAGGTTGTGGTTTTTGGTAGCAGACCTTCAGCACGCATGGAGCCTGTAAAATTGATGCAGCATGCTTCACTCTATAATTTGCAGACGCACACGACGAGCCTTCGGGACGTGTTCACGACGCCCAACTTTGACGAGGCTGATGTGGTCTCGCGGGATGCCAAGGGCCGGCCACCCAGGCTTGACCAGACCCAGCTGCGATCCATTCGGGACCACGGGTGAGGAGGTGTCTTTCTTTTTTCTTTCTGTTTCTTTAATTTATCTCTTTTATTGGTGAACTTTGGCTAGAAAATTTGTGTCCGTCTGTGGAAGGGATTTGGCGGGAAATTCAAACACATACCTCTGCGCATGCGCTATGCATCTGCCCCCTGGTGCACCTGATTCAAGGGTTGCAGAGGAGTAGTTGTTTTTTCAGCATTCTGCGATATTTAACTCAAGCAGCAGAAGGTGTCACGGCCGTGTCATTGGATTTCTTTGTGTTCAGGCCTAGACGGGACCTAGCATGAAAAATGGGAATTGTAAAACAGGGTCTTTTTGAAGAAAGGCTACCTCTCGTTGGCAGGGCATGCTGAGAAAAACTGCCCTGGACTGACGGGCTGTAGAAGTTAAAGCTAACTACAGTTAGCACAGTTGTCAGCGAATGGTGATTGCTTCAGCATATTTTGTGAAATTAGTTCATACAAAGGGGATGTGTGTGTCTTTTTCTGGTGTTTTCGTGCGGTGGCCAGTAGTGCCTTTAGCTGGTAGGTGTAGAGTGTAACTTTATCATGGGCTTGGGGACCGACGATTGATGGGGGCTTCTCTTTGTCGCTCTCCAAAGCAGGTGCATGCATGCCGCAAAGCATCATAGTGTCAGTGTGGCCTGAATGCAGGCCCTGTATGCCGGATGTTTGTTAGAGGCAATGGTAGAACAAATTTAGTGTGAAAGGGTAATATCTACTCCTGTTATAACATAAATACTCTTTCTCTCGTTTATTCCGATTCAGCTTCTAAGGAATTTGCCTTGCAAGCACTTTTCCGAGATTGATCTGCAGTTATGTACACCCGAATATGTCCCTGTCCGTCATTTCCCAGTGGTGAGGAATGTCATGTGGTACAGGCTAAAACTAGTCAGGGCTGTGAGTAGAAGTGGGGGATTCCCTCTCCGAAGCAGATTAGGTTGTTGCGCCCCTTTTAGCTTGATAGGTGGCTTCGTGTGCCTATTGCGCGAAAGCTGGGGTGGCCAAAGTTGACCCGATTTCAATGGCAAGAGCTCTCACACGTATATTCAGCATTACTGGTGGGCATTATTATTCTAGAGAAATGCGCTTCTTGCATGAAAGTGGTGCACGGCTCTGAGACTGGCCTCCGTTAGACACGATGTGGATTGCTGCTGGGGGAACAATGAACAAGTTGTCGGCTGTGTGGACCAGGAAACAAGAATGTCACGCCGAATAGTGTACGTGTGAGTCACGAGCTGAGAGAGGAAGTGACGGGGGTCCTGTACATATTGCTAGACCAATGAGCGATTGGTGGCGCTGGTTTTTAATCTGCTCCACTGCAACAGTGTGGCAGGGTTGTCTCGTGATAATCGAGGTACGGCAAAACAAAGAAGTGTGTATCTGTGCGCACCCTTGCCCTTCCGGCTCGCTGCACGCGTTCTTGCCTCCCTGTGGATTGGATTGGATTGGGTTGGCTGTGCGCAGGGAGTTTGAGGTGTGCAGCCGGGCCTTCCCGGGGCGCAAGCACCGCTGGCGGCTGTCGAGGGCAGTGCAGAGTGGCCGGGTGGGCACCCGGGGCCTGCTCTTGCGGGACGTGGCCCTGGCCCTGCGCCTCCTCGTGGTGACGGGCCGCAACCGCATCGACTCGCACTTCCTCAGCCTCAAGGCGTCCGCCCTCGCCCTCTCCCGAGCCACCTTCCTGCTCCTGGGTGAGGAGGATGCCCCCCTCTCTTTTTCCTCCCTACCTCCTCTTTTTACCTAGTTCTTGGGAGGAAAAAAATGGAGAAAGTTGACAGAAGCGCGAAGGCTTTGTCACATCAAGACTGTGTCAAAAGTGTGCCAGAACCTTCACTAAAAGTGCGTTCAACCATCACTGAAAGTGCTTCCAATCAGTTGTCAAACCTCCGCAGGCCCAAATCTCAAACGAAAAGCGGATCAGTGTGACAATTTTTTGCGCACTAAGTAAATGCATCTACAAATGATCTAACGGTATACCGATGTGCAGTTTATGAGATAACGGTATACTGAAATCCAAGGTTTGACGAAATTTCATCTGGTTGGGTAATAGGTTCATATAGTTAAAAACTTCTGGTCACCAACCAAAAGTTTATTAAAAACGTAAAAAAGAGATGTTTCGGCTTCCATGCAAAAGCTTTGTTCACTGAACAAATCAGCCCAAAGCATGAAGCTTTTATGTGCGCCGAAGTAATCGCCCCAGGCATCTTGCATGCGTCGGTGGGATATTGCCTGAATTGTGGTTCAGGGTTTTTTTTTGGTCGTTTGAATAGTCAAGGACTTAAGATATCATCGTGACAGCCATTTCTTCTCTCTGGCAATAACTGAAGCATCTTCCCAGTCTATTTTGTGTGTCGCGGTTTCCACGTGTTTTGCAGTCGAGTTCAAAGATGTCTTCTTGTTTTTGACGTCGTTCCTGTGCTCGCGCAATCGTCTTTCAAAGTTGCCGCTCTTACCAATGTAGCAATAATCGCAGTTGGCATAGAGAATTCTGTGCACTAATCTAGGGAACTTCTCTTTGCTGATTCAGTCTTTGACAGCTACCAGCTACCACTATCATCGCTGACTGTGTTTTTGCGCTCGCAAAGCAAGTTGTCCTCGGCGGCGTTGAGTGAGTTTGAGATGCCCAGGTTTTTGAAACTCTTGACCATCCTTTGCACAGTTCATTACCGTTTCTTCAACATGTGGAAACTTGCTGCTGTTCGGCCCACGGACGGGTTGAGCGCCTCTTATTTGTAGTGTTCAACTACAGGCAAGCCTTAGTGGTTGCAGGCAAGGTTACAGGCAAGCCTAGGCAAGCCAGCTGCCTAGTGTGGTTTCCCTGCTTCAGAGCCTCTTCGATCACCTCCAACTTGAATGCAACCTTATAACTCGCATGATGCTCCATTGCTAAGCAGCGATGAGGCTGGCTATTGCATGACTCACGGGGCTAGCACTGTCGCAAAATGGTGAGTAAGTTGTCGGTGCGGTAACTCTCGCCACTGCCATCACTGCTTGCAATTGGCTACATCTCTCTAACTCAGTGTGCAGCATAGTTTACAAAAAATTCGATAGATGGCCATCAGCCCTCACACACTGTCACTGTAATCAGAACGAACAGATGACTAATGCGATACAGTGGTCACGGCAGCAAGTTCGCGGTACGATCATTATGCAAGGGAAAAAAGGTCTACCTTTTGATTACAAAAGTTGGGGGTGTGATCATTATGCGAGTGCGGTTATATGCAGGTAAATATGTCACTGAGCTTAGGTCGCCTTAAAATTGCGCTTTCACGCGATTTGAAATCAGCAGCCACGGTGTGGTCATGTCGTGCTGTTGCACGCAAAGTTTGCAGTTCAAGCTGTCACTTAGTTCAGACCTCATCTGCTTCTGTTTCAATTGGATCAAATTGAACTGTTTTTTCCCTTCCGCGTGTGCGCATTTCCAGACGCCCTGGTGGGATTGCCATCAGTGTCGGCCAGTCTGCTGACTTCCCGGCTCCAGGAAGAACGCGTCAAGCACCTCGTCGCCGAGCTCACCATTGAGGTGTGTCTTCCTCACCTTTGATTGATTGCTTGATCGTAACAGGTATCCCCTTTGTGTCGGGTTGGTGACATGTGTCATCTCACTGAAAAATTCATTGATGTTGTGCGACTGATTCAATCATAGCGTTGCTACTAAGGTCAGGATCAAATTTAGAGTCCTCTCCCGCACACCATTCTCCCCCTATATCTATCTCTTGCTCCCCCTTTCCCCCTGCCTCCCTCTCATTTCCAAGAAATGCCTGCTTCTTGCAGAGGAGCTCTGTTTCAAGGAAACTTCTCTTGCTTCTTTTTCCGCATACGTGTGCTTGCCTTGTGGTTCCTGTGCAGATAGTGCAGTCGAGTCGACAGGGGGTGTGCATGCTCTTGTTGGAGCCAGATAAGAGGGAGTGAGTCGGTGTGTGCTCATTGTTGAGAGAGACGTTTGTGGACCTACACTTGTCTTCCGTAGCACGTGCTGCTGTTCAGCTATGGGCATGCAAGTTTGTCTAGATCCACTGTTAGTGATGTTGGTTTTGCAGCCAAAAAAAAAAGTGAGTCCAATTAGAAATGTCTCTGTTAAAAACAGTTGAAATTTCTGGTTGTGTTTTAGTACTCGATTAAAAAAAAAAATGTGTCCATTTGGTTTCAGGAACCATTGACACTAATTAGAGCGAGCCGATGCTCCAATTGGACCGAGAGCTAAGGCCATTGGCCTCATGCATACATTTGGTCACTGTAGAGCCGTTTCAACGAATTACCCAAAACAGTGTGTTCCTGCTTTGAAAACCACAAAGCCATGAATGTTGGTCGATTGGCTTTATTGCACAAAGCGATGTCCTACGGGCTATCTCACATTTCTGGTGTATTCTTCGAGTTAGAGGTGTGGTACCTGCAAGGTAATGACATATTTTGTAGGTGTGGGGATAGTTTTAAAACTGCTGCACAGCCATTAAACACTGATCGATCAGTTGTGAATACAATACTAAAAGAAAATAAAAAACATAATGACAACAGCAAGGTCCTGCACTTCAATATATATGCCCATTTATAAAATTTGGCTCAGGCATGGGTGGCATTGTCGCCTTCTAAACAAATGAAAGCGTGCCTCGTAGATCTTGTGTGTACTTTTTAATATCTAAGATGTAACACAGAACAACTGCAACAGTGCCTATGCGAAAGGAAAGGTACTTACCTGCAAAAATGAAAATCCAAGCAAAGTCCCCACTTGGGTCGCCTTGCGTTGCGTGAACATAGAAGCTTTTATGTTATGGAGTGCCGCAGATGATGCACTTGCTTTATAACTAATAACAAATCACGCGACACATCAAATTTGTGTACACACACAAAAAAATCGCAGAGGCCACCCGCTGGGATGACTCTGCAACTTTGCATGCGGCCCAAGCTTCTTGACACCATTTTGACCGTGTTGTTGAGATGCATCACTCATGAACAAGCAGGATGTTTTAGGCCGCTTGGTTTGAAGAGCGAGTGAGCCATGGGTTCAGTAAAAGTGAGCGGTGGTTCTTTTGGAGAGAGGAAATTGCTTCTTGCTCGGTCAGAGAATTGTGCCGAACTGTTTGGGCACGTTTTGGTACAGCCAGTAGAGCCTGATTGGCCAAATCAGCCGGGTGGACACAGGTTCGATGCCCGGCTGCCGCGGCCACTTTTCTGATGGGGGCGGAAAGCAAAAACGTCCGTGTGTACGAGATTTCGGCGCCCGTTAAACATCCCCAGGTGGTCAGAATTCGGAGCCCTCATCAGCGCACCTCATCGCCTGTATAGAGTCGGTGCGTTAAACCTCACTATCAATCAGTCAATCGAATCAGCTGAGTCTTCGGTGGGAGTTTCGTACCATCGATTATCTGTGAAAAAAAAAAAAAAGCAACGGGCCTGCGAGAAAATCGTTTAGTTCTTCACAGCATAGCGCAAACTGGTGGCCTGCCGGGCTGGCCGGGCGTAGGAAAGACACGTCTGGACGCAGTGAAGTCCGTCCAGTCGTAAAGTGTGCTTATTTCTGAGGCTCGTCTCTGGGCGGCACGCCCTCTCTCATGTGGCGGGCGGTGTGCTACTTAAAAGCAACAGTAGAGCCACCTATGAAGCAAAGGCCGCGTCTGCTGCAACCCGGTGGCATCCGAGCCAAATCTCCCCAAACTAGTTGCTTCCACAGTAAAAGGTGGGAAAACACAGCCCGCAGGCCGGAGTATGGGACACCTGAACTGGACACCACGTATTCCACATTGTACAACACGGAGGCTGGACAGCGTGGTTTGCGGCTCAAGGGGGAGCCAGGTGGGTCACTTCAAATCGTGTACTGTCATTGAGTGTCCAGTCTCACCGAGTGACACGTGTTGCGCGTGATAGCGTGCTTGTTAATAATAGTAAAGGAATGTTTGCATTCGTTTATGCAGCTCATAAAACGAATTACTCTCATGTATAGCTGCATAATAATTAGCTATCGGGATAAGTGCTTCACCTTTCTTGTGATGCTGTGACATTGTTTGGCATGAATGTTTGTGCAATATCGAAGAAAGAACAGTTTGCTTTCAGTTGACATGCTTGGTTTACAGTTGACATGCTTGGTTTACAGTTGACATGCTTGCTTCAGTTGACATGCTTGCCAGACAGTTGACATGCTTGGTTTACAGTATTCGTGACAGAAGTTTCTGTGAAAGTAGTTACCAAGTTAAAATATGCATTCATTTTAACATAACTCTTCAAACAACTTAAAAAAAAAGACATTACAAGCATTAGTCTTTGTGCTGCGTCAATATGTTATTATTATGCAGTATTTTTGTTTAAGTATAAGGATTTTTATTAAACCTTTTCAACTAACATGCAATTTGAATGCAGTGTTCTCTTTTTTTTTTTTTCTCTTTAATTTCCAGGTTAATGATCTCAACAAATCGCTTAACCGAAGACAGTACCACTCCACAGAATTGGCGGACGGCAAGGCGAAATGCAGATACTGTCAAGCCTCACTCTTAACGTCTTCCGAATCGACTGGAAATCTCGGATGGCATTTGGTGAAGAAGCATCTCCCACGGTGCCCTTCAGCCAAGTTAAGCCAAACTGGTCCCGGTCCCGCTCCGCAAGTGGCGAGAGTGCCGGCGATCCTGCTGCTCCTGGCTTGACACCGTTGGCCAGCCCTTCAAGTACAAGGAACCTGAACCAATTATCGGACTATTTAGATGTATCAGAAAGCAGATTGCTGTCACCAGTTTCGACTTCAGCGACTTCGTCAACGCCGTTCTCTACGTCTACAGGGCCTAGAGCAAGCCAGCAATTGCAGTCTTCATTGACTCGCTATGTTGGTGCAGTTAAACCAGTGTCAGTGCAGGAACAAAAGGTGATTGATGTTCAAACACTCAAGATGATTTGCAAAGAGTACCACGCGTTTTCACTGGTTGAAAATAAGGAATTTCAAAAATTCGTTAACATTTTGAATTCGAATTGTACCTTGCCGAGCTTTAAGACACTCATAAATAGTTTGTTGCCCAATGTTCGTAGCGAATTACTAGATAAAGTCAGATCATCTTTGCTAGATGCTCCAGCTGCTTGCTTGCTTGCGATCGTGTCTGATTGAATGTTCGAAATTTCCCTATAGCTGCTTGGGTATGTGAAGTTTTAGAAAGTGTTGAAATCCAGAATAAAATTAGTGGCGTTGTCACTGACCATGATGGTAATATGAAAGCAGCTGTTACTAAACTAAATTTCTACACTTGGGTTGTTTTGCCCATACCTTTAATTTGGTCGTCACAGATGCCCTTTCGTCATCCATTGGAGCAAAACTCGTCCAGCACTTCAAGCAAAGTAGTTCGGCACTCGCGAAACTTTGCGAGATGCAGACACTGTATAAAGGTCAACTTCAGTTGAAGCAAGGTGTTCCCATTTGGTGGAACTCCACCTGTGATATGTTAGAAAGATTGTTTAAAAACAAGAAGCCACTTTTCTCAACTCTAGCATTATTGTATTCAAAGATCAACTAGAAGAATCAGAGTGGACAGAACTGGCTTGTGTTGTAAAAGTCTTGTCGGTATTTAATGATGTAATGAAAGAAATTTCTGCTGAAGCCAATGTGCCGTCATTGAAAACGACCGTTTTGTCCAGGATAATGACGAAACATGTGAAACAATATCTGTATACGAACAGAGGCACTCCTGAGGATATTGTTAAGCTTGCAAACAAACTCTTAGACGTTCTGACACGGCAATTTGGCAAAAGAAAATCAAATGAGTTAATTTCTCAGTCCACAATTTTGGACCCACGGTTTAAGGGGGCCACTGCTATTAAAACACCTCCTTTTACTTTTCAAGTAAACTCTGTGAAACTTGCCAGTCTTGCTGCTTTTCCCCCACTGATTTCAAATATGCCATTATATTTTGAGTAAGTCAACGAGATAATTAGCCATTTTTGGATGCACAATAGACAAAACAGTGTTCGTCATGAAACTGTAATCTTGGCATTCTCCAATACTATAAACCCTGGTGAATGCAATAAGAGGATCAGTCTTTTGATGCACCGCTTGGAACTAATTTTGCAGCTCATTAAACTTCGGTGCCACCAGGGGCAAAAAACCATTTTGAACTCCCATTTCAAACACCAAAGTTTAATGAGCTATAAAATTAGTTCCAAGCAGTGGATTAAAAAACCGATTCTCTTATTGCATTCACCAGGGTTCATAGTATTGGAAAATGTAAAGATTACAGTTTTGTGACCAACACTGTTTTGTCCATAATTTCTCCAAAAAGGCCTACGGTAATTATCTCTAATTACCTGGGGAACTAATTGACTGACTCAAAATATAATGGCATATTTCAAATCAGTCGGGGAAAAGCAGCAAGACCGGCAAGTTTCACCGAGTTTACTTAAAAAATTAATGAAGTCGCAAAGCTTTGGTAATGACACAAAGTTCAGGTCGACTGAGAAGGCGCTTGTTTTGAGGCTCGAAGTGGCTACCCAAAGTATGGAGCCCAGACAATGCTTTGAGTCCAAAACACCCGTTCTGACCTCCTCAGTATGGAATGAGTTTGAGTTTTTTTGCAAGGAAAACAAGACCCCGCAGCTCATGTTGTGTTTGTGGTAGACAAGTACTTGAACAAGCCATACTTGAACCGCAGCCATGGTCCACCGAAGTGGTGGGAATGTAGGATATTCACCTACCCAAACTTGTATTTAGTGGCTTTAGAAAGGCTCTGTATTGTCGTGACCAGGGTACCATGTGAACAAATCTTTCCAAAAGCTGACTGAATTTGTACAAAAAAGAGGAGCCATCTCACTTTGGATAAATTGAGCAAAGTGTTGTTCAATGACAACAATGTACACTTGATGTGCATTTTTGTATCGTGTTTTCCAGATGCATTTATTCTCACATTACAGCTCACTAGTAGTGAGCACGTTTATGTAAAGTTAATAAAGTTGACAAAATGTACAATATTTTTTGTTATTGTTTTGACAAGATGATTCTGAAACATCACAATGACATAAAATCTCTTGTAAAGACGATGAAGTCAATGCTTTTCTGTAAAAATACATTGCATGCTGTCTGTTGTGGTATCATAAGCATTTTATCCCCAATATTCGAAAAAAAGGTCCATTACATTGGAAAATTCATGCACTTAAATCAAGTAATTAATTTAGGCTCAATGAACCGGTTCATTTCAGTGAACTGAGGTGTTCCGAGCCGCTCTCTGAAGTAAGCCATCTTCGCCATCTCTACTGTGTTGTTTTATGTATGAAACCTCCGCTCAAGTTCTCAAGGCTTATATGAAAGGAGTCAGTCAGATCTTGTACATGCGTGTACTTTACCTTAAAATTACGTATATTTAAAATGCATGTTAACTTCTTTGTTGAAAATCGAAGTACTACGACACTGACCCTAAGTATTGATGCACAAAACAGTCATAATGGCCGCAATGCTCGCAAACAAACTAATTCATTGCTTGCACCTTGAGTTCATGTCCCTATCTACTGTGAGTGCAGAATCAGACGTGGCGTTTTTATCTCTTGCGAGTTGCAGCTGCAGTCAGTGCCTTGTATGTGCACCAGCGCAATGTTACATCTGAAATTTCTGCAACATGCTAGGTGGTAAATACTGGATCTTGTGAATCATATGATTTTGGTGGAATGTGTTTCGCTCATAAAAGGCATGCCCCTGAGGTAGAAACCGAATTGATTTTTAGGTCAATTGTTTTCCTAGTCGCCACATCTTTCAAAGCAGTATCCATAGGGAGTTCTAGTAATTGCCATTCCGGCCTGCAAATGGTAACGCAATTGGAAGTGAAACCTCCAGTGCCTAGAATTGGAAAGTCGGTTTGCAGTTGTAGCTGCAATTGTAAATGCGATTTCCGATTGTTCAGTGCAGTTGGAGTGAAGAATTACAACTGAGAGCAACTGGTTTTCCATCAATACCAGTTGGATATGACAGAATCTAATTTAGACCAATTGAAAAAAAACATTTGCGCCCAATTGCTGTTTTTTCTTTTTACTGGGAATACAAATGAGAATCTAGGCTGAACTTTTGTTCCTTCCAGCTGAACACTTTAGGCATGTTCCAGACTGTAGGCTGCTTGGAAAGCAGGCTGTTTAGAAGTCTGAAAAGGCAGCATAGCAGTGGAGATCAGAACAGCATGGCATCCACTGGCGCAGACCAAAACACCTAGCATGTGGGTTGATAACTGCAGTCCCACGGTGCAAAAGGCAAATAAATTAAAAGGCGTGAGTTGAGGCACTCAAAAAGACTATCGAAAGTAGTGCACAATTACTGAATGACAAGTTCCTACTGAAAAGAGGTACAGT
Source organism: Haemaphysalis longicornis (assembly GCF_048455015.1). Classification (NCBI taxonomy): domain Eukaryota; kingdom Metazoa; phylum Arthropoda; class Arachnida; order Ixodida; family Ixodidae; genus Haemaphysalis; species Haemaphysalis longicornis. Next base: position 98,923,613 of record NW_027526385.1, read on the forward strand.
CAGACCCGAATATAACGAACTTGGATAGAGCGAATTATACTTTACAGTCAACGCTCAATGTTTTTCTGCTATTATGCATGGTAAATGTATTTTTACTACAAACTAAACATTAAATATATCGAACTCTGAGCACGCGTGATCGGTCACCAAACGCCCACCAACACACTTCTGCGCCAGCTGCCTGCCCGCGCTTCTGTGAAATGTAGCAGTGGGTGCGATCCGCTGGCAAATGACGAATTGAAGATACCTGTGGCGGTGGCTCGGTGGCTAAGGCATTGCGCTGCTGAGCACGAGGTTGCGGGTTCGATTCCCGGCCGCAGCGGCCGCTTTTCTGAACGAGGCGAAAAGCAAAAACGCCTGTGGGTGTGAGATTTTGGCGCACATTAAAGATCCCCAGGTGGTCAAAATTAATCAGGGGCCCTCCGTTATGGCATGCCTCATTGCCTGCATTTCGTCGGCGCGTTAAACCCTACAATCAGTCATCGAATTGAAGATTTATTTGCTAGTTGCAATTGAAATGATCAGTCGTTCCTGGCAAGACGTGACTTGAGACACAATTCGCAACTGCTTGCACCATGCTGGGCTTTATCAAGAGGGCGCGGAAGTTGTGAGTGCAGTGCAAGGCCACAGCAATATTGTTACGCTTTGGGAAGAACTCGTCGTTAATACGAGCGCTCTTCCAGAGAGAGTTGGCTTTGAGGACTTTTTGACGGTTGACGACAAGATTCTGAAATTGTTGCTGACGGGATAGTGTCTGGTGCCAGTGCCTCTGACAAGCTGCTGCCGAAGACTATCGCCCTTGCCTGATGTTGCGAGAAGCCCTTTCTCCTACTGATGTGCTGCGGTGTCACTGCGCCGAAATGCAGGGAAGTGGACTGGAGTTCGTTGAAGTGAGGTCGTGTGTCGAAAATGTATTTCTCAATGATGGGGCTAAAAAACAGTTCTCAGGTGAAAACCACTTCCTTCTGCAAATAGGTGTACATTTCTCTGCAATAAATTTTTATTATTTATGGTGAGTGGCATGGTCTTTCTTTCATTATCATGTTTTTAATCAAATGTTCACATTGTTCACCAATTTAATGCTGAAACTCATTATAAGCGAGTTTGGTTATAGCAAACATATTGCGTTGAATCATGCTGTTTGTTATAGCAGGGTTTGACTGTATTTCGTTTATTTAACTGCATGATGCATAAAAATGGCACTGTAGCCTGCATTGTCACTGACTCACAGTATCATTTATCGAGCTGTCTGGTTTGCTGTTCTCGCAAAAAAAGTTGGGATGACACTTGTGATTCCTGCTGTTTCGAGTACATGTAAACTACTTTTGCTTCTACCAGGTAATTAGAACACATCCTTGGACAACAAGACCACTAGCGTATGGTGTCGTGGTTTAAAAAAAATGTCTGTGGTTTTAACAAAACATGAAACTAGTGGCATGCCAGTACTCAGTATTTGGCATTTAGCGCTCACAAATGGGGACGAAAAAGGAAAATGCGAACGGGCAGTTCCGTGCTTCTGTTTAGCACTCATATCCTTTCTCGTGTGGTGTCAAAGATGAAATCAATTCCAACTAGGCCGGCTCGCCGTGATGTACTCAATACTCTGGTACGAATATAATATTTTGGAATACAAATATTTTTCTTTTAATGTGTATGGAGTTTTTAGACGTGGCTCCGAACAGAATAAAGATAAATCGGGCAGTTAGGACTTTACATGGCTGTGCTTTGCTGTTCTCATGCTCGATAAAAGAAGTGGTATGAAAACGTTATGACAAAAAAATGTGGTGGGGAAGACATGACACAGAAATAGAACGAAAATTTGGCAGACCCTGCCGTGATAAAATATGGGTGCCCCAACATCTGTCTTGGCGTAGAGAAGCAGTTTGTCCCAATTATGATTCTTCAGTATGAAAAGAGGTGCTTTCTAAGTGTGCTTAGTGGCTGGTTGTATTTTTAAATCATAGCCAATGGCCAGCAGCTTTTGGTTCCTCACTCATTCCATTGGTTGGCAACAGATCTCTTTTTGTTTTGTGGATTTTACGGGAAAAAAGGTGTTTCAGTTTATCTGACATCCACCAGAAATAGCACATGCTTTTCTGCACGGCTGCGTGGGGTGCAGAAAAGCCAACCCAAGGAGGCGTCTTTTGCAAATAATCTTCGACAAAAAAAAGAAAAAAAAATTTAACTTTTGAGCGGCCATGTCTACTTATACTCATTCATCATTCGTAGATCTCAAATATTCTTATACTATGAATGGTAAAGCTCTGCTCTGAATCAAATAGGATATCGCGCACTACTCGCGAAGTGTTGAAAGTCTAGAATATTCGCATACCTCCGCTTGGTCGTCGCTCAATTTGTTAGGTTTCATGTGGACACAGCTTAACATATAGTATTTGAAAGGCAACCTATGGTAGTGCACGAAAAGTAGTGGACGAATAACGCTCGCTGGATTATTACCGCTTGCTAGCCTTGAGGCAGACTCTTACTTGTGTTTTGCACTGAATGTCGCGATTGCTCTGGCATGATCTAAATTACCTTTGAATACCTTCTCGCATTCAATGTGTTGTGCAGGCGGACACGGAGAACCAGTTGGAGCAGCTGTGCCTGTTTGTGCGATACCAGATCAAGAAGCAGACGTTTGAGAAATGCCACCTGGTGAGTTGCGCCATTTCATCAGGCTGTTGGGCTGATCAAAGTTGTGTTCTGATGACAGTTGATGACTGAGTAAGCAGCCTGTACCGATGGCGAGAGCTTTGTACACGATGTTAGGTGTCTGGAAAAAAAAAAAGCTTTTTCCGTCACAGAAGAGAGTAGTAAAGGTGTTACACTTGTGGTGACCGCCTAATGTCAGCGTAAGTTGTTGGCACTTTCTCTACTGAGGGAAAAGTGGTCCTTCTTTGTAGCTTTTAGTTGTGTTTTTTTTTTTTTAAAAAAAAGATGATAAGTAAAAGATGTTGTGCTACGTGTCAGAATTCAAGTAACTGTCTCTTAATTAGTAAGAAAATTTTTGAAGTGAATTTTTCAATGGCAGTGCAACATTTTGTCCACCAATGCAAGCCGTAAACTTCACCAGACCACATACCTTACGGGCGATGCGTACCTGAGATTGATGTGGGATCCTCAAAATAATAAGCCTCAGATTGTGTATAGTAACGAGCTCTCAACGTTCATTGGGCTCTTTAGTTGGGAAGGAGGGAGTGGGGTGGAGTGGCTATGCCTCCACCCGCTGTCCCCCATCCACCCCCAGGGCGAAGAGCGGCTGCCCACCGTCCCGTATGTGTACAAGACGCCCAAGGGCCAGCTGATCGACCTGCGCCTCTACAACACCGGTCGGTTTCCCCCTCTCTCGTTGTTTTCTTTCCACCCTCCATCTTGACTCCTTCATGACTTGACTTGACTTGACTTGACTGCCACTTTCCACCTTGACTCACTTGGCAAGAACTCCTGGTTCACCCTTTGTTCCCCCAGAGCTCCTGAGGAGTGCCATGCCACTGGTGGGTCCCATCCTGGAGAAGGAACTACGAGGCTGGTTTCCCGCCTTCCGGGAAGTCCTGGTGGCCAAGCTCAGGGGTGGGTGGGCCCCTCTCCGCTGTTACCGTTTTTTCTTGTTTTCACGGCATCAGCTGTCAGTGCTCTGGCTGCTCCACCCTTGGTTGATTGTCGTGCCGTACTTGGATACAACTTGAGAACGACAACGGAAGGTGCCCCTGCGTTTCATCATCATTGCAGTTGGCTGTTCCTCCGTGCTTATAAGCTGCTTATAAACTACTGCAACAGTGCCAAACTATGCCGGGAAAAGCAAGCAGTGTCACGACTTACGCGCGGTCTCTTTCTAATGACAGATTTTAGTATTCACATTTACACCACTGCCAATATATAACCCTCTTTTGGTGCTCTTTTCCCTATTTGGCCTTGCTCCACCACACACAAATATCACCATCATTTTTTCAGAATGCGAGCATGTGTTATCATCACAAGTCTGTTGTTTCGGCGGAGCAGTGCACGACATGAGCTATTGCCGTTCTTTAATTGTACCTGGGTGTAGTACAGTAGCCGACCGATTTTTCGGACCTGGAGGGGAATGAAAAATAGTCCCAATAAAAGAGCAGTCCGAAAAATCCACGAGCCATTACTCCTATGAGACAACTGGCAGTTCCTCGGGAAAGTCCGAAATATCCAGCAAGTCCGAATTTTCAGTCCGAAAAAACGGTCGGCTATTTTAGGTGTAGGTGAAAACACTCTCGCAGGGAGCACACAACTCGGGGAGGGTTGGCTAAGGATTGATAGTAGAACGGTTAATCAAATAAGTTTCGCCAACATTCAGGGATAACTTCCCCAACTCATTTTGGAGTTGGCAGCACCCATATATTGTCACGAGTGCGTCTGCTGTGAGGCGGAGCCACGAAGACGACGACGACGACGAAAGGCTCCTCCACGTGGCGCGTGTAGGAGAGTTCGTGGAACGGCTCGTGCTTTGGAACGCTGATTTGGCTGATCGGCGCTTCGCGTGAGACCACGTCTTTTTGGTGGCTTTCTTTCTAGAGGCACAAGTTCGCCTAAATAAATCTCCGTTTGCCTTTGCCCCAACTTCGCCTGCTGCCCTTCTTGCAACGGAACACTGGTGGAGGTGCGGGGTATGTCCAGCAGTCCTACCGGCAGCCGCTCATCTAGCCCCGTCAGTCCTCGTCTCATCGACACGCCCGTCCATCGCAGCAGCTGTCGCCTTCTGGGCCTAACCCCTGAATTCGGCCTCATGCCCGGGAACGCTCAGGCACGTCAAGCTCGCGAAACGCAAACCATGGAGTCCAACAACTCACAGGTGATTTTCCAACAACCTCGGCAGCCACCCAGCTTCCATGGCGAAGTGTACGAAGACGTCGACAACTGGCTAGACCAGTACGAACGAGTCGCTTCATGCAACCTCTGGAATGCCGTCCACAAACTAAGAAACGTATACTACTCGCTAGAAGACGGCGCCCGTATATGGTTTGAGAACCATGAAGCAAGCCTTCGAACGTGGGACGACTTCCGTCATAACATTCGCGAGGCATTCCCGAACGCAGATCGTCAGGACAACGCATTGCAGCTCCTTGAATCGCGCGTGCAGAAGCCAAACGAAAGTGTGGCAATGTTCGCTGAGGACATGGCGCGCCTTTTTCGCCGAGCCGATCCCGACATGTCCGAGCCGAAAAAGCTTCGGTACCTTATGCACGGCGTGAAGGAGCAGCTCTTTGCCGGACTCGTGCGAAACCCGCCACAGACTGTGCCGCAGTTTATAAAAGAAGCTACGGCCATCGAACGAGCGCTGCGGGATCGCTGCCGCCAATACAACCGAATGGACAATGCGACTTCTGCGCACGCCGCCATTGTTTCACCAGCCAACGAAAATTCGCTGTGTGACCTCGTCCGGAGCATTGTCCAAGAAGAACTGAAGAAGCTTACCACGAGTTCCTCGCAGCCAGCCATTGCTACCATCGCTGAGGTCGTCCGCGAAGAGATTCGTCAAGCGATTGTCCCACCTGAACCCAGCCACGAAGTTTTACAAGTGAGCTATGCGAATGCCCTGGGTCGTCCGTCGTCTGCACGGCCCTCTTTCCCAACGCAACGAAAGCCGCCTTCTGGGACATGGTCCCGCACTGAGCCGATCTTCCAGCCACCGATACGCAAGACCAACGTATGGCGCACCGCAGACCAAACACCGCTATGCTACCACTGCGGTGAGGCGGGTCATGTTTACCGTCGCTGCCCATACCGCGAGATTGGACTTGCCGGTTTTTCACCCACCGCTCGTCACCCTCCTCGTTTCGGGGAACGACCACCTGAAATCGACGCCTATCTCGCGGCGAGGCAAGAGCAGTCTGTGAGACAGCGACCATGCTCGCCCTCGCCAGCTCGCTTGAACACTTCGTTCAATCGTCGAAGCTCTCAGGATGCGTCAAGGGGGAGGTCTCCAAGTCCCCACCGTGGAAACTAGAACCGGCAACCTCTGGAGGCAAGGTTGCTGCCGATGGAAGCTGCGAAGACCCTCCAATGTCGCCGGCAGTCGATCGGAGTACGGCGGAAGAATGCGCTGATGAAGTGGTGAGCGCCGATCTTTCTGTTTTAATCGACGGGCAGGAAGTAACTGCTCTGGTGGACACTGGCGCAGATTTTTCGATAATGAGCCAAGGACTCGCGGACAAGCTCAGAAAGGTAAAAACGCCGTGGACTGGGCCACAGATTCGATCCGCAGGAGGTGATGTAATGACGCCGACGGGCAAGTGTACTGCGAGAATCTGTATAAGTAAGACGAATTTTGTCGGCACTTTCGTCATCCTTCCCCAGTGTTGTAAAGACCTTATCTTGGGAATGGACTTTCTGCGAGAATATCACGCCATTATTAATATCCCAGAGCGCCAAGTCACATTCTCTACCGACGTCACGGCTCGAGACCTCAATTACGAACAATGCTCGTCGACCTTGCGTATAGTAGATGAAGACGTCGTCTTGCCGCCGAGGTCGTGCGCCTTGGTTTCTGTGAAGTGCGAGGGTTCCTGGTGTGGTGATGGGATAGCTGAAGCAACAAGTGACCTTCTTTTTACCCGTGGCATCTCGGATCGCGCGAGGAGTAGTGCACCTAAATGATAATTGCACCGAAGTACTTCTAACGAACTTCAGCAACGAACGCCAGCAAATCTCGAAAGGAACCGCCGTAGCACGCTTTGAGAACATTGAAGAGAACTTAGAATGTCTAGCCTTACAGGCCGAAACGGCGCCAGGTGGCGGTGAACCCTCCGTCTTCGACATATGCCCTGGTCTACCATCCACGAAGCAAAAATGCCTGCTGGAGCTATTACAACAGTTTACTGATTGCTTCTCTTCTACAACCAAGGTACGACAAACGCCCCTTACGAAGCATCGGATCATTACCATGGACGATGGGAGACCTGTTCGCCAAAACCCGTATCGTGTCTCTCCCAAGGAACGAGACGCTATAAGGGACCAGGTAAAACAAATGCTGGAGGACGATGTCATACAGCCATCGCAAAGCCCCTGGGCTTCTCCTGTTGTTCTGGTGCGGAAGAAAGATGGTAGTCTACGCTTCTGTGTCGACTACCGCAAGCTAAACCAAGTCACCAAGAAGGATGTTTACCCGCTACCGCGAATCGACGACTCCCTTGACAGACTGCGCCACGCACGGTATTTTTCGTCAATGGATCTCAGGAGTGGCTACTGGCAGATCGAGGTCGATGAGCGGGACCGGGAGAAAACTGCATTTGTGACACGGGATGGACTTTATGAATTTAAGGTTCTCCCTTTTGGTTTATGCTCAGCTCCAGCAACATTTCAACGGCTCATGGACACTGTCTTGACGGGCCTGAAATGGCAAACGTGCCTTGTGTACCTCGATGACGTTGTTGTCTTTTCCGCCACTTTCGAGGAGCACTTGAAAAGACTTTTCTTGGTCCTCCAGGCATTGCGTTCCGCCGGACTCACGCTCAAGCCGGAGAAGTGCCATTTCGGTTACGAGAAGCTCCGCTTTTTGGGCCACGTCGTTACCCACGAAGGAGTACAGCCAGACCCTGACAAAATTGCAGCTGTCGCCGATTTCCCGAAACCTACGGACAAAAAAGGCGTACGCCGCTTTTTGGGACTCTGCTCGTATTACCGCCGATTTATTCCAGCCTTTTCCCACATCGCAGCCCCCTTAACCCGCCTAACCCGAGATGATACCCCATTTGTGTGGAACAAGGAACAGCAAACAGCATTTAATGAGCTGAAGCAGCGCATGCAAACACCGCCGGTTTTAGCCCATTTTGACGCAGACGCAGCGACCAGCATCCACACGGACGCAAGCAATATCGGATTAGGAGCAGTTTTAGTACAAAAGCAGGATGGTGCCGAAAAGGCTCTTGTTTTCGCAAGCAGGACGCTCTCCCATGCGGGGTCGAACTACTCGGCAACTGAAAAAGAATGCCTTGCGGTTGTATGGGCGGTGTTGAAATTTCGGCCTTACCTGTATGGACGGCCGTTTCAAGTCGTAAGCGACCATCATTCACTATGCTGGTTGACGAGCCTTAGAAACCCTTCGGGGCGCCTTGCGCGCTGGAGCCTGAGGCTCCAAGAATTCAACATAACCGTCGTTTATAAATCTGGGCGACAGCACTCCGATGCGGACTGTCTCTCCCGAGCTCCAGTAACGCCTGCCGACGATGAAGAATACGACATTCCGTTCTTAGGAGCTGTGAACACGGCCACCATGTCCCAGAAGCAGCGCGAAGACCCAGAACTGCGGCCACTCATCGACTTTTTGGAGGGACAGACAAGTAGTGTTCCAAAAGCCTTCACGAGAGGGTTGTCATCCTTCTCGTTGCGGAACAATGTGCTCTTTAAGAGGAACTTCACCCCTAATGGCAATACTCACCTCCTAGTCGTCCCCGCAACGCTACGCAATGAAATATTACAAGCGTGTCATGACGAACCCACCGCGGGTCATCTGGGCTTCACTCGCACGTTGGCCAGAATACAGGAGAAATATTATTGGCCAAGGCTTTCCCTCACCGTTAAACATTATGTCCGGACGTGCCGTGATTGTCAACGACGG